>NC_060285.1:32737571-33337571 GCF_021613505.1 Equus quagga
CTCCTTTTCTTACAAGAACAACCAAAACTGAACAAAATGAAAATGAAGAAATTTTCTTGAACTCATCAGATAAATGAAGTCGCAGGACAAGCCACCATCCTGAAATCTGAAGAGAGAGTGAATGCCAAGAACCACAGCCAAGGTCTACTTCACCTCGAGCACAAGCCACTGCAGCCATATGTGGTAGGAACACGTCAATGTCAGTTATAATGAACTATTGGAGGCTGAGTGTAGACTAGCTTGAGAGTGAGAATCTTCTGGGGACCACAGTCTGGGGAGAGGCAGCTTTTATGGGTTTTACCTCTACAAATCCCCACCAGGTTTTCATGATGAAGAGCCGATAAAGATCCTCTCATGGCTTTGGCAGGAGTAGAGAAACATACAACCTCATATTAAAGACCTAATTACCTCGGTTCCTATTAACCTATATATCATATCTGTATTTTACCAAAATATTACAAGACATGCTAAAAGGCAAGAAGAAACATGGTCTGAAGAGACAAAAGATATACAAGAGAAAATCTACGTGAACTTTGGTTTATTAATGAGTTTTCAGCTACAAGAGTAAATCATAATCCACAGAAGAAAAAGTCAATAAGTTGTTCTTTATTAATATTAAATAAATATCAGCTCTTAGGAAGACACTGTTAAGAGAATAAAAGTACAAATCATACGCTAAGAGAAAATATTTGCAAAACACGTATCTGATAAAGCATTTGTATCCAAAGTAGGTACAGAATCCTTAAAAATCTACATTAAGGGGCCAGCCCCGTGTCACAGTGGTTAAGTTCTGGATAAGTTGCTAAGAACTTGAAGTTGTTAAGAACTGGTTAAGTTCTCATGTTCCGCTTCAGTGGCCCGGGGTTCGCCAGTTAGGATCCTGGGTGCGGACCTATGCACTTGTCAAGCCATGCTGTGACAGGCGTCTCACATATAAAATAGAGGAAGATGGGCACGGATGTTAGCTCAGGGCTAGTCTTCCTTAAAAAAAAAAATCCACATTAAGAAAACAAACAGCCCCATTTAAAAATGGGCAAAAGCTCTGAACAGACACTTCAGCAAAGAACATATATGAGTGGTGAGCAAGCACATGAGAAGATGCTTAATATCATTTGTCATTAGGGAATTGCAAATTAAAACAGCAATGATATACTACTACACATATAGTGGCTAAAATCCAAAAAACTTACAATACAGTACTGGTGAGGATGCAAGCTACAGAAACTCTCATTCATTGCTGGTTGGAATGCAAATGATACTGCAATTTGTAAGAACCTGTTCTGCACTTTCTTACAAAGGTAAACACAATCTTACTGTACAATTCAGCCATCTCACTTCTAGGTATTTACCCAAGTGATTTGAAAAATGATGTCTCCACAAAAACCATCATGTAAATCTTTATAAAGCTTTATTCATAGTCAACACTACCTGGAAGCAACCAATGTATCCTTCAATAGGTATTGAATGGATAAACAGACTGTGAGAGCATCAATACAATGGAATATTATTCAGTCATAGAAAGCAATAAGATGTCAAACCATGAAAAGATATGGATCAATCTTAAATGCATCTTGCTAAATGAAAGATGCTAGTATGAAAAGGACACATGCTGTATGATTCTAATTTTGTGACATTCTGGAAAAATTGAAATCATAGACTGTAGAAACATCAGCAGTGTCTTGGGCTTCACAGGGAAGGAGAGAGTTGAATAGATGAAACACAGGGGATTATTTTTAGGACAGTGAAGTTATTTTTTATAATTATTTAATGCTGAATACATGTTGGTATACATTTATCAAAGCACATAGAAATTTTCAGAACAGAGTAAACCCTAATATATGCAAAGTTAAAATTTTTTTGGAGGTCAGGCAACCCAGAATGGAATGAGAAAGTGACAAACAGTATAACTGGATTGCAAATGTATGAAACAATCTCACTGAAAGAGGAGTGGAGGAAAAAGGTGCTGATAAGCAAAGATAGGCTTACCTAGAGCAGGTGGGAGAGGGATAGAGGAAGCCATCTGGTAATGGAGCAGAGTGGAAGGAATCAATATAAACTCATCTGCAGCTTAATGTAGATAGAGATTGATACATTTAGAAATATTTAGGATATGTGTATATACATGGGTTAATACACACAGGTGTGTTTCCTTGCTCTGTTAGCTAAGAGGGCTAAGAAGCAAGAAGACCTCAGTAACAATGAGCCTCCCTAGCACCCAGATATTGGTTTCTTATTACCGTTCTCCAATAAAAGGAGCCAGAAATCCTTGGGAAAATGGCTGATTGAGGAATGGGGTAGGAAATATACAGATTAGTCTCGGCACCTTAAAGTCCCAGAAATTAAGGAAGTGCTCAAATAAAAAAAAAAAAATCTCATAATGATTGGGGTACGTCAAAAAGACACAGGAACCAACTGAAAATACCCCCAGTGTTCCAAACTGGAAAATTTGAAAAACAAAATGAAGCAGTATAGGATTATAACCTAAAGTTTAAAATACATATTTATGAGTCTACTGATATAAATAATTAACTAAAGAAATGCAATGATGAGGCTGGCCCCATGGCCGAGTGGTTCAGTTTGTGCGCTCCGCTGCAGGTGGCCCAGTGTTTTGTTGGTTCAAATCCTGGGCGCGGACATGGCACTGCTCATCAAACCACGCTGAGGTGGCCTCCCACATGCCACAAATAGAAGGACCCACAATGAAGCATATACAACTATGTACTGGGGGGCTTTGGGGAGAGAAAGGAAAAAAATAAAATCTTTTAAAAAAAAGAAATACAATGACAAGAGACAAATTTCTATGCAGAAAATTTCCACATAACTTTTGTAGATACTCTATTCTCAAAAAGGTGAAGAATAACTCCCCATTCTCTAAATGTGAGCTATGCATAGTGACTTCATTTCAAAGAGCTCAGTCTGATAATTTATTACTATTTTTTTTTTATTGCTGACAAAGATTAGCCCTGAGCTAACATCTGTGCAATCTTCCTCCACTTTTCAAGTGAGTCACTGCCACAGCATAGTTGACTAGTGGTGTGGGTCCACACTGGGGATCCAAACCTACAAAACTGGGCCGCTGAAGCAGAGTGCCGAACTTAACAACTACGTGGCCTGAACAAATTTTTAGAAAAAGAATAACTTTATAATGAAGAAACCTAATACTGCCCGGTGATCAAGGTTAACATCAACAGTGATAAGTCATGTTTATCTTATGTACACTTGATACGATGGAACGAAAATGACATTTTGACTCTGTGACCTTCTTGTCAAAGCCATAAGCTAAGGATAATCATGAGAAAAACATTAGGGAAATTAAGAGATATTGTACAAAATACCTGCCCAATACTCCTCAAAACTGTTAAGGTCATCAAAAACAAGGAAAGTCTGAGAAAGTGTCACAATCAAGAAGAGCCTAAGAAGAAACGAATAGTGTATGTAATAGAGGTGTCCTAGATGGAATCTTAAACAGGAAAAGAACATTAGGTAAAAACTAAAGATATCTGAATAAATTATAGAATTTAGTTAGTAATACCGTATCAGTATGAGTTCCTTAATTGTGACGAGTGTACCATGCTAATGTAAGATTTTAATAATAAACAAATTAATTGAGGGAGAATACAGGAACTCTGTAAAATCCTTGCAATTTCTGGAAATCTAAAACTGTCCTAAAATATAAAGTTTATTTTAAAAAGAAAAGTCTCTCATCTGTTTAATAAATTATGAAAACAATTTTGTACATTTAATACTATGAGTTTTTTTGTGTGCATTTGTGACAAATTAAGCAATACATATACATTGTAGATTTCTGCAAGGTGGCTTTTGAATGTAGGTTACTTTCCCAATTGTCTTTTTTCTTTTTTTTTAAAGATTGGCACCTGAGCTAACAACTGTTGCCAATCATTTTTTTTTCTGCTTTTTCTCCCCAAATCCCCCCAGTACATAGTTAACAACTGTTGCCAATCTTTTTTTTTTCTGCCTTTTCTCCCCAAATCCCCCCAGTATATAATTGCATATTTTAGTTGTGGGTCCTTCTAGTTGTGGTGCGTGAGATGCCGCCTCAGGATGGCCTGATGAGCAGTGTCATGTCCACGCCCGTGATCCCAACCAGTGAAACCCTAGGCCACCGAATCAGAGCACATGAACTTAACCACTTGGCCATGGGGCCGACCCCACCCAATTTTCTTATTATGGCTGCATCAGTTACTTACTTTTTTTTTTTAGGATCAAATATTTATTACTTGGGAGTCCATTATTAATTAGGATGTTTTGGAAAATTTCAACTAATGATAGGTTTGGTGTATTTTCCCAGTAAAATTGAACGTGAAATGGTTGGGATAATAACTAAAACTTTCTATAAACATATTAAAATATTTAGAATGATGACAATGTTTGCATACTTAAAATGCATAATGCTGATGGTGTTTACAGCCTTGTTTGATAATCACTGTTTATTACATACTTTTGGAAATTGACTTGGTGATTCCAGATTTGGCATATTTCGTTAAATCAATGGTATGACTCAAAGTCAATACTGTGCAAACTGTAAGATGTTCTCTAGGGTCCCTGGCATATCTACTAGGACAGCTTCTTAGAGATTAGCTTTACACATTTGGGGATTTTTGGATGACTTTCTAAAGGACTTTTTATATTGTTCATAGCCTTTTGAATTTGGAAAATGTGCTAGAGAACTAGAAGAATTTTTAATAGTTTCTACGTCCCATGTGTTTTACATGGCTATTTTCAAGAGATTGCATGAGACTTTCCCTAATATACAATTCTTCTTTACACAACTGGTGCTGAAGAAAAGGTTTGACCTTGCTCTTTTATGTAAGATATAGCCAGCTATTATTATGAAGTAATTTTATTTTCTTATCAAATTGGCTGCTCCACAATGGATTTAGTGACTAGCAAATTCCTGTATTGAATTCTTAATTGCATTTTGTTTATAACTCTCTTATGTTCTATCATGTTTTGCCTTGTGTACAATTTTTTCTCATTTGATTGATTTTAAACTTTCCTACTGAACTATTTGTAAGATCTTATAGGAATAGTTAGTATTTTTCTGCATTATTTTATCACCTGGAGTGCATAACATAGTGATTTAATGTAATTATTGAAATTTTTGTATGGTTGAATGACACTATGTAAACATATTGATGTCTCTAGGCTTTTTCCATAGATGAAAGCATAGAAAGAAATGAGCACTATATTAAAAATGTTGGTTTAGATATTCTGTCAATGACTTTGGGGAAGATAATGAAGAAATAAAGAAAACAGGGTTGAAGTACATATTCTCCAAAATTCCTTCACAAATTTAAATTTATTTGATTTTAACCCCCCTCAAAAAGATATCACATGCCCTGTATTTCACTAGAGCCTAAAGATATGCAAAAGAAATTTGAAAATACTATGAAATGGTTGTCCAGAAGCTCACCACTGAGTAATCTGGCAATAGGGTTTTCATGATTGTCACACTCAGCTTTTTCACCAATCTAAGAGGAGATCCAATAAAGTTGGCTATTGGTGTATAATTTTAATATTTTTTTCCATTCTCTATAATGAAATAAAATAAAACTTCTGCGTATTCCTGAGCTCCTGCCCTGTATAATAACAGGAAATTATTCCAAACGTGTCCTTTGGCTTTGAGCATGGCCTTGACATCCTCTTTTCGAAATTGCATTATTTTACCCACACGAAGTTCACATTTTTCTCTTATACATTTACATTTTTTTAACTTTGAAAATGGGCTCAAATGTTTTTTGATCCATTAAAGAACATAGACGATAAAAATATTAAATTTTTAAGGCTTACATTAGTGTGGTTAGTGTTTTGACAAACTTGATGACATATTTTCTAAAATTGACACTTTAGAGTTAAAAATATTATTTAATAGCTTTCATAACTGACTTAAAAGTTTACATCTAACATAAACCTTATTGATATATAAACTATTTAAACTACTTTACCTGTATCCAGAAATGTATCAAAGTGTTCACATTTGACATATACAGCAGACAGCAATGCTGAAAGCCAGAAGGAACTCAGATCATTTGGATTGGAAATTTGTTGCTACAATTTTCTATATATATTTATTTTAATTGAGGAAGTACGTCATTTATTTTTTATGCAGTTCGTAAATAGCTTGTGTACCTGCAAAAGGAGTATTATTCCAGCAATAGAGTTCAAGCAATTTTTTCCTAAGATTGGCCCTGAGCTCACATCCGCTGCCAATCTTTTTTTCTTTCTTCTTTTCCCTGAAGCCCCCTAGTGCATAGTTGTACACCCTAGTGGTAAGTCCTTCTGGTTCTGCTAGGTGGGACACAGCCTCAGCATGGCTTGATGAGCAGTCTCGGTCCGAGCCTAGGATCCAAACCAGTGAAACTCTGCACCACCAAAGTGGAGTGCGGGAACTTAACCACTCAGTCATGGGCCAGCTCCTCAAGTAATCTCTTAAATTGTGTTTACCTAACTTATCAGCTACTTAATATTAATTAGAAAATTATTTAAATAGTTTAAGAATTTTTAAAGTAATACTTTCTTGCAACACAGTTTATTGTTTATAATAAAACCAAGCTTTCTTGAATCAATGATGTCAGTTCTAATAGGATTAGTATTAAATTTTTTCAAGACATTTATTAGGTACTTTATTTTCATGGAAATCAGTAATAATTCATGAATAGATAACTGGGCTGGAGCCAGGATAAATAAGAAACTCACTTATTGTGGAAGAGTAAAACATAGTTTGCTAATCCTACTGTATTCTTTTCAAAGTCATGTTTCACATGTTTAAAGAAACTTAAGATGTGACACATCTTTTGCCTTAAGCTGCTTGTGAGGTTTCTATCATCAAATCTATTGACGGAATTTTTAAAGTATTACTATTTCAGCTTTCTTGAATATACCAAGTACTTGTGTTTATGCTCTTTAGTCCAGGTTATGATGTATAATATGAAATGCATATATTTAATATAATTATCAAGAATATTTCACCTTGAGTGAAACAAAAAAACAAAAGAGGAACTATTTTTTACTTGGTAAAATTAATTTGATTTTGCAAATAAATAATAAAAAAATTTACTATTAGGGAATAACTGAATAAAATTTCTTTCATCAATTTTAATTTTCTTATCTATATGAATTCCAAAACTTATCATTGTCTTGTTTTTTAAACACATTCTCACATAATTTTTGCAATAAATTTTGAAACCTCTTCCACTGAAAACATCTTTTAAAATAAATTTATGATGTGATTTTAATATTTTGAATTTTGATAAAATACACAATACACATAACATAAATTTAACATCTTAATCATTTTTACTGTACAGTTCACTAATGTTAAATATGTTCATCTTGTTGTGCAACCAATCTTCAGAACTTGCAAAACTGAAATACTCCCTCAAATACGTATACTCCTCATACATATAAAAGGAATTACATATATCTATATCCACATGAGAGAGAAAACGATTATATAAATAAAATGCCTTATATCTATGTACATATTATATATATTATATATATTATTTATTTCACATATATATGCGAGATTGGAAGAAAGGATACATCTTTTTAGATGTTAACAGTGATGGAATTTATATATTTTATTGTTCTTTTTAACACATTTAGATTCTTCTACAATGAATGTGTAGCCATTTTTGTTAAAAGAAGCAATAAAACTATATTTGTGTTTAGGCATCTACATTCTTAACCCAAGAAACTTAATGTTTTTATTCCATTATTTTAAGATGAAATGATAATATAAAATAACAGCAGGTATCCTGTAACTCACAAACAAGGAAAATATTTTTTCAGATCATTTACTATGTGAGACAGAAAACAGCACATAACGTTCAACACTTTGATTTTGACAATAACTTGCCTTATGCTTAGGAAAATGCTTAGAAGTTTTCACCTCTGATTTTTTTCATCAGACAACTGTAATGACTTAATATTTACTTTTTAACTTTTTTATTTTGATAAAATATACGTAATATAAAATTTACCATTTTAACCATTTTTAAATGTACATTTCAGAGGTATTAGGACATTCACATTATTGTGCATTCATCACCACTATTAATCTCCAGAATTTTTTTATCTTCCCAAAGTGAAACTCCATACCTATTAAAAATAACTCCTCATTTTTCCCTCCCCAGTCCCTGATAACCACAATTCTACTTCTGTTTCTATGAATTGATTGATTTAAGTACCTCATATAAGTAGAATCATACAGAATATGTTCTTTTGTGCTGACCTTATTTCACTTCGTATAACGTCTTCAAGGTTCATCCATATTGTAGAATGTGTCAGAATTCCCTTCTTTTTTAAGTCTGAATAAAATACCATTGTGTATATATTCCACACTTTTTTTATCCATTCATCCTTTGTCGAGTATTTGGGTTGCTTCCACCTTTGGGCTACTGTGAATAATACCCATGTTGCTATAGACATGGGTACACATTTCTCTGTTTGAGTCCCTTTCAGTTCTCTCGAATATATACCTAAAAGTGAAATTGCTAAATCATACGGTAATTCTATTTTTAATTTCCTGAGGATCTGCCATATTGTTTTTCATAGCAGGTGCAGCATTTTACATTCTGACTAATAATGCACAAAAGTTTGAATTTCTCCACAGCCTCTTCAACACTTGTTATTTTCTGTTTTTCTGATGGTAGCCATCCTAATGAGTATGAGATGCTATCTCATTGTAGTTTTGATTTGCATTTCCCTAACGATTAGTGATGTTGAACAGCTTTTCATGTGCTTATTGACCATTTGTACATCTTCTTTAGAGAAATTTCTATTCAAAGTCCTTGCTTATTTTTTAAATTAGTTGTTTACTTTTTTGTTGTTGAATTGTACAAGTTCTTTGTATATTCTAGATGTTGACTCCTTACCAGTTACAAGATGTGCAAATGTTTCCTTCCATTCTTGAGTTGCCTTTCATTCTGTTGATTGTATCATTTGCACAGAATTTTTAATTTGATGTAATCTAGTTTATCTATTTTTTTATTTTCTTGCAGATGCTTTTGGTGTAATGTCCAAGAAATCATTGCCTAATCCAGTGTCATGACGCTTCCTCCTATGTTTTCTTCTAAGAGTTTTATAGTTATAGCTCTTACTTTTAGGTCTTTGGTCATTTTGAGTTAATTTTTGTATATGGTATAAGATCAGTGTTCAACTTTATTCTTTTGTATGTGGGCATCTAATTCTCCCAACACCATCTGTCAAAAAGACAATCCTTTCTCTATTGAAAGATCTTGGCACCTTTGCCAAAAATAATTTGGCCATATATTTAAGGGTTTATTTCTGTACTCTGTGCTATTCTTCTGTTCTATATGTCTGTTTTTATGCCAGCACCACGCTGTTTGGATGACTGTGTCGTAGTAAGTTTTGAAATCAGGAAGCATGAGAACTCCAATTTTGATTTTTGTTTTCAAGATTATTTTGGTTATTTGAAGTCCCTGGAGTTTTGATATGGATTTTAGGATGTATTTTTCTGTTTCTCCCCCAAAAAAGCCAAGATTCTGATAGAGATGGCACTGAATCTGTAGATCACTTTGGGTAGTACTGACATCTTAACAACATTAATTATTCCATTCCATGTACACAAGATGGTTTTATGTTGATTTGTGTCTTCTTTAATTTCTTTCAGAAGCATTTTGTAGTTTTTAGTGTACAAGTCCTTCATATCATTTGTTGTTTATTTCTAAGTTAAATATTTATTATATGTTTTAATGTAAGTCTTTATTTCTCTTCATACAATGCTGTCAATTTCGAAAGATCTTTTAGATAAATTGCTTTTTATTAAAGCTTTCATAAATATTCCCTATCTCCTAGACTTATGTCTCTTTTATTTATAAGCAAAAACATATGTCTATGTTTCTTTCTTTCTTTTTCTTTCCTTCCTTCTTTCGTTCTTCCTCCCTTCTTTCCTTTCTTTCTTAGATTGTCCCTGAGCTATCATCTGTTGCCAATCTTTTCTTTTTGCTTCTTTTTCTCCCCAAAGCCCCCCAGTACATATTTGTACATTCTAGTTGTAGGTCCTTTTATTTGTGCTATGTGGGACTCTGCCTGAGCATGGCTTGATGAGCGGTGCTAGGTCCACGCCCAGGATCTGCACCAGTGAAACCCTGGGCCACAGAAGCAGAGTGAGTGAACTTAATCACTTGGTCATGGGGCCTGCCCCTATTTATTTCTTAATTTCATCATATTGCAAACATCCTCCATGTTGTCCTTTTTAAGGATAAATAAGTTATTAAAAGTTAAAAGTTTATAAATGTTGAGCCGATTTTGTTATAAAATAAGCCATATTTTTGGACTGCAACAACTATTATAAAATAAGTCTGAAAGAAAATGAATTATTTAAAAAATTATATGTAGTGGCAAAAATTGCACCTCCTTTCTGATTATTGCTATTAAAAATAAATTTTGAATGATAGAATTTTGATATACATTTAGGTTCTTTAATATTTTAATTGAAATTATAATTTGGGAAAAATATCTTACAAAAGACCTTGCAGAAAATTGTGAGTTTAACAACAAAAAAAGTTAAAGTCAATTTTTGTGTGGGTCTATATCACAACTATGCAATGCAAATCAAATACAACCCCTTTCCACAGCTTAGTTTTTGCATCATGTTAGTTGAAGAGACTATGAAAATGAGAGTGTCCATTAGTTGGAGAAAGTTTTAGGTCATTTCTCCAACAGTTACAGTTTCAAGGTCTTTGTTTAAAAAATAGCAAGGATTAGAA
This sequence comes from Equus quagga, assembly GCF_021613505.1. Lineage (NCBI taxonomy): Eukaryota > Metazoa > Chordata > Mammalia > Perissodactyla > Equidae > Equus > Equus quagga. The sequence goes on from NC_060285.1 coordinate 32,748,329, forward strand.
AAAATGAGGATAGGGGAAAAATGGAGCCAGGCTGGAGAACAAAAAGAAGCAAGAAGAGTAGAAGAATAAACAGTAGAAGAATAAATGGGAAGAGGAAGAAAAAATAAGGAAAGAAAGTGAAAGAGAGAAGTAGGATATAAATGAAAGTATTAGGAAAAAAGATGACAAAAGAACTGAGGCATACAATATCCACAACAAACTCAAAAGACGTAGATATACACAAACATATGGAAATTCTAAATGAGGGAATCAGGATGGTTTCAAAGAGAAAATAACATTTAACAAAAACATTCCATGGTATAGAGTTCTACGGTCTCATAGTTCTGATGAAAAACTCTGGGTTGAAGGGGCAGCTTGCACTGAGGTTTTTAGAGGTAAAAACTAATAATGTGATTTATTAGTCTTGTTTTCTTAAGGTTGTAGTCCCATTAGGGTAGGTGTTGTTTGAAGAAAGCTATGCAGTCAGGTCTTGCTGTTGGAGGAGGTCGTGGAGAGGTCGTGACCATCGTGTGACCCCTGAGCTGAACCTGGGCAATCGGAGCCTCCTCACCCCCTCCCTGTCCTTGGAATATAAGTTCCGTCCACAGTTCCCTGAGTGGGAACTCTTTTCAAAGAAGCAGACTTGAGAAATTAATGCGATGTTGAGACCATCTGGGTGGTATATGTAATTGAACCCAGTTAGAGCCTCTGTATAAACTTTTAAGGTTCAGGCAGGTGCTGAGCTGTATTCATTCATCTTGCAGCCACTCAAGGCAAATCTCCTAAATTCGTTTGTTTATTAAACCTGCTACTTAACAATCGGGAGTGGTCGCCTCTTTCTTAGGTCTCTCCTTGCCCTCTGTGTACAGTGGTCAATTTCAGATTTCACCAGGGAAGCTCCCAACGTTTTGAACTAACACTTGCAGATCATTTCAAGGATTCTGGGCATTATTCTCCAGGTAATGATGAGTAAATAAATTGTTGTAGGCGGGGGTGGAGGAGTGGGGGGATGATATAATTAGGTCTACTTTAGAAAGAGAAGTGACAGCTATGTAAGAGTTATTGGTGGAGGAAATTACTTGAAACAGGGAGATTAAATGAAAGATTCTTGCTATTCTATAGATAAGAGATGATGAAAGTTAGAAATAATGCCATAAAAGCCAGAAATAACAGATGATATTTAAAGTAGGTAGAATCAAGAGATAATGAACTAGATACTAGAAGTAAAGGAAGAAGTTATGACTACTAAGTGTCTGGCTTGGCTAACTAGATATGTTGTGATGCTTTTTACCTGACTAGCATGGCGTAAAGAGTGATCTTCCTAAAATGCAAATCTGATTATTTCTCTTCCCTATTTAAGAGCTCTCAATGATTCCCCATTCCAAGATTAAGTCCACACTGCTTTATACATCATAAATGACTCATTATGTCGCCAACCACCTCTTTCTGTGCTCTTCATACCTCACTCTACACTTCAGCCATACTGAGCTGCTTTCAAGTATAATATGCATATTTCCCTCAGTGCTTTGTTCCCAGTCGCAGGAAATATTCCTTATCCTTTTAATCAAGGTTTACTTGGCCTTTTCTTAAATGTTACTTCTTACAAGAAACAATTCCTAATACTCCAATTGTTTAGGTATCATTTATAATTGCATATGGTCCTGAATTTATCACTGTAGCATAGTGTTAGTAAAATGGACAGTTTCTAAGTGGAGATAGACAACTGAAATTCTTAAAGAAAGTATGTTCACTACTGTACTTTCTCTTACATTAACTGGGATGCACAGTGCACATTTGTGCAATGCAGTTGGATATTCAGTCACCTCTCAGTTATTAAATATATTAACTTTCATCTTTTTTCATTTGCTTTATGTATCTTTCACACTAAATACCATGGTCATTTTAACAATGGCAATTGAGGGTGATAAATTGCCTTCCTTCCTTCCTTGCTTTTTCTTTCATGGTCTTTGAAAATCTGCTTAATAACTGTAGTTCCCAACTGGGATGCTGAAGCCACTTTTCTCCAACTCACGTGTGTTTTTTGCCCTGCAATAGTTCCAGCATTGCCACTTCTGAAGAGGAAGAGGGGCTGGAGGTATTTGCTATGGTGTTCCCTTTTGTCTCCACCTTCCTGAGTAAAGTGATAAGCTACAGCCACAGGGTGGATGGAGGAAAAACGAATTGTTGATTTATGTTTTCTTTTGGCTCCCAGGTGATTATATTGTCTTTGTTTCCCTCATGATGTGTGCAACTCATCTTTATCTTGGAAGCAACAATTTATTTACCCGTCAAATAATCAGGCATAGAGCCTTACAGAATGCCACGTGGAAAGTTATGGAAGGATAAGATTGGGGTTTTCTCTAGCCAGCACTTTTTAAAAAATATATATATACTCGTGTATTATGATTCTTTTAAATGTCCTTTCTGATAATGTAAAAGCTGTTTCTATAGAATATCCAAGAAATGGAACTGAAAATTTCCATAACCCTTCTGTGTTTTGTGTGTTGCCCATATACCATGTGGAGTGTACTAAGTCTCAAATCCAGATTATTAAAATTCTAAAAGAATTTTCTAATTTAGGAGAAAAATGATCATGTCCTAACATACCATTCAACTGAAATAAACAGAATTCAAAAATGGCTTTTTTTTAATTTTGAAGGGAAATAATTTATGAAAATTGGTTTTATTTGGAACATCTTATTTTCTTTAGGAGGATATTCAAAGAGTCAATACCTACTTCTGTGGTCACATATTGGGATTCTACACCCCTCTTTTATATTTTCATATTACTTCTGCATTTTAACTGATGTTTGAAAATGACTCACTTCTATGTGGAACTGCATTAAAATAAGTGTTAACAAAAACAATTATTCATATTGGGGTACCGCAATTTAAGACAAAACCTTCTACATATTATAAAACGCAATGAAATGGGTTTAGGACCTATAGAGGAAATTTTCTATGCATAAATAATCATTAAAACTGCAAAAAGGGAAACAATTTAATATGTTAGCTGAAAACTTTGTGTTTTTCTCAGAAAGATATGTATATAGCATGATAGTATGGATTCCTCACTGTAGTTTGAAAACAGGCAAGGGTGAAAATGAATTTCATGCAAGTAGACACTCTAAAAACTAGATTTAGCAGCAGTCACATTAACTTAGATAATGGGAGAATTTTTCTTCATTGAAAATCCTCTGTGTCGCTTAAGAAGAACTTACTGAGGCAGCCTGCCATCTAGCTTTTTCACAGAAAAACAGGCTTACAGACTGCAGATGAGAGAGTCTGGAGCAGAGACAATTTTAACTTAGCCATTCCTAATTTATCTCAAGCGTTTTCAATTCATCTTCACTGCTCTATGCACACAGGAACACCAGATTGCCATCCCTGGGGAACAGAATGCAACCGGGGATCTAGAGAGCTGTCACATTCCAAGAAATATTTAAATTGTGCTGATTTTCTTCTGGAGAACTGAGCCCAGGGAATGAAACTCTCCATCAAGTCATAGCTTTGCAGGCAATAGATCAGAGGATATTGCCAGTTTTCTAATGGATTATTGTTATCGGGCAGGTTTTCTCTGAAGGTACGTAGTTATTTTCTCCATTCATTACCCTCTCCTATTTATCAGCTAATGATATAATGAGCTGGGAATCCCAATGTGTGAAAGAGAGAAAGATGTTAAATAGTCAGTATTGACTAAAGATTGACACTTTGATGCTGCATGTTTATAGGTGAATAATCTGATTCCTTTACTAAAGATTAGTAGGATATAGTTTGAATTGCCTTGTCAGCAAAAACAGCCAAAACCAAAACAAAACCGTTCTGCAGGCTGCATTAACATAAGTTCATATTAATTCTCTTGAGGATTTTCTCTTGTAGCTGCAACGTATAATGAAGGGAAATACATACTTTGGAAACTCACTTAACCTTATATATTTTTTAACCTTTTTACATAATCGTGATTTTTTCTCCATATATTCTCAAATACAAACTTTGTCTCAAATGCTGTTAATTCTGGTGTCATTGATGTTTATGATATATAAATACATGAATGATAAAAGCATTTAATTTAAAGAAACTCCAATAGGAGTCTTCTTGGGAATATTATGTTGGTGTACTTTGTTGGCTTTACAGATATTTGTGTTTGAGTTCAGAAGAATCTTACTAAAATTAGTTGCTACAGTTTTAGTTAAACGTAGATACTATAAAAATTTTTTATTCCACTTTCTTCTGTGAAGCAAAAACCTTGATAAATCTATAGAAGTACACAAAACTGTTCAGCAAAATGTTAAAAGCTGACAAACTTCTGAAGATTAACTGAACCAATAAAAATGGAGAAAGCCTTATCCTAAACTGAAATTTCACTTTTTATACCTATGATATATTAGAATAGGAAGGGGTGACTTTGTGCCTGCTTCCAAAAAGTTAAAGGTATGTGTGTCTAAGGGGGTGTTCTGTGGCAGAGAGTGAATGGAGGTATAGGATAGAAAGCGAGCACATAGTAGTCACAGTGGGTTTCTGAAAACTGGAGAAATATTTTAGATTATGATATTAGGACTTTTGATGCTTTTAGGCATTTTATTATTGTGTGAATAGGTGCAGTGCAACTTACCATGCTGTTGATATTTTTCCTGGTGAAAAATGGATGTTAGAATGGGTAGAATAGCAGGTACGTTGAGCTGGAGCATGGTGTACCTGCTGCTGTACTGGGACTGGAACACAGAGTCTGCGGACCCATTAGTGGGTTAATAACAGGCTTGGGGAGGAAATGGTGGCAGAGCTTCAGAGAGCACTTGTTAATTGCGTTCTGATTTCTTGGGAGCTTTTGAGAGACTATTGGAAGAATGAAGGAGAGAGAGAAGAAGGATTGAGTCACCCAAATAGAAACTTTAAGTGCATTCTTTCTTATCCTCAGAGGGGTTGTAAAAGGCAAAAAATGGAAAAGAGGAAGGAGAATAGAGGTCTCAAAGAGTACTTTTAAGTGCTGCTTTTTTCATGAATCTTACAAGAATTGAGGAACAGGGGCTTAAATTAAAGTTTCCCTATGGATTTCTCCATTTGGCAAGCTTTTTCTCTCCTTAATGGAACATATTCCCTTCACTCACGTAAGAAAAAAAGCAAGTGGCTTTGCTCCAAGCCTGGTTTCTCCCTCAAAAACGTACAGTTCTTGTTTAAACCTACACAAGTGTGCTCTCTGAAACTGCACACACTCCTACGTGTCTCAGAGTTTTACAATTCAATGATTTATGAATGCCAGAAGATAAAGTGATTTAACATCCTTTCTTTATTATTATCACAACTGGCTCTTCTGGAAATCTCAAACGCTATACAAAAGAGGGCACAAGTAGGAAAAAAGAATGACTTCATGGAACATATTTTATATTCTTTCAAAATAAGATAATACCAATAGATAATGAAATATAGTCACTTTGTGTTTTGGCATGGGAAAGATCTGACCGCAGCTTAGTAACTATCCTTTAATTTACATTTTGGGCATTGGATGAATGGAACACATATGTAAAAATCAGGAGGGGCAGTTTCAGTTGTCAAATTGCAATAAACATTTTTATCATTCTGGCCTCCTATTAACCTTCTTGGCTACAATAGTGTTAGTGTCTCTGGCCCCCTATAGTGTTTATTCACTTACCCAGCTATCCAAATCTGCTCTGCTTCCAGGTTTCCTGCTAAAACTTGTTTTACTTCATCTTGTGGTGAGTTCTTTGCAAAATATATTATTATAATTTCATTTTATGAGTTGTTAAATATTTAATATTTATTGAGTACCTGTGATATGTGTGGTGCTTCAAAACAATGTGTAGGAGGAAAAAACACATAATAGTATTCTCTCCTAAATCAGCCAGCTTATTGATATTTCAGGACTTCTAATTGGTGCCCACAGAGGAAGGCAATTAAGGCTGACTCTTTAGTGGCTACTTATGTGTGTAAGGCATGAAATGTTCCAGTATTCGGTCAATGATTTGCATTCAATTTTACTGAGAAGCCCAGACTGGTCATCCAGTTGTTTTCAAATTCTTCCTTAACTCTGTTCCTTGTGTCAAAGTGTCAACAGAACATTGGATTGGGGGTGAGACAAACTAGGTTTGAATCTGTTAAGCAAGTTTGTGTAAGTTAACTGATCTCCTACATACCTCTATCCTATCAGATGTATAATGGTGATAATAGTATCTACTTTTTAGGTTCTTGTGGCTAGTAGAGATCCTTCACATTAAGTCACAAACACATAGTTTGTGGACAACATGTGGTCAAGAAACAGTACCTATTTTTTTTTTTTTTTGATGACCAAGAGTTGCCCTGAGCTAACATCCATTGCCAATCGTCCTCTTTTTTTTTCTTTTTTTTTTGCTTGAGGGAGATTCGCCGTGAGCCAACATCTGTGCCAATCTTCCTCTATTTTGTATGTGGGATGCCTCCACAGCATGACTGATGAGCGGATTAAGTCTGTTCCCCGGGATCTGAACCCATTTACCCTGGGCCGCTGAAGCAGAGCTCAGAACTTTAACCACTCAGCAACAGGGCCAGCCCCAACAAGACCTACTTTTGAATGCATTTTATCATAGTTTCACATACAGAATGTGAAACCACTTTGTCTCTTATCTTTCTTCAACAATGCAGTGCTAATACATGTGTACTATCAAATCCATTTGTTTAGCAGTCTTAGTAATAAAAATAACATATTGAGCGTGTAGTAATTGCTTGGTACTAAACTATTCTACAGAAGTACTAAAGCATTACCCTTGCCTAGATAAAGTTGGGAATTAAGATTAGTTTGAGAAATTAGTCGGCATACTCTCCATGTCTATCAAATAGCGAAGTTACCAACCATAACTTACCAGGGAAAGCAGATAGAACTGTATCTCATTTTTCCACTTTTACGTTCTCCCAAAGGATATGGAAATAGAAGACAAGACAGTAAATCCTCTTGTTCATTATGCTGTGCCCTTTGCCCCTTTCATTTGCATTTTATTTTGCTAGAGTGGCTTGTCTAGGGAGATGGCCTCAAATTCCAACTGAACGGAGTAGTTCAAGCATACAAATTCACCCCTTAAGAAACAAAGAAAATATAAGAAAACTTTTAATAAAATAAAAGACAGCTTTTGCTTTTAGAAAATGCTAAACATTTTTTAATGAGAGTGAAACTGGCAAAAGTGAATGTTAAATCCACCAGATGTTGACCTTAACTCTGAGTCTGAATCTTTACAAAAATAGGATGCAAATCTAAGCTAGAAGCTGCTTTCTTTAGGTCACAAGACTGCTGAAAAATTCTGAGTCTGAATTTCTCAGATACATTTCATATTGAATTAAGCACATAGAGAAAACCTTTAATATTCTGAGTTATATGAGAAGGTAAGTTTGTCTTATACGTCTTTATATTGAAATTTGGAAATAGTTGTACAGAAGTCCTCTATAAAAGGGAACCACCAAGCAATTATTTTGAAAGTGTGTTACAGGAAAGTAGCTAGCACATTCTAACTGGATCAAAATGTGGATACAAACGCGAGTACCTGCTGCAAAGCCATTCTATTTTCTTTTTGAGTCAATTTTCATTGTCAATGCCAATCTTATCTTAAACCTATGAATATACCCAGTCACCAATAAGAAGGTGTAGGCATCTGACTTCATTTTCCAAAAGATCCTTGAAGTTCTTGTTCCATTGCTTTTTGATTCCCAACTTTGGATATTTTGACCTAGTACTTAAGGAAATTGGAAACTATGTTCTAATTCCAACTCAGTTTTTTAATCTGTAAAAGTTAGTGGGGATTAATAATAATATCCCCATGGTCTTGTGAAACAAATGGCAAAATGTAGTCAAATACTATGCAGGGACTTGTTCATATAAGTAGTCAAAAATGGTAGTGGGTATTGTTTCTATTGTGATGTTGCCATCTTAAGGCCTACCTCTGATGTTGGGTTTCCTGTATATTGATAAACGAATAGTAAAAAAAAGACACAAAGAAAATACCGTTCACTTGTCAGATATAACCTCCTCTGGCTTCTAGAACAAGGGTTGGTTATCTTTTTCTGTGAAAGGCCAGCTAGTAAAAGTTATGGGCTGAATGGTCTCCCCCCCAAATTTATATGCTGAAGTTTTAACTCCTGGTACCTCAGAATGTGACTGCTTGGAGACAGAGTTTTTAAAGAGATAATTAAGTTAAAATGAAGTCATCTGGATGAGTGCTAATCCAGTATGACTGGTGTCCTCATAGGAAGAGGAAATTTGAACACAGACACGTACAGAGGGAAGACCGTGTAAAGACGTCAGGAGAAGACGACCAATTATAAGCCAAGGAGAGGGACCTCAGAAGAAAGCAACACTCCTAACACCTTGATCTTGACTTCTAGCCTCCAGAATTGTGAGAAAAAAATTCTGTTGTTGAGGCCACCCTGTCTGTGGTACTTTGTTGTGGCAGCCCGAGAAAACTAACACAGTAAACATTTTAGACTTTGCGACCACATAAGGTCTCTATCATATATCCTTCCTCTTCCTCCTTCTCTCCTTCTCCTTATTTCTTGTTTAAATGTAAAAACAAAACAAAAAGAACCAAGAAAACAGACGTTCTTAGGAGCCACATTTGACCACTAGCATAGTTTGCCAACTCTTGTCCTAGGACGTGAAAAATCCCCTTCAATGTCTAACCAAACGATAGTCCCAAACTTCCGTATCCTTGCACAAGATAGTCTACTTTGTAGATGGCACCACCGGCTTTTAGCCTAAAAATGTAACTCAATCCTTTTCTTCTGCCAAAATCCTTCCAAATACCTCAATTTGACATGAATATCTATTAGAGTATTTTACCTTCATTCTCAATGGACGTTTTAAAGTCCTAATGTGAGAACAGCATCTGAAAAAATATATAATAACAATAGCAGTTTGCACTTACTGAATCCATTCTGTGGGCTAAAGGCTATTCTGAACACTTAACACGCATTTTCTCATGTTAATCCTACCAACAACCTTGCAAGGTAGCTGCTATTATGGTCATTTTACTGATATGGAAATCAAGGCATAGACAAAGCAACTGCCCAGGGTTATTTAGCATAAGTAGCTTAGATGAGTAGCCAAGGTTTGGATACAGAATCTTTCGTCCAGAATCTGGCGTTTAACCACTGTGTTACAATGGCTCTCAGATCATGGCAGAGTTTTATGTTTACTATGAGAACAGCTGTGAAAATGTTGAAAAATATGTATCAAGTGGCAATTCAGGTGAAAGAGAGGGGAAATGTTGGAGGGCTTACTTTAGTCCCACATTTTTATGTGAATGTAGTGGTTATGGTAGTTTTCTAGTTAATGACGTAATTTCTGTTTTTTCTTTTCTTATAGAGGGTGTGATTTATCTTTTTAGGACTTTTTTTCTGCTTAAAATATCATATAGTGAATGAGTATGGATAAAGAGCTTAGGTGTATCCTAGAAAAGCTAAAGAACAAAATGCTATAATTTTGAAACTCACAGGAATTTCATATTTAATTTTTTCTGTAAATAAGTGAAAGTTTAATGATTTTATGTGGTGAAATAATAAATAACAAAACTGACAATTGGATATAAATACTGTATTATTTCTATTCATTTAAATGGTATCAACAGGTACTAGATTTGAATGCGTTTGTAGAAGGACCTGTTTTAGCAAAAACTTTGCCAGGTGGAAATTCTGCTTTAATTCTAAGAAACATATGCTGTGTGTTGTGTGAATTCCTGAGTTGTCCTTTTTAATTTCGTCAATACATCTGATATGCCTTCAGTTTTTGTAGAACTGAATCATATTTTCTAGCCAAATTTGAATTTGGTGGGGGAACATCTTTTGAAAAGAAAAATAGGCCAGCACTCTCATGTGGTATAAATACCATTGACCTACTTCATAAATTATTCTTCTGTCACCTCATTTTTATAATCAAATCCTTGTAATATTGCTAGATGTCCATATCTAATATAAGAAATAAAATAATCATAAAGTGGGAGGCTGTCAATCATTTGTCAAAATCAGTCAGTGTAAATAACCAGTTTTAAGAGTTCCAGCTTTTAATTATAAGTTTAGCAATTAAAATATATGTTTGCGTATATGTAGAACCTTAATAAACCCTATTATTATTTAGGAAATTATTGTAATGAGCCATGTTATTTTAGGCTCTAGTAGGTTTCTGGACATTGTAGAGCAAAATCAAAGTATAAATCTTTTGGCTATTTTCATTGCGACAGGTGGATAACTACGCATACTCCATTGTTCTGGAATTATTTTTCTTTAATATGAATTTAAGTTTACTCCCTCTAAAAATGGTTTTATTTATCTTTAAGAGGTATGTGAGTAGGCCTGTGAATGTGTGTGAAGGTGTTTGTCCGCATGTCTGTGAGTGTCACGTGTGTTTGTGTTTTTTCCAAGGATTACTCACAGAAGATTTGAAAAGCAGACCTCTAGTTCACAGGCAGAATAGTGAGAAGCGTCTTCTCATCTCACCAGCAAATGAACCATGAAATATATAGGAATTAGAGCATTAAATCCCACCCTGGGTTATGTTCCAGCTCTCTCCCACCACCTTGTACTTAGTGTTACTCCTCATGGAATAATTCAAGTTTTAGAATATGTTCTACCAGGGATTTTTTTCTCCTTTGGATTATCCTTGTGGGGTCAAAATTGGAAATAATCTAGGAAAGGAAAATCTTTATGAGAATTGGTAGAATTTACATGAAGGAATGAAGATTCTCATTGCAAAAGAAGATAATTATCTCTAGGCTGTGACTTGGGGAGAGGTGGGCTGGATCTTGAGAATAATGCTGAGAACTGGATTGTGCCCATAAAGAGAATTCTCTGAAACATTTGTTATATATTCTCCTTTGACTGCGAGAAAGTTGTATTTGGCATTAATTTCAAGTCTTGTTTTCTTCTTGTGAAATCATTTCTACACTAAAGAAAAAATCTTAATCTGCACATATGTACAAGTAGACAGAATCATGGATAGACAGACACACACCTACAGATCAATACATACAGCCTAATCAATATGCAAACAGAGACAGGCCAACAAACACACGTAGAGACAGATTGACAAATAGGAACTGACAATAGGACAGGGATGGTCAGACCATTTTACTGGGACAGGCAGACTGACAGCCAGCCAGAAAGACACCATGGAGAGATAAGGATGAATAGACAGGCACATAAATACAGACAAGCAGATACAGACACAGAGATATTGATGAACAGTCAAGGAGAGACAGTGAGCCTTAGACTCTTGCTCTAACATAGACAGGCAGATCAGGCCACTGATCAGCAGCCCAGCATAGATGTAAGCATAGGCAGATGTGCATATGAATGCACAGTATGCTAGAATTTTACCTGACACATTCATGAGGCAAAATTCAGTAATAAACCACATTTATTGCTTATTAAATGATCATTTCTAAGGTATATTCATATATGTGTTTTCTTCCTTACGTAGATGCAGTAAAAAGGACCATGGATATGTATATATGCATGGCTTAATTCCCTTTAGTTTTATCTAGTGCTTCTGTCTTTGGGTGAGAGAAACAAATAAAAATGTTCAAGTTACTGTGAGGTTGCTGTTGAAATGTTATCTTAAGGTCTTTCAAGCTCTGTAATGTAAGAGACAAATCAGAATTCAGACCAAAAAAAAGATCAATTTTCTTTCTCCAGGAGAAGCAACAATTATAAAATAAACGAACAAAACACTTGTGCCTCAAACATTATTAATGTCAAAACAATTATTACAGTCCTTAGTCTTTTGCTGTGGGTCACTGAAATCACTTCTGAGTTATAAACGCACTTGATATTTTTTGCTGCAGTAAAATGAGAAAAGCAGAGGAAAATATATTGCTCTTGTGATTGAATGGAATTTTAGCAGCTTGGATGGACATATATCAAACTTGTAAAATCTTATTGGAAGTTTTGACTATTGCCTTATATTTAACTTGATTTATTTGAAATGGTTATCAACCCCTCAAAATGTTTTAAAATTGTAAGAAGGTTTTAAGAATGGCAAAATCTAGTAGTTATTTAGGAGCTGTTTTTAGAGGTTTGGAAGGATATATAGACTATATAATTAAATGCATATGTTAAATAATTATCATTAGACGAATACTTTGTATGGAGTATCTTACTGGTACTTGTAACTATCCTTTATTTTCAGTGGTAGGTGGGCATAATCAACCAGCTCAAAACTTTAAACAGTCTTTCATATTATTTTAAAACTGTTACTGTGCATCACAGCTAGTACTTTTACAAATTAACATAAACTGAAAATTGAGATTCTTGTTTTTCTATGAGGTTACTTTTGTTGCGGGGGGGAGTATTTTCCTTTTTATCTTAATTTCTGAAAAGCATCCATGATTATATGATGTACTTCCTTTTTAAAAGCTTTATTGAGGTATAATTTACTTGCCATAAAATTCATTAGTTTTAAGTGTATAGTTCAATGACTTTTAGCACATTTACTGCTTGTACAACTATCACTACAATTCAATTTTAGAACATTTCCATCACCACAAAGATAAATCTTGTGTCTACTTAAACTCACTTTCATGTCTCACCCTGACCCAAGGCAACTAGTAATCTACTTTCTGTCTTTATATATTTTCCTTTTCTGGACATTTCATATAAATGACATCATGCAATATGTAGTCTTATGTGTCTGGCTTCTTCCTCCTAGAACACTGCTTTTGAGGTTCATCCATGTTGTAGCACCTTTTCATCGGCAAATAGTATCTCATTCTTTGGACATATCAAATTTTGTTTATCCATTACCCGTTAATGTGCATACAGATTGTTTCTGAGTTTCCTTTTTATAGTTGTTCACTGTCAAAGAGAGAAGGTTGTGTTTATTTTTTCTAGATTCTCTCCATTCACAGCATGATGGTGTATTTGGAAACTAATGTTCAAATTACTTTACTCTATGTTGAGGTTTGCAAGACTCCTTTTTTAAAAGCTAAGAATGAAGCAAAGCTAACTAAACAAAATAAGGTTTGTATATGGAAGTGTATTAAGGTGATGCACAATGATGCATTCTAGCCTCACAAGCTTAGATTACTTGTTTTAAATATAAACAATCTTACTTAGTTGATTTACATATAGAACATATCTCAAAAGAGATATAGAAATGACAAATACACAGCTAATTAAAATCCTTTATTATTTTGCTTATTGGAATCCTGTTTAAGATAGAAAAAAGTTCATGTAATAGATCGGATGTTTTCTGATTGAGTAAACTATTGCAGAAATGTAAAATCTGTAAGTAATTAGCTTTATTGAATCCTTTTGTTTGTAACAGATTTTCCACTAAAAATTGCATTTTTTCTATTTCTAGAGATTTTCAATGTTTAATCTTGCCTACTACCATGAATTACTATGTGAGAGCTGTTTAAGTTTTGATATTCAAAGTTTGCTAACATAATGAGATCAGCTTAGGTATCAATTTCTAAATCATGTGAATAACAGAGGTCACCTATGAGTTAGCCTGCATACCTCTATGTTCCCTATGATTCCCTAAATTTACTGACATCCCGGAGAGCTTGCAAACCATTTTACAAGGTTGATCATTCATGATAATCTTTCTACTTCATTTGTGATTGGCATGGGATCCTCTCTCTATTCACATTTTTATATTGAAATAGGTAACTTGGATACGAAGTAAAATTTATTTGACTTTCAAATGGGTGTTTTTTCCTGCCACACACAGTGTATCAGAAAATCAAACATGATTTGCTGCAACATTTTCTATTAGTTTAAGTGTGAGAAATGTACATATTTCCAAGATACTCTTCTTTTGTTCGTTTCATAAGTATACATTTCTCTATATTTTGTTGTCTGCCTTCTTTTCTATTTTTTTTTCGATATTTGCTCATCCTGGATGGTTTCATCCATTGCTACATCTTAAACTCCATCCACGTCTACAACTCTAGTCATGACTTCCTGCCTTTGATTCCAACTTGGTGGTTTAATGATCAATATCCACTAGATATTTCTGTTTACAAATAACACTATAAATGCTTTATTCAAGAAAATGTAAAGGGAAAAATAGTGCCTGCATTTTTTAACAGATTACAAATATTTTCCCATTTTATAAGGTTTTGGATCACATCCATGGTTGCACCAGAAACAGAGATTTTGGATTTAGTTAAATGCTCTGTCTTCCATCATTCTCACTGATGCTATAAAACCAACCTAGTCTCTTTCTGCTACTAACATGACCCACTGTTCACTTGGTTCAAGAGAAATTATTTTGGGAAGGAATCTCATGCTGAAGCAGTTTCCCAATAAACAGAAATAAATATCTTGTATCTTTTAATTTATTACAGTGAAATATTTTTCTTTAATTCTATAAATGATATTCAATTTTGCTGTGTATTACAATTTGAATTGCTTTTCTAAAAAAGTTTGAGTACCATAGTCTCTATTATCTTAGAAATATAGGGGATTAGTAATAGAAATAACTGAAGAGTTTCTTTATTTGGCTTTGGAATTTTTCTTTTTGAACTGACACAGTAATTTTATTGTAGTGTATATTTTTGAAAAAAATACACATTAGCCAAAATCATAAAACTACAAAGTTAACATTTGGCAGAACATTCCCCGCCCCCACCCCCGTCATCTACATTCTGTTTCAATTTATCTTAGTCGCTGATTCCCAGGGGCAATCTATAAGTGCTATAATACATCAGCCTAAGGAGAAACACACACTCTCTCCCACATGAACTCTATCCCATTCCAACACATGACTGCCTCCCACAAACCTTTTTTCTGTGGCATTCTTTTCATTATGATTCTTACATATCCATGGGTGAAAAATTCAACATACTGTTTTGGGTAAAAAGACATGTTCTCTTAGCTTTTGTTCTACAGGCAACATTTAAACAAAAAAGATGGTGATGATATCATTGAAGGCGTGGACATATCAAGAAAACTTCGGGTATAATTTTTAAATTGAACTTGAGTAAATAACTTAAATTACCATACGTGCAGAACAGGATTCATACTTACAGTGGACTTTTGGGGTTCCTCAATTGCAGCCAATTTTTTTTTGTTTTTTTTCTCCTGGTCCTGTCCTGCATCCCACCAGTTTAGCATGAGATAATTATTACCACATGACATAAACTACAGCAATTAGATTCTCTTCTGCTGGAATCTAGAATAGGGTTATAGGAACTCTAATCCGTCTTAATTTGGTACCTAAACTGGGTAGTCAAGGACAGCAGGAATTTGGCAGCCAATACTGGGCTAGTTGCAAAAGGGACCTAGCAAGGCAGCCTGCAAAGAGCAATAGGGTAGAATAGGACTCAGAGAAGTGGGGAGCAGACTCCCAGGGAGCTGGGAGATGGACATAGTGGTAGTGTGAGGAGCTTTTTTGGGTCTTTGCTGCACTTAAATTCTGCTCTTGGATTCTGGGAACCATCCAGGACCCTTGTATCATTCCCAATTGACCTTAACTAGTCTCTTAGCACTGTTGCCACTCACACTAACCCCCTCATTACTGCAGTCTATTGCTCTCTCAAAAAATTAACTCAGTTTTTTTCTTAAAACTCCAACAACCCTCATTTTCACTTGTTTCTTGTTTTAATCAGAAGAGAAATTTTTCATCTCCTCTCCAAATACATAAATATATGTATATTTGCCTCAGCCAAGAGGCACTCTAGTGTCCCAATATATGATGCTGGTAAAGCAATTAGTCTCTGGAGCCAGTGATGATGACCTTGAGCCCCAACTCTAGCATTTACTAGAACTGTATAGACTACCTTATACGTTTAAGTATTCTGTGTCCCCTTGATAAGTTAAGGGTCAGAGAGGTGAAATTAAATATCCTCCACGAATGTGTGTCTTCTTCTCCTTGTATTTCCTGTAGATTTGTTTATGTATGTTGAAGCTCTTATTTGATATGTACATATTCGTAATTCTTTCATCTGCAGTGGTATTGGTATGCTTTAATGTTATACAGAGCCCTGACTTGTCACTGTTAATGCTTTTTGGCCTCAATTCACCCTTGTTTGTTATTGATTTTGTGAACTCTGCTTCTTTATGTTTGAATTGCCTCTGTCTCTGAGCATTTTTAAAAATCTTTATGAATCATTTTGCTTCAGGTTTATCTCTTATTTCAGCACAGAGTTAGGATACTTTTGAAAAACAATGTGAAAATCTTTCTCTTTTAAAAATTAAGTTTAGTCAATTTAAATGTACTGATTTGAGAAGTGTTTGAGTTCCGTCTTTTTCTGATGTTAGCTATTATCAGAAAGGTGAGGAATGAGCATACCTCCTGCTGTCTTTACTCTCTTTCCTCCAGCATTGGTGTTTATATCATTTCTGCATTAAGGCATGCCACACAGAACTATTCCTTCACCCGAAACCTCACATTTGTTTTAATCTTACATCTATAGATTAATGTTCCACAGTTCCCTCACCCGCCAGAGGTTTTTCTAATAGTCTGTTGATTGGCTGGTGTTCATTTTTTGGTACTTATATTGGAAACAGTTCATAGAAATATTTCTTGTATATTCAAAGTGTTTTATTGCTTTTATTTAGTTTTTAATTTTTTTTTTTTTTGAGGAAGATTAACACTGAGCTAACATCTGGCAATCTTCCTCTTTTTTCCAAGGAAGACTGACCCTGAGCTAACATCCCTGCCCATCTTCCTCCACTTTATATGTGGGACGCCTACCACAGCATGGCTTGCCATGTGGTGCCATGTCCGCGCCTGGGATCCGAACTGGCGAACTCCTGGCCGCCGAAGCGGAACATGTGCACTTAACCAATGCGCCACCGGGCCGGCCCCATATTACTTTTATTAATGAAAGATTATTTGACTCAATATAAACTCCTTGGATCATAGTTCCTTTTCCCTGAGCATTTTTAAGGTATTTTTTCAATCCTCACAAAGAAGCCTCTTCAGAAGTGTTCTACGAATAGCCTTCTTTCCCCTTAATTTCAATTAAAGGGTCTGTTCCAGTTTTTTTTTTTTTTTTTTTTTCGGCCTGGCTGCTTAAAGCATCTTTCTTTAAATAGGATTTTATGTTTGAGGTTGAAAAATTTACTAGGATACGCCTCAGTGTTGATAGTTTGGGACATTTTTTCCCTCCTTTCAATATGCAGATTCAAGCCCTATTTTGCAGTACAAAATATTAACTTTTTCCCATTATTTCTATGTTCTTCAATGGGAAGCCACTTAGACAAATGCTGGCTTTTCTTATCTGTCTTTCACATCTATGGTTTTCTACATAATCCTTTTTAAGCCTTCAACAATTTTTCATATTTTCCTTCTGATTCTTTTGTCTTTATCTTTCTTTTATGCCTATCATTTTCTCTATAATCCTTTTTAACTCCCTTTAAAAAATTTTGTTTATTTTTGCCCATTTTCTGTCCTTGTATCTCTTTTGATAGGCTTATTTCATTCTACTCTTTTTCTAAGCCTTGCCAGATAACATTACACCTCCTTCTATTGTCTTATTATTTCTTCCTTGAGATGGTAGAATGCTAATTTGTGCTTATGCTCTGTGGATTTAGTTGCCTGTTAGTTTTTACAATTAAAGAAAAATGTTTGGTTATATACTCTGAGGCAAAATTCCTTAGGGAGATTTATCTGTCATTTTTTCTTTTTTTTGAGGAAGACTAGCCCTGAACTAACAACCACGCCCATCTTCCTCTACTTTATACACGGAACGCCTACCACAGCATGGCTTTTGCCAAGCGGTGCCATGTCTGCACCCGGGATCCCAATCCGCGAACCCCGGGCTGCGGAGAAGTGGAACGTGCACACTTAACCGCTGCGTCACTGGGCCGGCCCTCTGTCATTTTTTTCTTATTCTCTTCCTTTAGTTTCCCTTCCTTTAAAACAAAACAAAGCAAAACATTTTTTATAGGTTGTATGTTTGTTTATTTTTGTTTACTTATTTTTATAAAAGTTTAGTACCCTGAACCATTAATTTGCAAGAAAGTCATGTAGGTGGGTGGCCAGAGCTGTGTCCCAGGCTAGGTGGAAATTTATTTTTGACTCAAGATTTTGAGTGTGAATGCATTTTCTTTACTTCTCCTTAGTCAATGGGGATAGGCAGCTGTAAGATTTCTTATGAGACAAAGTATTTCCTTTTCACTCAGCCGTAAAGACTCATCTTTGCTAATATGACTTTTTTATGTGATTTCTTATCTAGAAACACTTCTTTTGCTTCCTAGAACTAAGCAGTTTCCAGAGCATCTCCTGCTTCTGACACAAGCCCCCATACCAGTTCTGCAAATATGAGACTTGTTTTAACACCTAAATGTTTGCACACATGTTTGAGACGTTATCTTACTGGCTCTTTATGAAATTCCTCCCCTGTAGTTTTCTTTTTGCCTTCTGCTTCATACACTGCTCTTTGATCTTTACAGCAATTTAGAAGCTTTTCTACTATTTTGTATTTTGGGGTTTTAGCTATTGCTTAGTTTCACTAAAAATGGAAATTTTCTTCTTGATTTCATGTTTCCCTTGTTGCTTTTGGACAATTTTTATGAGAAAAAGAGAAAAACTACTGACTCTATTCTTCTGTATTCAAACTGAAATTTTCTAAAATCATATTTTAGAACTATAAATTAGATTTGATCCACTCCTTCTCAAAATTTTCTAATGATTTCCTATAATCCTTATAAAAAATATCAAGTCCTAAAAATGGTCCACTATATCGAGTGGTAATCTGGACCCAGACTCTGTCTCCACTTATACCTTCTCTCTTTATCTTCCTCTCCACCACCCTGCTCTAGTCATGCCAGCCTCTTGCTGTCAATTATGCCAATCTTCCTTTTTTGCTTTTCCCATTTTAGACATCTTTACTTTCTGTTCCTTGTGTCTACAGTACTTTATATCAAAATATTTGCATAAAGTGTGCTTTCATTTCATTTGGGTCTCCACTTAAAAACCTCTTTCTCAGAGAATCATCATGTACAACTTTATTGTTGGTATTGTCTCATTAGTCTATTAGTCATTAGCATTTTTCATATTATTTACAACTCTCTGATATTAAAATGCTTTGCTTTTATATTGTTTTCTTCTGTCCTCCTCATTTGGATATAAGCTGCATGAGGACAGTGATTTTTCTTTTTGTTAGTGGATTTTTCCTTAGTGTTTTCTGTTGATTAGAATGGAATTCTTTCTGACATAATAAAACAATTAACAATTTATGCCGTTCGTAACCTAACAACTCTTAAGCATTTACTATTTGCTAGATACTCTTCTAAGAGTGTTAAGCATATTCATTTGTTTAAGTTTCAGATCAATGTGTCCATTAAATACTATAAATAGGTTTGTTTTACAGATGCAGAAGTGGAGACAGAGAGGTTGAATACTGCTTATAAGTGATGGAGAATGATTTAATTCAGTACTGTGGCTCTTAACTGGTTTAAGATATATATATATCTGCATAACAATCTTTATATATATGGCTTATTGAAGCATAACCTGTCCTTTTCAACTTTTACCTCTTTGCTCACACTATTGGACCCACCTAGAATGGTGGGGTTTTTAAAATCACATTTCTGCAAAGATTCTACTCTCTTTCAAAGTGCAAGTCACTGATATCTCTTCAGTAAGGCCCGTCAGATTCTTCTCTGTCATAAAATTATTTTCGTTTCCTCTGATGGCAATATTGCTTCTTTTATTCATTTACTTTGACTGATCTTCTTCTCAACTGTATCACAAAGCTATATCAGGATGAGCCAGGTTTTTAGCAATCTGCTTTAGACCTATCCAAGATTCCATTATTCCTCTACAGGAATGACATTTCAACTGCATGCTGTCTGTTAAATTTTTCTCACATTTTTCCAATTAAGTTGTTTTCTATGTGCAGAATCGTTCTGTTAGATGCTCTTCCATCCTTCCCAAAATTATATGCATGCTTCAAGATTCTTGTCAAAAGTGACAATTTCCATCAAATTTACACAAATATTTCTCTACAGCAGAAAACCTCACTAAATCTAATCTCTCCGTCCTTTAAAATAGTATCACACTTTTTGTACCTCTCCTTTGTTACCTAAGACATTTCCTTTTGTATTATACTAATGCTATTCATATTATTCTTATCTTCATCAGAAAGCTCTCTCTTGATTTCTCAATTTATGTTAGACCTAATCTATCCATTATACTTTTTCTTCATCACACTTTTTACAGTTTATAATTATAGATTGCTTTTGTAATTAAATCTGTCTTTCCATTAAATTGTAAGGTCAAATTGACCAGGCATTATGTTTAGCATAGGCCCTATATGTACTAAGTGTTTAATAAACATTTTTATTGGTTAAGGAAAAAAAGGTATCACATTTAACTTACTGTATTTAAATCTCTTTATGTTAGGTAAGTGTGTTTTATAGGTATCTCTTTGTAACTCCGATAGTATCTGGCATACACTGGCTCTCTATAAATATTTATGAAATGAAAAACTGGATGAAATGTGAAGAAAGAATCAAGTATTACAAACCTTCTTCTGGAATAGAGTTTGCATATCCTGGGTACTTTTTTGTAATTGAGATGTAGTTGACATAAAGCATTGTGTGATTTTAAGGTGTACAATGAGTTGTTTTGATGTATTTTTATATATTATAATATGATTACCACCATAGAATTAGCTAACACTTCCATCATGTCACATAATTATCATTTCTTTTTTTGTGGTGAGAACATCTAAGATCTACTTTCTTAGCAACTTTCAAATATGTACTCTGGTATTGTTAACTTTAATCACAATGTTGTACTTTAGATCTCCAGAACTTATTCATCTTCTAACTGCAAGTTTGTACCCTTTCATGAACATCTCCACAATTCCTCCAACCCCTAGCCACATAGATAAGTGTGTGTGTGTGTACATATATATATATATATATATATCATATCTTCTTTATTCATTCATGCGCTAGCAGACACTTAGGCTGTTTCCATATCTTGGCTATTGTGAGTAATGCTGCAATAAACATGGGAGTGCAGATATTTCTTCGATATCCTACTTTCATTTCCTTTGGATGCATACCTGGAAGTGGAATTGCTGGATCACAGGATAGTTCTATTCTTAGTGTTTTAAGGAAGCTCCATACTGTTTTTCATGGTGGCTGAGCCAATTTACATTCCCACCTGCAGTGCACCAGTGTCCCTTTTCTCCACATACTCACTGAAAACAAACAATCCAATTAAAAAATAGATGGAGGAACTGAATAGATATTTTCCAAAAAGACATACAGATGGCTGACAGGCACATGAAAAAATGCTCAACATCACTAATCATCAGGGAAATGTAAACCAAAACCACAATGAGATATCAACCCATACCTGTTAGAATGGCTGTCATCAAAAAGACAAAAGATAGCAAGTGTTGGTGAAGATGTGGAAAAAAGGGGAGCCTGGGTACCTACTTTTTATTTGTAATTATTAAACAAATATTCAAAAACACACATTGCATCTGCTTAGGTACCAGGCTCAGTGAAAAAGTTTATCTCAATACTCTATTTTCCCTGGTGGCTTAGTCAACTTGGGTTGCCATAATAAAATACCATCAATGGCATGTCTTAAACAACAGAAATTTATTTCTCTCAAATTGGAGGCTGGGAGTCCAAGATCAGGATGCTGGTATGGTTGGGTTCTGGTGAGAGCTTTTTTCTTCCTTGCTTGCAGACGGCTGCCTTCTCCTTGTGTCCTTACATGGGAAAGGGAGAAAGGGAGATTTTTCTCCGGAGTCTCTTCTTATAAAGGATTTAATTCTATCACAAGGGCCCTACCCATATGATCTCATCTAATGTAATTATTTCCCAAGCCCCATCGTTAAATACCATCATATTGGGAGTGAGTGCTTCAAGAAATAAATTCTGCGGGGACACAATTCAGTCCATAGTACCTAGCTTTCACCCAGATGCAAAAGTTTCAGGAAAGGCAATCAAAGGATCAAAGGCTCTTGTGAATATATAACAAGAGACTCAATTTATCTGTGTTTCTACAAGTAAGGCAGAATTCCATACTAGAAATTATATATAAAAAAATTTCGGCTACAGTGATCCACTAATATTTATATTGTTTATACTAATTACTTATACTACTTATTTACTTCATTATTTATTCATGTTTATTAGATAGAGCAGTTAAAATCTGTCCAGTATGGGTAGCTTCATCCCAGGTATATCACAGACAATCACGTGAGCCTTATGAGATCTCACAACCATTCTATAATCCAAGTGCGTCTGTAATAATTCTAACACTTATAGATCAAAGTTATTTCTTCATATTCTGTCAGCAACAATCATTCAAATCAACAAATATGTATTAAATACTAAGTTATTGAAGACATAAAATAGCGCATGCTC
This sequence comes from Equus quagga, assembly GCF_021613505.1. Lineage (NCBI taxonomy): Eukaryota > Metazoa > Chordata > Mammalia > Perissodactyla > Equidae > Equus > Equus quagga. The sequence goes on from NC_060285.1 coordinate 32,770,628, forward strand.
TCAGACTTCCGGAAGTCTATGAGGAGTCAGACACATCATAGAGGAGTGTAGAGATATAAATAAACTGAAGCACAATAGTGGCACATAGTAGGGACAAATAACTCAGCCTGGAGAGAGTGAATTAAGGGAAGAGAATTCCTTATGTAAATAATGGCTGAGTTTAGGCCAGCTTCCTTTGAAATAGCAACTCCACTTCTAAGCTTTTATCCTACGGAGATATCACACAAATATGGAAAGATACATGTCCAAATGGCTTCATTGCTATATTTTAACAAAAACTTTAGAATCATCCTAAATGTTCATTAGTATAATGGAAGTTGAGTAAATTATATACTTAAGACATGTTGAACAATGTGCAGTCATTGAAAGTGATAGTATAAACTTATGTTAATTAAAAGGCAATAATTTTCAGAATGTTGGGGGAAGAAGCAGGTCACAGAATGCATGTGAGATGCCGTTTATGTGAAATGAAATAACATCAAAATACTGCCATTCCATGTGGTGTAGTTTCCGATTACTTTTTACTTCTCTTCTGTTGTACTTACTTTGCTCAGGTTTTAGTCATTTTCCCAAATCCAAAACAGTTATTTGAAATGTGTAAGAGTAATAGATCCCTTTTCAAAGATACATAATATTGTCTAACTCCCATCCTAGTGACTAACAGTAGTATTTTAAATACTTTTGTTCTTTGCCGATATTTACAGGTAAATTCAATGAATAAAAATCTTTATTTTAGAATTTGAATGAATATCTGTTAATAATTTTTATATTAAAAATAATTATAATCATAATTCTATAAACACAGAATTTCATTGCCAACACTACCATGCTAGGACTTAACCTTGCCCAAATCACCTAAAATGCTAGATATTTAAATAGTTAAAAAGTAGAATGCTAATATTTTGCTATAAGTGAATGACTAATTTGATATTCTCATTTTTTTGGTATTTCTTCACTTAATTCGTTTTTAAAATATGAATGTCGTTCATATCTACCTATTTTGTGATCTTCTTCTACATAATTTTGTAGCTTTTAAACTTCATGCAAAAGAACATATCATTAAAAGGTTAATAGTTAATATGGTATATTGTAGGGGCCAGCCCCGTGGCGCAGCAGTTAAGTGCACATGTTCCGCTTCTTGGTGGCCAGCGGTTCACTGGTTCAGATCCTAGGTGTGGACATGGCACCGCTCGGCACATCATGCTGTGGTAGGCATCCCACGTATAAAGTAGAGGAAGATGGACACTGGATGTTAGCTCAGGGCCAGTCATCCTCAGCAAAAAGAGGAAGATTGGCAGCAGTTAGCTCAGGGCTAATCTTCCTCAAAAAAAAAAAAATGATAATATAGTATATTGTAGTTTAATAGTATTTTAGAAATTATTCCATTAGTATTAAAATAGCTGATATTAAAATGCCTTGAAATTCACTTTGTGGTAAATGTTACCAAGCAACTTGAATTAATTTTTTATCAAAGAACATTAAAAGCAAATATAAATTTAAAATGTGGCTATGTTCAAAGCGTTGACATTTCTATGAGTTGATATACATGGTTAAAAATTTATATACAATAAGTTAAATTTGAAATAGGATATTCCTCTTACACTAAGAAATATCTAATTGTATCACTCTTAAAAACTTCCTGTTAGGTTCAGATAAGCTGTATTGTCCTCATTTTGCAAATAGAAAACAACATATAAGAGATGGTCATCTAGTTCTTTGCTTCATTCGTAAAATAAAAATTATTTGTTCCTACTCTGCTGGATTTTGGGCTGCAGCCTAAAAAGTCAAGTCTCAGTTCCTCTTCTCAAGAAACTCATGGTCTAAAAACATCCTCTGGTTCTTCGGTCACTTCACACCTTCTGCTTCACCTCAGGGCCAGCGGGCTAACTTCTAGTTTTCTGTTTTAGTCTCAGCTCTAGAATCACCTTTTTCAAAAAGTGTTTGTGGATGTTCCTGCCACCCTCCACACAACAGACGGATGTTAGGGAATTCTTCTATGTGTGGCAAACATCATGGGCCCCCCTCTTTATAATAATTATCTTTCTATATTTCACATGTTACATGTTGACTTATTTTACTTTACTTACCCATTTGGCATCTGCAGGACCTAGAAGAGTGTTTGAAATAATATTAATTTGATATTTTCCAAGAGTATTCTCATGTACTCAAAAGGTTTGCACATTCTTACAAATTCTAAGGAAATGCACTTCTATTTCCGGTGCCATTTACTTTTTTAACTTCTCATTTTTCCTTTTTGAAATCCCTTTTAATTAACTCCACATGGGAATTAATCTTTCACAAGTTCAGTCCTCATTGAATCCTTAGAAGGCAGGTGAGGGAGGTTATCAAGTAATTTCAATAACTATCCCTTTTTCCTCTCTTTGACTTTATTTTAGGAATTTTGAAAATGCAAAACCAGTAAAAACAAGCACTCATATGTCAATTTCCCAGAATTATCCACGGTTAATATTTTAGTATATTTGTTTCCTGGATTATTCCACATACATAAAGCACAATTAGATCCCCTCCTCCTTTTCCAGATATAATGACTTTTGTAGGTTTGATGTGTAGACATGTAGCCCATTTTTAAGCATTTATATTCACATAGGAATGGCAATAGATCTTATTTAGTATTACTTCGTGGTTTTCAAATTTTTTTTAGTTTTAGTTAAATGGCATTATGAGACATGACCTATATTACATTTCTTTCCTTTCACTTAGTAATTTTCCAGAGATCCTTCAATGTTATTACATATAGATTTAGTTCTTTTAATTGCTGTAGAGTTTTTCAGCCAATAGGTATTCCATATATTCCTCATCCCTTTGTATATTGATAAAACATTTAGGTTGTGTCTGTTTTTCATTGTCACAAACAATGCTTCAGTAAGTTTCTTTTAACATTTTGACATTTCTTAGTCTCCAGAAACGCTTTTCTAAGAAAAATCCATTAGAGAGTTACAATAGTGAACGTAAGGAATATGTTTTTTCAATTTACTATTTATTCCAAAGTTGTATCACTTTATAGTCCTATTCAATGCTTGATCTACTCAGCTCCTTAAAAAAATATATTTTCTTTTCTCTCTCTGTCTCAAACAATTCATAAACTATAGTTGAAAGTTTGTTTTTCCTATATAACAGATTCTATAAAGTTTTAGTGCTCTTTACTTTAAGAAACTTTAAATAAAACCATCTGAGAAAGGCTATCGGGAGAAAAACACCACAGAGTTCAGTAGCCATCTCAACAGATATATGTGGGAAATTCCAGGAAGTATAAGCTTCATCTGCTTGGCAAAATGTGAGTTTACAGACAGTCTACTCCACACATTATTTTAATGAACACATTAAACAAATATCTTTTTATGTCTAGAATAAACAGAGCACTGAGCTGTGTGAGTGGGAGGGAACAGACAAGGTATGAGCAGAGACAAGGGAGATAGATTTTGATCATCTGGAGCTTACACTATCTTACAGCTAATTCTGTTACCAGCACTATGTAGCTAATGCCTGGGCAGAGGTCTGTCTTCTCTTGTAGCACCACATATCCAGGCTAATACCTTGTCCTCTCTTTGCAGCTTAATTTGATCCTACACCAAATGTTTTATTTTCCAGAGACCTTGAGCATCATCACCAAAATTTTCTGAGCCTTAAAAATAGCATTGACTGACTCAGGGGCCCCATGGTGAACAACAGTTTAATCTGGTTTGTGAATTTCATAGCCATTTTCATTTTTCTTATTGCTTTCTGCATCAAAAATAATGAGGACTTTCTTACTAACATGTAATTCTATTTGCCTCTTTTATGTATACTCTATATTCTTTCTGCTCTGTGGGGTTATTTGTGACAGCTGAAGTGAGTGAGCAATGAGTAAATAATATAATTGTAGCATGTATCAGTTGTCTTCACTATGTTTTAAAATCAAAGAACACAGCAATTTAAAACATTTTTCAAGGGGCTGGCCTGGTGGCTTAGTGATTAAGTTCACACACTCTGCTTTGGTGGCCTGAGGTTCGCAGGTTTGGATCCAGGGCAAGGACCTAGCAATGCTCGTCAAGCCATGCTGTGGTGGCATCCAACATAAAATAGAGGAAGATTGGTACAGATGTTAGCTCAGGGCTGATCTTCCTTACCAAAAAAAAAAAAAAAAAAACCATTTTTCAATGCTTCATTGTAATCCTTCTTCAGGTACTGATTAGGTACCACTAGATGTAAATGCCCAGTGACTCTAACAACTCGCTAATATTTCAGTTTTTCACAGCTACTGCAAAGAGGGAAATAGCCCTAACCTTTAACTGCATTTTAAAAATGTTATTGTATTTTTTTCTCAGTGATTCACACATTCTTTCATTCATTCATCAGTGTAGCCTACATACATTTATAAAGCACCTGGCCAGGCACTTTTATATTTGCTGGAGCTATACCACTGTGTAAGCACAAATTCCAAACTCTCTGGAGGCTCATATTCCATTGGGACTTTTCTTAGCGTTTAAAATGTCTCTTCATGTATTACATACATACTCATGCTGTAATGACTAAGTTAAATCACATTTTTCTTAAAGGTCTTATTTCTTCATATTTAACTTCAGTTAAGATTTGCCAAAGAGAACACATGGCTTACATAAAGATTTCCCATATGAGCTGAGAATTGCTTCTTGTCTCGTGCAATGCTCTAACATAATTGAGAACATTCCACTGTTGGATACTTTCAATATTTTTATCCATTGCATCAAACATGGTAGAGCTCTATTTAATGTTCCATGCATGGAAAATGGTGAATCATTTATAACAACAACTCAAAAGTGGTCACCAAAAGAATTCCGCTGTAACCTCATATCAAAGTTTTCAGCACCATATTTCCCTTTTTTTAGATACATCTCCACTTTTAAGCCAGAAACCAACCTTGTTAAATTTAAGATATTGTATCTTTTTTGTGTCCCTTCATAAACCAATCAGTGGTGGAACTTTAGAAAAATGTTTCATCATTTTGTTGATAAATTCTTTGAAAAATTAAACTTGGAACAACATTTTGAAACTCGTATCATGTCATTTTAAAGAGTTGTTCATCATGGCCATTAGTGGTGTTCCCATATATTGTGGCTCTTCTAGGCAAATGATTAGGTTGCAATTTCCTACCACTTAAAGACAGACATGACCATTAGTTTGCTTTAGCCAATGAAATCAAAGTCGCATAGCAGTTACAGGTGGAAGAGATTGATTGATAGTGTCAGATTTGAACCTTTTACTTCCTTGCTGCAGAAATCCTGTATGTGTAGAGATGAAACCTTTGCCATGTTTAATCCTTGGTATAAATAGGGTCCTCCTGCCAACTCCTACTAGACATACAGCATGAGCAAGAAACGTTTTAAATATTGAACTAAATTTTATGTTCTTTGTTATGAACTATAACCTTCCCATTATGCTATGTTAGAGGGAAAATGACAATTTTTTATATTGAATTAGAGACAGATAATAAAGAATTAAATTTAAAGTGTATTGGTTTAGATTTCCTCTTTAAATATTGGTAGATGAAGCTCTAATTAAAGGTATTTTTATATTTCCCGGTAATTGCTTTTCTAAATTGTAAACAAAAAGTCAAAAGGAAGGAATGAAAAAATCTTTCCTCAGGTAGATCTATAGCACATGCCAAATTATCTCATTATGGTCTAATCTTCACAACACAAAAACGATGCTCAAATAATGCTGTTTGAGTTTTCTTGTATTCGGTTAAGTAAAACTTGGTTTAAACAAACTTTGTTTATAGAGCACTTTCCTTATTATATTTGTTAAACACTTACTGTTATTAAACACTATTCTCCATACTGGAGTACTAGAAACACTTCTATTTGTTCAATAACTTCTTAAATCCTAAGTTTTAACAGTGAAAATTTAATAGATTTTCATTATATTTTACAGCAAAATATTGAAGATATTCTAAATTAACTCTAAGTTAGCCCTGCAAGGTGATTCAGGAAAAATTTATTCTTTGTAGTAAAATACAAATAGGGGTTGCTGTTTACTTTATGTTGTTTTAGTAATGTATGTTAATTTGCACAAATTTTGACAATCTTGCAATAAAGAAATATCTTTTTTGCTGTTAACCTTGGCTTTCCCAAATATATGTGATCATGGTAACTTTCTTTCACCCACCACCTATTGAGAGCCTAATAAACTAGTATTTTTCATTGAACAATTTGGGAAAATTTAGTATTACAGATTTACATAGAACGAATGATGTGTAATGAGCAGTATCAGGAGTTTTAGGTATTTGAGGTTTTTGAAGGCAGAAAAATTTATCCAGCTGTTGAGAATTTAATTAAATATAGCACTTTATATTACTCCAAAGTTTAGAGAAAAAGGAAAGTTCATATCTTGTCTGCATCACTTAACCCAGCTGCGAGGACTTGGGCGTTATTTTAGCTGTAATTTTTTATTTCCTCTTTTTAATATGGGTTGCTGGTGGTAATAACACTTAGTACATTGAAATGATAAATATTTGAGGTCTCTTGTCTGAATCTTCTACCTCAATAACTTGTGGTAGGTCTGAAACACAAAATATGCATTTTCTCATCTATTAAAACAAAAGACAATAACTGTGTCAGTTTTGGTTTGCTATTTTCCAAAGTGGTTGTACCATTTTGCATTCACACCAGCAATGTGTGATATTTCTCGTTCCAGTACATTCTTGCCAACACTTTATTTTCAGACTTTTTAGTTTCAGCCGTTCTAGTAGGTGTGTAGTTAGATCCAGTTGTGGTGTTAATTTGCATTTGTTCAGTGAGCATTTACTCATACGCTTATTTGCCATTCATATCATTATTTTAGTATAGTGTCTGTTCAAATATTTTGTGCGTTTTTAAGCGTGTTGGTTGAATTCATATTATTCTTCTTAGTGCATTGTGAGAGCTCATTGTGAGAGTACATACTAGATTCAAGTCCTTTATCAAATACGTGTTTTTCTCTCATTCATATTTTGCTCTTTATCTTCAATGATAGCTTAAGTTTTAAATTCTAGATTGGGTCTTAGCTTCACTCAACTCCTTAAGATAATTATTTCTTCTGTTTCAAGATTTTGTTCTAACACTTGATGTGGCTTCTGAAAATTCAATTGTTGCTCTTCTTTTGGATATAGTATTTTATTTTCCTTTTCATAAGCTTTAAGATGTTTTATTTGTTCGAGATTCATTTTTTCTTATCATGTATCTAGATGTAAATTTATTCTACTCAGGGGCTGATGTATTTTTCGAACTTGAATAGGCAAGAATTTTATCACTTCTGGTATATCCACCACCATTACCTACTTTAAAATCACCCTGCTCCCATTTCCCTGATTCCTGTTTTGTTAGACTTTCTTATTCTGGTTTCCATGCCTCTTATCCACTCATTTAGATTTTCCATTTTTTATCCTTCTTTGCTTTTTCATAGTTATTTAGTTCACTAATTATCTTTTCCAGCTGTGCTAAACTGTGGCTTTACTTGCTTATGAAATTTTAAAATGTGCCTTTTTTATTTCCTTATAATACTTAAAAATTTTTATATTTGTTTTGATTTATTATTTTGCAACTTTGCTCATGTATAAAACATATTTTCTATGATCTTGATGATTATGGTTCAGTTATCAGTCTTGGGAATTCTAATTCTCATCCTTTATGCTTTTGGATCTAATTCATGGTGGAAATTTTGTTCTTGTATTGTGCAATTTTGGATAAAGAGTGTATTTTCAGTGGCATATTTTTCTCCTGTTAAAATTTCATTTAGTTTCAGTTCTGGTAATATACTTTCAGAGCATCCAACAAATGAATGATTAGACAAGTTGTGGTACATATCTTGGAATAATAATAAGGATAACAAGAACAAACTATACATGAAACAACTTGGGTGAATCTCTAAGGAATTACGGTATATGAGAAAGCCAACTCCAAAGGACGACCAGCTGTAAGATTCCATTTAAACATTTGGAAATGACAGAATTTTAGAATGACAAAGAGTTTAGTGCTTGCCAGTTATTGGGGTTGAAAGCAGAGTGGAGGGGTGAGGTAGGGGAAGAGTGGCAGGAGGGAGATGGGCATGTTATATTAAAGATAACATGAAAGATCATCGTTGTAATGACACTCTTCAGTATTTTAACTCTTGTGATGGATATGAGAACCAACATGTGATAAAATTCTATTAAACTAAATAAACACACACTTAGACATATGAGTATAAGTAAGTAAAGCTAGAGAATATTGAATAAGGCCTGTGAATTGTATCAATGTCAGTGTCTTGGTTGTGATGCGATACTGTAATTTTACAAAATATTACCATTGTGAGAAACAGGTAAAGTGTACACAGGACTTCTTTGTATTATTTCTTGCAACTGCATGTAACTACATGTAAAGCTACAATTACCTCAACAAAAGTCCAATTAAACAGAACATGTAAAGAAAAAAGGCAATCCACCATCTAGGAAAAGGCATTTGCAGCCCCTATAACTAAAAAAGGATTAGTAGAGAGAATTTAAACAAAACTCCTATAAATTAATAAGGAAAAGAAAAAAGTAATAGAAGAGATAATCCAGGGAAAAAATTTATAAAAATATTTTTAAAGACAATTCAAGAGGAAGAAATCAGGATTCTTAATAAGCATAGGAGAAGTCATCCAACCTCACTAGTAATCAAGAAAATTAAAATTAAAACAACACGATATGATTTCATATCCCACAGTTGGAAAAAGCCAATATTCAATAAGAGTATTAGCATGGGTACAGGAAAATAACAAAAAATATTTCTGATAATATAATTGGCAACAATCACTTTGCAGAGAAATTCAGCATCTCGTGTAAGTGTTGAAATGTATATACCATAAGAGCTGATAATCTCACTTCTACAAAGGCAAATTTGGTTCATGTCCAATTTAAATTCTTCACCAAAATTTTCATCATATCCAAGATGCCCAGGATACAGCTCCTGTATTATTTACCAAAGTTTTTCAAGCATGGGTTTTCTAAAAGAAATTAAAATGGTAACTTCATTCACAAAATTTTTCTTTAAAATGTGTAATAAGTTACATGTCTTTTTATACATATGAAAGAACTGAAATGTTGGGGAACATGCAGATTTCTTTGGAAGCTTGTATGATTTAGAAACCTACCATTTGTTTTACTATTTGACCCAGAAATTCCTGTAAATGTGTGTAGTTGAAATCAACATTGTCTATTCAACAAGAACATTCATTTACACTTTGAAGTGTTATGCTGATAACTTAAGAATGTATTCGTGGATATGAGGTACTATATTTTGTTTGTCATTCATGTCAAGTTTCATCTCAGTTATGATGTAGCACCATATAATGAGAACCAGACAAAAAGAATTAAATGAGGCAGGTAAAAATTATAAATTGAAAAACAGGTTTTTAAGAGATAGAATAACATTCTTGGTATATTTATATCCTGGCACATTACTAAGGACATAGGTGGCTTGAAAGAATTAGTGAATGCTTTTCTTCAGGCAAGAAATCTGTGTGCCTAATAACCTGGATAGAATTTTTAAAGTTTTAAAAGCCATTATTAAAATATCTCATGGGCAAGAGAATATTTAACTCATCTTTGTATCCCAAGTATGTAGCACAATATATATTCAATAATCACAGATTGAATAAAATGAATCAAACAAAATCATAGCAGAATAAGAAATCTACAGATACCCTGCTTATTCAGATGCTGATGAAAAGCCAGTAAATATAAAGTTTGTAAAAGACTTAACCCTACACTAATCTTTCAACAATTCTAAATATATGGTGGGAAGTCATCTTGGCAGGAATAAGACTAACTATAGGTCTACATAGGTGTCAATCATGATGTTATCAATCATAACATTTTAGAAAATAACTTATTGACTTGATGCCACGTGGATTCCAAGATGACAAGTCCCTATGTGTAGCTGGCAATATCTAACAGTGAAGAAAGATCAGGAGAAAAACTGAAGTTAGTGAATAGTAAAACAAGGGGCCAGTTTGATGTTAAAATTACTTTTTTATTTTTGACTTGAGCAGTTTTATTTAACTTCTCTAGAAGTGTTGACTATTTTTCCCCCCTGGGTAATTTGTTTTTATTGAGGTCATAATAGTTTATAATATTGTGAAATTTCAGTTGTACATTGTTATTTGTTAGTCACCATATAAATTAATTTTTTTAACAAGGTAAACTACTAAATTCTGACACTCCATTAGATGGCAAAATAAAAAATATTTCCTTTAATATTTTGCATTACCTATTTCTGAAAGAATAAGTTAAGTATGATACTTAGTAAAATTGGACATTTCCAGTTTTTCTGGGTAACTCGTAAATACTAAGAAATCGATCATATGTGAGACTAGGAATAGAGTTCCACTTAAAATGTAATATATGTCAGATCACAACAAAAGCAATACAAGGGAATTAAGAGGTACAGAAGGCAGTCACCTCAACTCCATAAACAGGAGTAATGGCAGGTTAAAGGAGTTGATGTGTTCTGTTTAGAATCAGTCCTCTCCCAACTTCCATACTCCACTGGGAGAACAGAAGAGGGAACTTCAGTTCTCTGCATCAATCACCCAGTTGCACTTCCCATCACCCTATCCTCTATCAACACTCATAGCCATAACCACCATCTGCCTTGTGACTAATAAATAAAAATCCCTTTACCTCATCTAACTAACTCCTCTCAAGAAACACAGAACTTCCAGTTAATCTCCCATACCCTAGACATCTTTTCTATACAAGCCTATACAGCTGTTTTTCTGATTCGCATTTCCCACTGTTTCCAAATTTTGAAACCCTTCCACTGACTCCTTTGGAACTCATTGTAAATACATCAGTAAAATCTTACATATTCTCAGCATAATCTCTGATATTCTCCTCACCCTCTTCCTCTAACTAAAACCCTGTTATCCCCTGACACCACCACTGTCTGATCTTCCTCTCTTCTGTTTATGACCTCTGATATCTGACTCCGGGAGTTCTTTTGCACCACAAAGACCTGCATCCAACAGAGATCTTAGTATCTTGATTTTGTCTCTTTCTATATCAATCAAAGTCCAATAGGTAAACAAAAATCATTTTGGGTATTGTAGGATTGCAGAATTTGCCACCTCAAAATGCATTTCTTTGACTTGATTATTTTTAAGAACAAAAGATACAGGAAGAAACTTTGACCATCCCCCTGACTGCCTAAAGGAATTTAAGATAGAAGGCCTCTTTTAGGAAGGAGCTATCACCATAGATAACTATAGTATAATGTAAGCTACATGAGGTCAACAGGGAGGAACCTAGCAAGGCCCATTTGGCTAAAGTCTTCTTTATGCTCGATTGTCTTTGCAAGGCATGACAAACAGTTGTTTACCAAACATTTGCTTTTCCATCTCCATTTAAGTTGCTTTTCTCCCCTTTGAAGTCCCAAACCACTACCCTAAATATCTTCCTTTGTCTTTCACTGAAAATAATATTTAAGGTGGTGGCTTCAGCCATTTTGGTGAGTTACCCAGTTTTCCTGGGTCTCTCCCATGCATACTTGTTAGTAAGCTTGTTTGATTTTCTCCTGTTACTCTGTCTCTTATCAAATTAATTCTTAGACCAGCCAGAAAAACCTAGAAGGGTAGAGGAAAATTTCTTCCTCCTATACAGTATTTAAATCAGATGGAATTTAATGCAAGACATTGGCTATAATATGATGGAGAAGGCAAGTAGGATTTCAGTAAATAACTCAGAGATTACCAACAGCAGGAGGGACTTCCAGGCTGGTAGGACAGAAGAAAGGGGCTGCATTATTATAGATCAGTAACAAGAATCAACCAGTGGAAACTGGCAACATAGTGGATGTGTATAGTGAGATGGAGCCATAGATGTAAACTAGCACTGTCAGAAGGTCAACCTGAGACTAGAAGGATGAAAAGAAAGCACCTTTGTTTCTTTTATCACTCATTCATTCGTTGAATCCAGCCATAAGTGAGCTGACATGAGTGTCTATGAAACACTTTCCGCAAGGTCAACTACCCTGCAATAAATAGTAGGAAGGACAGGAAAGGCAATGCCTAACCTGAAGGCAAATGGACCCTAGACCAAAGAGTCCACATACTTTTTCACCCAGCAGCCATTCTCACCTTTCTACCCATATTTAACTTTCATCACAACTCAATACCCATGCCTAACATGAAGCAACTACGCATTATACAAATGAAGGTGCTCTCACTCTCTCCCAAATTAGGAGAGGCACAAAATCCAGTCCAGCAAATTGTCTACCTCTGGTTACTATCTAAAGGCAATATACAGCATTTCCTGTTAAATCCAGACATGGCTCTTCATAGTCTGATGACCTTTAATCTCAAGCATAAAGCAAAACACTACCAATAATCTACATAAAAAAGAAGAAAATGAAGCAAAACTACACCACCTGTCAGTCAGGTGTCATACTGTGGTGGCTGCGTATTGCTGTAATGCTGAAAGCTATGCCACTGGTACTTCTTTTTTTTTTTTAATTAATTAATTTTTTTTAATTTTTATTTTTTCAGATGTACATCATATTTCAAATTCTGTATACATTACATCATGTTCACCACCCGAACATTAATTCTAGTGCATCCCCTCACATGTGCCCCTAATAACCCCTTCCCCTCCCCCCTCCCCCCTTCCCCACTGGTAACCACCAGTCCAATCTCCAATGCTATGTGTTTTTTTATTTTTTTGTCTTTTTTTATCTTCTGCTTATGAGTGAGATCATATGGTATTTGGCTTTCTCCCTCTGACTTATTTCACTCAGCATAATACCCTCAAGGTCCATCCATGTTGTCACAAATGGCTGGATTTCGTCATTTCTTATGGCTGAGTAGTAGTCCATCATGTATAAATACCACATCTTCTTTATCCATTCGTCCCTTGATGGGCACCTAGGTTGCTTCCAAGTCTTGGCTATTGTGTATAATGCCACAATGAACATAGGGGTGCAAGTATCTTTATGCCTTTGTGTTTTCAAGTTCTTTGGATAAATACCCAGCAGTGGAATAGCTGTATCATATGATAGATCTATCCTTAATTTTCTGAGGATACTCCAAACTGCTTTCCATAGTGGCTGCACCAGTTTGCACTGCCACCAGCAGTGGACAAGTGTTCCCTTCTCTCCACACCCTCTCCAACATTTGTTGTTTCCTGTCTTGTTAATTATAGCCATTCTGACTGGAGTGAGGTGATACCTCATTGTAGTTTTGATTTGCATTTCCCTGATAGCTAATGATGTTGAGCATCTTTTCATATGCCTGTTGGCCATCTGTATCTCTTCTTTAGAGAAATCTCTGTTCAGATCTTTTGCCCATTTTCTAATTGGGTTATTGGTTTTTTTGTTGTTGAGCTGTATTAGTTCTTTGTATATTTTGGATATTAACCCCTTATCTGATATGTGGTTTGCAAATATCTTCTCCCAATTGTTAGGCTGTCTTTTCGTTTTGTTGATGGTTTCCTTTGCTGTGCAGAAACTTTTTAGTTTGATGTAGTCCCATTTGTTCATTTTTTCTTTTGTTTCCCTTGCCTGGTCAGACATGGGACTTGAGAATATGCTGCTCAGACCAATGTCATAGAGTGTACTGCCTATGTTTTCTTCTAGAAGTCTCATGGTTTCAGGTCTTACATTCAAATCTTTAATCCATTTTGAGTTGATTTTTGTACAGGGTGTAAGGGAATGGTCTACTTTCATTCTTTTGCATGTGGCTGTCCAGTTTTCCCAACACCATTTATTGAAGAGACTCTCCTTTCTCCATTGTATGCTCTTGGCTCCCTTGTCAAATATTAGCTGTCCATAAACGTGTGGGTTTACTTCTGGGCTCTCAATTTTGTTCCATTGATCTGTGTGTCTGTTTTTGTGCCAGTACCATGCTGTTTTGGTTACTACGGCTTTGTAGTATAATTTGAAATCGGGGAGTGTGATACCTCCAGCGTTGTTCTTTTTTCTCAGGAATCCTTTGGCTATTCGGGTCTTTTGTTGTTCCATGTAAATTTTAGGATTCTTTGTTCTATTTCTCTAAAAAATGTTGTTGGAACTTTGATAGGGATTGCGTTGAATCTACAGATTGCTTTAGGAAGTATGGACATTTTAACAATGTTAATTCTTCCAATCCAAGAGCACGGAATATCTTTCCATTTCTTTGTGTCTTCTTCGATTTCTTTCAACAATGTTTTATAGTTTTCAGTGTACAGGTCTTTCACCTCTTTTGTTAAGTACATTCCTAGGTATTTTATTCTTTTTGTTGCAATTATAAATGGGATTGTATTCTTAATTTCTCTTTCGGCTACTTCGTTGTTAGTGTATAGAAACGCAACCCATTTTTGTACATTGATCTTGTATCCCGCAACTTGACTGTATTCCTTTATTATTTCTAAAAGTTTTTTAGTGGACTCTTTAGATATAAAATCATGTCGTTTGCAAAGAGTGATAGTTTCACTTCTTCTTTTCCAATGTGGATCCCTTTTATTTCTTTTTCTTGCCTGCTTGCTCTGGCTAGGACTTCCAATACTATGTTAAATAAGCGTGGCAACAGTGGGCATCCTTGTCTGGTTCCTGTTATTAGAGGGATAGCTTTCAGTTTTTCTCCATTGAGAATGATATTCGCTGTGGGTTTGTCATATATAGCCTTTATTATGTTGAGGTATTTTCCTTCTATACCCATTTTATTTAGAGTTTTTTAAATCATAAATGAATGCTGTATCTTGTCAAATGCTTTCTCTGCATCTATTGAGATGATCATGTGGTTTTTAGTCTTCAATTTGTTAATGTGGTGTATCACATTGATAGATTTGCGGATGTTGAACCATCCCTGCATCCCCGGAGTGAAACCCACTCGATCATGATGTATGATCTTTTTAATGTATTGTTGTATTTGATTTGCTAGTATTTTGTTGAGGATTTTTGCATCGATGTTCATCAGTGACATTGGCCTGTAATTTTCTTTTTTTGTGTGTGTTGTCCTTGTCTGGTTTTGGTATCAGGATAATGTTTGCTTCATAGAAGGAGTTAGGAGGCCTGCCCTCCTCTTCAATTTTTTGGAAGAGTTTGAGAAGCATAGGTATTAGGTCTTCTTTGAATGTTTGGTAGAATTCACCAGGGAAGCCATCTGGTCCTGGACTTTTATTTTTTGGGACGTTTTTAATTGCTGTTTTGATCTCCTTACTGGTGATCAGTCTATTGAAATTTTCTACATCTTCTTGGTCCAGTTTTGGAAGGCTGTATGTTTCTAAGAATTTATCCATTTCCTCTAGATTATCCAATTTGTTGGCATATAGCTTTTCATAGTATTCTGTTATTATCTTTTGTATTTCTGAGGTGTCCATTGTAATCTCTCCTCTTTCATTTCTGATTTTATTTATTTGAGCCTTCTCTCTTTTTTTCTTGGTGAGTCTAGCCTAGGGTTTGTCAATTTTGTTTACCTTTTCAAAGAACCAGCTCTTGGTTTCATTAATTTTTTCTATTATTTTTTTAGTCTCTATTTTGTTTATTTCTGCTCTGATTTTTATTATTTCCTTCCTTCTGCTGATTTTGGGCTTTGTTTGTTGTTCTTTTTCTAGTACCTTTTGGTGCACTTTTAGATTGTCTATTTGGGATTTTTCTTCTTTGTTGAGGTAGGCCACCACTTGTATTTCAAATACCAGTAGGGTCACCCATAGTGGGCAGGTTTCAGTGGAGCTTCTAGACTAAGACAGACTAGGAAGAAGAACCAGGCCACCCACTTGCGAAATAATTGGCCTTGAAAACTCTATGAATGACAGTGGAGCACTGTCTGATATAGTGCCAGAAGGTGCGACCATGGCGCCAAAAGACCAAGCATGGTCCTGCTTTACTATACACAGGGTCACTAGGAGTCGGAATCAATTGATGGCACTAACAACAAAATGTAAGAGAAAAAAGAAACTGTGGAATTGAACCCTTATGGGACATATTTACTTTCAATATAATATTAAAGCATGTGCCAAATAGAAATGAAGGATAATAAAATTCAATAAGGAAATATGGAGATGGGGCACTAATTTCTCCAGGTTCTCATTGAAAACTGCTTTGAACAATAATAACAGAAATTCTTCAGATTTAAATAGTGCTTTAAAGCCTTTGTCTTAGAAGTAATATTCTCTGAAATACGTTTCCTATGTGGATATTGCAGTGACTTTTGCTAAAAATGCTTGCCACCTCACAGCTGTTCTTTAAGCTATCATTCTGTCAGTTTTCTTTTAAACAATTATTTATGATGCACATATAACTTTTATTTTTTCAGGAAAAGTATCTCAGATGAGAGAACAATACTAGAAGCTACTTAAGAGTGAAGCATGTACCATATGTTGTATTATGTGACCTTTATATGGATTTTCATGTTTGGCCATAATGTGGATACATATGTTAAGGATATTACAAAAATTATTATATTCAAAGTAAATTACCAACATTATCTCTTTTGCTTTAGATTATCTTATAATCTAAAGTACAGACTTTAACAAAGCAATCTTTTAGAAAGTTTGTATCAAACAACATTATGGACATTTCCCAAATTGTTGCTAATGTTATATTCAAATTTGAATTCAGATAACTTTCATGATGCACTGATTATGTACAGAATATAACAAGCAGAAAGCACTAGAAAAATATATAAAAGAGCAAGAGTCAGGGTGACTGTGCTGGTGAGGGCAAAAGAAGATAAGGAGATGTCAAGGGTGAGAAATGGATAATTATTGCAAATATCTAGGCTGAATTTATGAAAACCAAATCAAATCCTTCTGTCTGTATAAATTTTCATATTCTGAACTTCTCCTTAATATACTTCATGCTTTGTTAATTAATTTGTCACTGGTTCTTTTAATTGGGGCAAATTCTGCTAGACAAATTGAATTATTTAAGCAAAAGTCCCTCCTACAAGGTGACTCTGATTTAGCAGCTTATGCTACTCCTGAATTAAACTTATTTTTCAAGCTGTAGCAACACTTAAATCCCTTGGTTCACATATATTAAAAAATAAAACATTGCTATATTTAATTTAATAAAATACGTTGACTTTTACAAAATATTTCATTTAATTCACCTTGATATTTCTTCAAGACTTCATATACATAATAAACAATTGATAGCAGGATGACTAATTCAAGTAGAAGTTATGAGTACATTTTTTATTTTTTTAAATTTTATTTATTTATTTATTTATTTTGGTGAGGAGGATTGGCCCTGAGCTAACTTCTGCTACCAATCTTCCTCTTTCTGCTTAAGGAAGGTTGTCCCTGAGCTAACATCTGTGCCAATCTTCCTCTATTTTGTATTTGGGACGCTAACACAGCATGACTTGATGAGTGGTGTGTAGGTCTGTGCCTAGGATCTGAACCTGCAAACCCTGAGCCAATGAAGCAGAGTGTGTGAACTTAACCGCTACACCATAGGGCCAGCCCTTTGAATACATTTTTTAAATGCCAATGAATAGCCAGTGTTCTAAGCTCCCACCACTCAGCCTTTATTACAAGTGTATAAATGGTATATTCTTTTCTCTAAAGAAAAGAAAGGCAAAGTTTGCCTGCTTTTCTACACATATTGCTTAGATTTAGGAGCCCTGTGCATATTGAGTACGTGTAAAATGCTATGCAGAAAAGAACAAATAATATTAAATTTCTGCCCCCAAAGGAGTTCAGAGCATACTAGGAAAGACTCTCATATAAAATTGTGTTATAAAATTTAGACGTGAATAAAAAACAGAAATGCTTATAATTAAGCCTGAGGAATATCTAGGTTTATTCAATCTTTGTGTGTGTGGAAGCTTAGAATGATTTATCGGGCAATGACACTCAACCAGATATTAATCTAGAACATTAAGTAGAAAGCATGCTCTCCGAGGAAGGTGGGAAGAACATTCCTGGAGAGAAAACAACACAAACTAAGGAAAGGATGGAATACAATTACAAGTATGACTAAAAGTAAAAACTGTTAAACACAATGTGTGAATTATGTTAGTAAAAGCTGTTTTTGTTTGATTATAATATGTTAGCAGAACTGGCTTCATCGGCACACAGCCTGTGATGGTTTTAAGTGACATGGAAAGGATTTAGTTAGTTCTGACAGAGGAAGCCACTGCATTGCTGTTATATAGGGGAAGAATTTTGTTGTGGACTGAAGGTTTGTATCCCCTCAAAATTCATATGTTGAAATCCTAATGGCTAAAGTGATGGCATAGGAGGTGGACCCTCTAGGAGATGCTTAGGTCATGAAAATGCAGCCTTCACGAATGGAATTAATGTTCTTATAAAGAAATCCATCAATACCCCTCTCGCCTTCTGTTATGTGAAGATATAAGGAGACGTTTACATATGGAAGAGGGCTCTCACCTGACCATGCTGACACTCTGATCTCGGACTTCCAGCCTCCAGAACTGTGAGAAATAAATTTCTGTTGTTCATAAGTCATGGAGTCTGTGGCGTTTTATTATAGCAGCCTAAACAAACTAAGACAGATGTGATGTGATTTACACCTTAGTGGCAGTTGGAGATAGTTACGAGTAAGGTATGTAAATAAGTGTATATAGATGATAAAGAGAATGTAAATAAATGACATGGTAATAAAGATGAGGAAATAGATTCAAGAATATTCAGGAGATAAATGTGTGTGAACTTAGCAATCAATAGATTGTAAAATTGAAAAAAGAAAGACTTCAACAGATTGAAGCATCTTGATTCCCAAGATGCTAACTTGGGTGGCTTAGTGTCATTAACTGCAATAAAAAATATCAGAGGAAGAGAGGTTACACAAGGAAATTTCAGATTTGAATGTTTTGTCATTAAAGCACTTTATGTCATTTGAAGATATGTTATAGGTTTGTTTTAATTAATTGAAATCAAGAGAACAATTTAAACTATCTAAAGAGTTAGTAGAAGGTTAGAGGACATAATTACACGCTATGAAAATTAAAGATAAGAAATATTCAAAGAAAAACTGGTAGAATATGAAGCGATAAGAGCCTGCAGTCTCCTTGGGTGCAATGATGTGTGAAAAATAGATTAAAACCATCGTAAATGCATCTGAGGTACTTAATGAGTTCAACTGGAAAAAAGCATCCGTTGCATTGGGCAATTGTTGATTTTCATATGTGTAAATATAATTATGTTGTGGACATAGAAGCCAGAGGTAGTAAAATTAGAGTGAATGGGATGTGAGGAAGTGGAAATAGTAAGCAACAGTGCAAAAATGTGAGAGAAATAGAAGGGAAAGATTGTGTTATAGTCGTAGAGATTGCAAGATCGTAGGCATGGCTTTTTATTTTTATTTTATTTTTCTCATTATGGGAGGCCCTTGGGAATGCTCATGGCCCGTGGAGAGAATCGAAGGGATAAGAAGGGACAAAATATCTAGAAGAGAGGAAATAAAGGTAGAAGTAGAGATGAGATGAATGATGGAGAAAGGGAAGTAACAGTTACAGTAGCCATGATTTTTCTCAAGTTGTAGTTTATTCCCCTTGCACAAGAAGAGGGAATCAGGTAATGATACTGATTCAAGATTGGAGTTTTCACTCACTTTATTAGTCGGGAAGAGAAGTCTTCCCTGCTGCACAGAACCAGAACACCTTATCATTTTCTTTCCAAATTCTTCACGGCTAGGCCATGAATCCTCCTTCTGCAAACACTGTGAGGCCATATTCCTTGTCTATTTCTCACTCTCCCATGAATATCAGGTCTGACACTTACTAGGTGCTCAATAAACATAAGTGAAACAAGAGAAAAGAAAGAAAGAACATAATTAAAGCACAAGGTGACAGACTTACTAGCATGTGCAGCAATAATTTAGGGTGACTGGTAGCACACCAAGTGTGAGGCTGCAGAGATGGAAAAAATGCAGGTTACAGAAGTTCGTAAAGGTCAGCATAGGTACAAAGGATTTTTTCCTATCTCAGAATGATTGTACTTGTGACCAAATAATTTAACTTGCACATTTACTTTTTTTTTTCTTCATACTCAGGGTCAGTAAGGAATATTTGAGCCAGCATGTAATATTTTTTAAAACTTCACATGAAAATCTGTATTTCAATGCTCTTAAAAAGTACAAGGTCTGGTATGATTCTGCTTATAATTTCCCATATGGCAGAGTATGATTCTGCATTTAAACCTGAGCCCAAGGAGTTTTGGAGGCATTCATGTAAAGATCTCCGGCAGACAGCAGGATTAAAATCTACTCAGCTAGGAACGTCTGTGCCATTCTATGAAGCCAGAAGATTCAGCATGAGTAGGCACCAGATTTTTCTAGACAAATCTAGGAATTCCTGGGAAAAGGCTGTGGGGCTGTGGAGGGATAGAAGCTGGCTTATATCAAGCAATAATTGAAAATAATCAGGGATGACATCTATATTCATTCTCTTTCCTTCTTCCTCTCCCTTTCGCTCTATCCCTATCTCTATCTCTCTATCTCTTACCTCTACCTCGCTCTCACATCCTGAATTCCTAAACCCATTGACTCATTGCTATATTTAAGCTTGGGTCCACAAATTTTTTTTAAAAAAATTGTAAAAAGTTGAATTAAAAAAATCTGACATCAATTGTAGGGGCTAGCACAATGCTAAAGAGTAGATGAAAGAAGTTTTGTTACAATATACCTGGTATTGTATATATCGCTAGGGCTAGTTTTGTGGAGAAAACACTGGAATGTCATTGAGAACTGCTGCAACAGAATTTCACAAATTTAATTGCAGTAGAAGTTGAACTCTTCAATGGCACACAGCTTATTTCTTCTCCACTTTTTCTTGGTAACGGAACAGGACAAATTCATTATTCTTCTCATCATTAAGTGAGAACCAGAATAATCAAATTATAATTAGAAAAAAAACAATGTGGAGATTCTAGCAGAAAATAATTTTATGTTGAATTATAGAGGAAAACACAGACTTCTAAAAAATTAAGTGGTTTATGTATTTTCAAAATTTATTAATATAGTAAATGCTGTTATCCATGAAAGTCATAATAATAAATGTTTTTAAATTGAGCATCATGTTTAGATTTATTTACTATCTTTTCTATCATTACTGTAAAATCAATTTTAGGCCAAATATATTCTTGAGACAGAGACTCACAGCAGCATTCGGAGCAGTGGTTCTATTTTATTGAATATTTCTAATTTTCACAACACAAAAGTATTGGCTTTTATATCACTGAAACACAGCTACAACCACAACAAAACTTTATAAATCTGATGCCACATTTTATCATATCAACTCAAAGAGAATCTTTGATTTTGGTGTTCAGTTCACTTTGCCTTATCAACTTATCTTAACTTATTAGACTTTAGGACAACGTAAGATGATTTCAGACTTCCCTCAGAGGGTTCTTTGAAGCACACAATTAAGAAGAATATTTCATTTAAGAATATGAATTCTCTTTGTGTTACTTTCTATTAAGAACATTTTTGTGCTATTGCTAAAATAGCAGTATTTTAGAGGGAATCAAAATAGTCAATACTGGGGGCTGGCCCGGTGAGGCAAGGGTTAAGTGCGCACATTCCACTTCCTCCGCCCGGGTTCGCTGGTTCAGATCCAGGGTGCGGATGTGGCACCGTTTGGCAAGCCATGCTGTGATAGGTATCTCACATATAAAGTAGAGGAAGGTGGGCACGGATGTTAGCTCAGGGCCAGTCTTCCTCAGCAAAAAGAGGAGGATTGGCAGCAGATGTTAGCTCAGGGCTCATCTTCCTAAAAAAAAAAATTGTCAATATTTTAGCAACGTATTCTAGATATTAACTGCTTGCTAAACATTAATATTGGGTCTAGTTCCAGATTTTAGAAAATAGATTATAACTAAACAACGAAGCAACTTGTGGAAGAAAATTAATCACTTTCACTTTTCCAGAAAATAAAGACAAAACATTTCTAAAATTCAATTTTATTAAAATGTCTGATGATATAAATAGGTACATAAAATAATTCCTAGTTTATTTGTGTAAGATTTTTAAAGCATATTAAAAGGTGTCAGTTTCTACATAAAATATCACAAAGAACTTTCAGACTGTCACACTCAACATAAACATTTAAAAGTGTTGTGATGTCTGAATATAATATGTTTGGACAAAATTCTATCATAACTCTAAGTATCCAAGTAAATATTTATTTATTGCTGTTGCAAATATATTCACTTTATCATGTTTATTATGGCATGATAATGGCATAATTCCTATAGCCATTTATCTGTATAAATGTATACGCTTTCTTTAATATATATTGAATTTAGGGTGTGTTGTTATATGGAAAAATAAACCCAAACATTCATGCATCCCTTACTTCCCAAATTCTTGGCCTGTTGATTTAAGTTTTTCACAGTGTTTTGCTTTAGTGATATATGGAAGAGTTTTCCACCTTTTTGCAAACTTTGCCCATATTCATATTTTAGTTTTCAATTCAATCTATAAAAAATAATTGATGTCAACTAGAGCTGGAGGCCATGGTGGTGGAAGGCAATTCAATGATTATTTACGTTGTTCATAATCTAATGAATAGATAAGTAGAATTAATAAAATTATAAGATAATTTTTATGTCATATCAAAACTCATTTGCTATTACATATTTATAGGAAACGTTGCCAGGTACATAAAAAGTGTACTCAGAAATGCTTGTTAACTGAAAGTAAATGAGTATTGTGTAATTTTAAATCATTATTTTATTCATAGTTTTAAAATCATCCAAGCTTTCTTCTGCACTATGCCTAATTCTAGTAAAAATGCCCATACTGATTTTCAGTATCTTTTGCTTTTTCTTAGAAAATAAACATAAAATTAAAACTAAAAGAAAATATTACTAAAACCCAACAATATTAAAAGTACTAATAGCAACAATAGAAATAGTATTTTACATTTGAAAAAGAGTACAAAGCTCAGACCAAGTTAGCATTCACATAATTTGTACTGAGTTAGTATAGATTTAGTTTGCCTTAATTACTCAATAAATCATTTCCTTTCTGAGTAATGATACGCTCCTCTGAACAGCAGTAGCATCTTTAGATAGCACTGAGCAAGATTAAACTAAAAAATGGAGCCTTGCATAATTATCTTTAAAGCAAATGTTCCTCAAATCCAAAACTCACTAGGCAATTAAATATGTCAGATCCCAAAGTTTGAAGACAAATATAGGATACGTTCTGATTTTCTATCAGATAAACAATAAGGTGTTGTAAGACCTACAGTAACTTCAAAGTTGGAGGAATGGAGTGTATTTGGAATGTCCATATTAATTATATTTTCCAAGTAATTAAATTTTAGCCAGAAAAAAGTGTTGAACTATTTCTCTAAAATGCGCAACATTGTAGTATGTTGTATGAGTCCGTATATTTGCTCAAGATATTTTTGTTAAATTGAGGGCATGGTATTCTCTGTCAATGACTTGAAATTTAGATGTAGATATGTTAGAGGCAATATATGTGTATTTGGATATACTAATAGATTTTCTCTTTTCTGATGAAATCCGTCATAGCAGCCCATTGCCTGGTCAAGTCTAATGTGTGTTGGCTCAACTTTCTGTGTAAGTGTCTCATTCCTGTCTCTCAAAATTGCATTCATTCCTCTCTCTCAAAATTGCACTCAAGGATAGATTTTATTATGTATTTAATGTTTTAAACAATGATTAGTGAAGAGCCTAGTTGAATGTTCATGAATTTAGTCTATCAATTTAAAATTATGTTTTCTGTAGTAGGTATGAATAGTACCTAGATATGCAATAAACAGGACCTTAGTTTCTTTAAGTTGACCTCATTTTAACTGGGCTTTGATCCCACCAGACTGGAAGAAAATACTGCCATAGTGGCTTGGGCGACCTTCAATAGGTCTGGAGGCTGCTTTCTATGTCAACTGTGGACGTAAGAACCTTTTTCAACATTTGTAAGCACAGATTTCTACGGGCCAGCTGCTTTGCAAGCACCATGCACCAATTTCATTAGGACGTTTTGGCCCTTCTTCACTGTGCTAAGGACCTCTAAAACCTACGCCTCCATTGCTTCTGGCCTCACAGCCCACGCTCCTTTGTCCAGTCAGAAGACTGGGCTGCTCTCCGCTTTTTAAGTAAGTTCTCTCCCTCTTGCTTTTTCTTTCAAAGGTGTTTATCTCTATAGTTTCCTCAAAGGCACTTTGTAAAATTCCTCAGTGGGTTTAGATTTCCAGAAATAGTAGCTGAGAAAGGGGTGTATTGTTGGCAAGTTTGCTTTCTTTCCAGTCACAAACCTATCTGTAATCAAGGAAGCATAGCAATTGCTGACTGCTTGAATGACAGAAGAAAAAGTGGAAGTGCAGGGAGAATAAAAAAGGATCTCTAAAATTAGTATAAACAGGTCAAAATATGAGCACAACATCATTTAAATGTGCAAGGAAATAAAGCTTTTTATTAACTATAACTTATGTGATTTTTCCTCTCTAGCCCCCACTCTCTGACCTCAATGTTCACCTTCATCTAAATGTGTAAGGGAAAGACAAAAACAAGCAAAAATTAACTTATCAATTTAAAGTACCATTATTTTTTTAAGTTAAAAAAATTCTCTTTCTTGTAAATGTGCAAATGTTCAACTTTTGTGACCATCTGTTCCTTTCAAGATGGCATTGGATCGCAGATGCGTCTGGTATTCTGGATCTTTGTTATGGAGCAGCTCCTCTGCTCTTGGGCCTGGATTGGCGAATATTGAGGGGATTTGTCCCCTCTCTGTCTTTTCACGGAGATTTTTTGGTACCTGTTGCTGGTGTCTATGGTGTTGATCATTTTCCTTATTCATAAAATCCCAAAATACAGGGATCTCTTCGTCCTAACCCTAACCCTTGACTTATCCTTTGGCCCTTTCTGCACCTACTTTTCCCCTAACCTAACCAGAGTACACTGGAACTTCTAGATCCATTATACACTGCTACAGAGAGTTAGAAGGTCTTCCTCAGGTTCGTCTCCCTGGCAACTTCCCAATGGCCCAGTGATGCTATTGCCTACATGATGTGGGAATTGGGTACACAGTGTCTTTTTTTGTTTTTATAGAGCAATATTTCTTAACACTAACTGAACATTAAAAAACACTTGGTAACAGTTTCAGAAACATGGATGCCCAGGCCCCATTACCAGAGATTAACTTTACTTGGTCTGTGGTAAGTCTTTGCATTGACAAAGTCTTGGGCTTGCCATTACCTCTTTCCCTGTGGCATAGGTTTCCTTATGTCATGTGCAACTTCTTCCTGTGAGCCAGTATGAATAGTGTCAGGGATACTCCTTCCAAATTATGGGAAAAAATCTGTGATTTAGTCTACCAGGATTTACTCTTCATATATGAATGGAAGCTAATAGAAAAACTCTACATGTTTTTAGCAAGATTTCAAGATTATTGCCTTAGATTACATTTTAAAAAGAAGCAAAACCGAAGTAAAACTACCCTTGAAACTTAAATCTACCCAATGGCTGTTTTGTTCCAGGCAGCACTTGTTCTCCCTCTTGTCCCTTGATTGAGAGATTTATAATAGGTCTTGGACGATCAAGGAACATGATTAACAGGGGGAATGAAAATTCATCAAGGTAATATACTCCGAATGTAATTCTGGTTACTTATCTGTCTACAAATATATTCAATAACAGTCATAACGAGCATTCACATATTCTAGTCTGCTATCAGACACATCTAGCTTGAATTCTAGCTCAACCAGTCACTGGTTAATTACTTCAGAGCAGCTATTTAATTTCTTTGTGCCTCAGTTTCCTTATACTCTTGGAAATAGCAACTTACATTTTCGGTTACAACTACTTTCAGCACATGTGATTTACAAGGGGATGTCCTTATTGTCTGTTCAAAGAACAGAGTACAGTACAGTGTAATGGCTACTTTGGGTTATTTTGTAGATTGTAGAGCCAGACAACTTCTGATCAAACCCCACCTCTTCCACTTGACATCTGTGTGAATGTTGTCAAGTAAATTAACCTCTCTGTGCCTCAGCTTTCTCATCAATATAATGTGGGTAGTAATAGTGCATCATGTATTACAGTTATTGTGAAGATCTATAAATTAATCTAATCCAAGTTCTTAGAATTCCGAAAGTACTATAAGTGTTCACTGCTATTATTGTGATTATGATCTTTATTATTACTAATACACAATTTTTTATTACAACTAGTGCTAGTCAGTCAACACATATTATCATGATTGTGTCAGGAATGAGTACCATTCAGTTTAGAGGAGAATCAAGCCATGACTTATAGTTATTGAGGGATAAGAAGTTTCTCTTTCCTCTGGATTTTAACTTAGTAACATGTCCATCTGGACCTATGTGGCCATCCTGAGTGGGTAGATAATGACAACTCGTGAAGGGGGAGACTCAAAGTGAGAAGATGAAACTGTAAATCTTGTTTATAGCTTTTAATCCCATTAAGCTGCCTTTAAGACAATCCTCTTCCAGAAAATTTTATTTATGTGAGCCAATAAATGTTCTATTCACTTAAGCAAATGTGGATCAGGTTTTCTGTTCCTATGTGATGAAAGAGCCCTAAGAATTGCAGAGACTGTCCTGGAGCAGTCTTGTGAAGTTTGAATGAGAGAGTTCACATAATATTCAGGGTAAACTGTGCTACTTACTTCTAAATACATTTCAGCTGTTATTGGTAACAAAAGTTATTGTTATTGTTTAATGATAGCAAGAGGTTTGATGAATATCTGACATATAAATCAGATGATAATTTATGAAAATAAGTTTATTTTTATCCTGAGTCTGTCCTGCTTTTAGCTTACTCTTAACCTTTTATTCTTTTACACAAAAATTACTTGAACATGAATGCATTTCTTGCCAGCTACACGTTTTTAAGTAATTTAAAATATCTTCTTCAAGTTCTCCGAGAATAACCTGATTCTTGGTTTCTCAACAGAAGTTGTTGATTTTATGGACTGGCTACAACAGCATGAGAAACTTATTCTTTTCAAGAACACTTTCTAAGTCACAGTTCCTTTGTACATTGATTTGTGATTTCCTTCAAAAGATAGCACAGCGTTTGCTACATAATGACACCTTGGAATAACATCTGTACTACAATAACTCTTTCACTGGACAGATCTTTTGATTTTTTTATTCTTTCTCTGAAAACTACATATGTGAAACAAAATATGGTTTTATTCTGACCCCCACCATCTATGTGAAACTGTCATATAATGTAATTTTGTTGGTTTCTGAATAAAGGTACTTTGGTTTTAAGCAACAGAAATCAACTCTAGCCTACTTAAGGGAAACAAAAGGAATTTATTGAATGGATTCAAAGTAATTCATAAACCAAAAGGAAAAGCAAAATACACCAGCTCTTGCAATGCACAAGACACAGGGAACTTTGCAGGAATGAGAGGAAAATCTATCCATGACATTGCAACCAGTGTGCCTCAGCTCTTCTCATTTTCTCTCCTTTTGTCAATGGTGGAGATTCAAATTCCTGGGAGAGAGGGTCAGGATGTCCCTTACTGAAAAAGAGATATTTCCGGAGGATAATTGAGGATGTTTTTACACAAAATAAATTAAGTAAATAAAAAAGAAGAAAAATAAAAGCAAGTAAAAGATGCAAGGTGACCAAAAAAACAAGCGATAGCCACTCTAATACCTAACCTAAACTCTTTAGCTGGATATTCAAATCTCTCTCCTTCATAATCTAATCTTTCTTTTAAGCCTCATCTTGTTTTATTTATCTGTGACATATTCTGTAGCCCAACTGCAGACCTTTCTTCATTCTAAACACAGTCCTTACCTTCCTAACTTCAGTGGCTTTTACAGGATTTTCCTCTCCCTTGAATGAACCACGTGATCTATTGAAATTCTTCCTATCAAGTTCCAGCTCTAATTCATTCTTCTTCAGAGTTCTTTCCCCATCCATTTTTTTTTTTTTTTAGGAAGATTAGCCCTGAGCTAACATCTGCTGTCAATCCTCCACTTTTTGCTGAGGAAGAGTGGCCCTGAGCTAACATCCATGCCCATCTTCCTCTACTTTATATGTGAGACGCCTACCACAGCATGGCTTGCCAAGTGGCGCCATGTTTGCACCCAGGATCTGAACCAGGCCCCCAAAGTAGAACATGCGTACTTAACGGCTGTGCCACCAGCACAGCCCCTCCCCATCCTTTCTTAAACATAAATTCTTTGAGGACAGGATCCATGTTTACATAAAATTTTCCATAGCAAGTAGTGCTTGCCTAGAGCAAAAGTAGTATTGAATGAATAATGGATCAGTTGTTGAAATAATACTTGCCAAATCGTGGCAATTCCTCCTTTACAATCTCCCCTGTATCTATCTCCTCTTATCTTATAAGTTCTTATCTTATCTTACCTTATCTTATCAGTTCAGGTTCTGTTATTATTTGTATCTCAATTAATAACCTCCTATTAGTCTCCATGCCCATAAATTCTCCCCACTACAGGCTTTACTAAACATATTAATACCCTACTCATAATGTTGCTATCTTCCTCTTGCTTATTGATTGAGGAATTGATTTTAATCACATAAATTTCTAGAGTGCCCAGTTCTAATCACAGCCTGAGATTCTGGCCCTCTTTACTCATTGATTAATTCAACAAAGAATTTATAAATTCTTTCACTCATTTCTTATCTATTTTCTTTTATTAAGCCTACATTCCAGCATAGCAGAACTACTTTCTCAACCCTATTATAAACCAGGTTTTTCTGCATTTCCTACCATATTTTGTTGTTTCCTGTATCTGGAATAGCTTTCAAATCAGCATGTTCAAACATATCCATGTATTTCAAAGCCTTTCTTAAAATTATAATTTATTCATTTTTTTCGTCAATGTTTAAGCATCACTATGAACTAACATATAAGGATGAAGAATGAATAACCTTCAGTCTCTTTCACCAGGCAAGAAAGTAAGGAGAGAATTACAATATGGGATCTTAAGCACTCTGATAGAAGTATGGTATTAACACAGTTATACATGAACGTTGAAAAGTGATATCTGATGGATATTGGGGGATAAAGGAGGTTTCCAGGAAGAAACAATGCCTGAATTCATTTTTTGATAAACTCCTAGAAATGTGTCAGACTGTTGGAAATAAGAGTATTGAAGGCCAGGACAGGAATATGTGCCAAGATGTAGGGCACAAGAGAGACTGACTTCTTTTGAAGAGCACATCATTTGATGGATCTGAAGTTTAGAGTTGAGGGGCATAATTCTAAAATGAACTTACTGCTTATGCAAAAAAGCGAAATGACTTAATTAAATACAACAAATATTTCTTTAGAACCTCACTGTGTGTAGCATTATAGATAATATTTTAAAAAATCATCAGAGAAAATTTCCTGTTAAAATATTTACAGATAATTATGGAGATCAAACAGAGAACAAGTTGAGCTTTATGTGAACAGGACTAATGTAAGTGATCAGAGGACTATTGCTTAGCAACTCAGAGGTGCGGAAGGCGATGGAGCCCGAATAAGAAGAGATGTCTTCAAAGGGACACCAGGCCAATACATATTTCCAGCCATTGTGGTTTGGACTCGAGATAGATTTTTTTAAAGATAATAAGTAGTATTTCAGAAAATGATAAAAGTGTGAGCAGAAGATTGGATGCAAAAGAAAAGCAAGTGTATTCTGTGAAAAATGAACGCCTTGACCAACTGGAACAATTGTTATAGTCACAACAACATATTAGTTCTCTAATATCAGCGCCTAGTTCTTGGGGGCTTTTCCTGAAACAAAAAAGTAAAAAGATACTTATTTAATATCAAAGCTAAATTCTTAATTACTTTTGTTATAAGACGTTATTGACCACACACTACATTGCCTACAAAATCAGTCACTCCCTCATAGCTCTTTATACATAAATTTTTCATAGTATTTACCACATTGAATTTAGTCAGCTGTTTGCTTGCCAGCCTTCACCAGCTGCTTTTCTGAAGTTTTAGAATGCAAGGATAATGTTCTATTCCTCCTTGTTGCCCATATCATGTAACATTTGACTATCACATCGCATGTGTGAACGTTGAGTGACTATAAATCTTCAAGGGCTGTAAGGGGCAATTATTGTGCTACAGACAGAGCAAGCAGAGGAGCACAGTTGTGTCACATATTGGAGATCTTTGGCTAAATGACCTGAGAAGGCTGAAAAAATAAGAATTTGAGTTGCACATTGGTTCTTTATTTAAGTGTTAATATTCCTTGGTCATTTTGTAATGCACTTTCAATCACTAAAGAAAAGGGGGAAATTTGGAGTATCTTAAATATTCTAAGGTCTTTTCAACACTATTTTATATCATGGTAATACAAAAGTTAATTATAATTTTCTTGCATTAGTAGATGTTCAGTATCAAAGTACTTGAATAATAGCACCTTTAGTTAATATTGAGATAATGGAATTATATTTTGCTTTATGTCACCTCTGCCACTTTTTATTGAATATCAGATATTATTTCCACTAAAAATATAAAAATATCTTAATGGATTTTACATTTGAAACTCCATATTCAAAAAACAGTGTGCTTGTGTGACTTATCTAGCCTACGTATAATTTTCACAACATCTACGCATTTCTGCATGGAATTTAATTTCTACTCAAGATTAGAAATTAAATCTTAAATGTATTTATTTAATTTTCATGTATGAACTTTCCAAGTATTTCTTGTGTATACTTTGTTGTCTCAATCAACGCAGACTGCTGCTTCAATCATGCCATAGTCTGGATGGCTTAAACAACAAACATTTATTTCTCACAGGTCTAGAGTCTGGGAAGTACACGGTCTAGGTGCCAGCAGACCCAGTGTCTGGTGACAGCCCTCTGCTTGATGCAGAGGCCGTCTCCTGGTACCCATGCGTGGCAGAGAGAGAGAGGAAGCAAGCTCTTTCTCTCTCTTCTTATATGGACACTAATCCCATCATGAGGACTGCAACCTTATGACCTAATTACCTCCCAAAGGCCCCATCTCCAAATATCCTCACACTGGGGATTAAGGTTTCGACATATGAATTTTAAGGAGACACAGACATTCTGTTCATAGCAATTGCATTAATATTTCCCATAGATACTGCAATGTTTGTCATTCAGTTTAGTAGTTATTTAGTAATAGAAAAAAATGCACAAAAATAAAGAATAACTATTTCAGTGTCAGAACAAGAGAATATTGCTGTTCATTACTTTGGAATCAATATAGTACCTTCACTTTTCTAGCAAATAGAGACAGACATTTATGATAGCTTAGTTTTCTCTTATTTGAATGATAAATAGTGCATGAAATAGCTGTATAATTTAGCCATTGTATTTATAAAGTTATTCCTGGCAGCTAATGCTGCCTTCCATGTAATGAAGAAGGGTATAAAAAAATTATTTTAGCAGTTAACAAACATCCATTCTTCCAAATTTATATCACACATTGAGTAGAAAACCCAGATCTGTCTAATTTCAAGAGCTTAATAACTGTTTTTCCATATCCACTCAAGGCTCCCTACAATCATTTTCCTTTCTCTACAATGCTGCATGAGTTATCTTTTCAAAATACAAATTTTATATTTCCCCTTCTCTAACCCTTATATTTTAAGTGTGTGAGCAGAGACACTGACCTCCAATGTCTTTCCTTTTTTCTAAGGTTAAAATTAGCAAGGCCTTGTATGATAGGTTCAGTCTCTGCTTCCTCTTCTAGCTTCCTGCAGGGCCTCTCTGCTCCAGCTAGACTAGCCTTCTTTGAGTTTCTTTTACCCACTGTGACGTTCATTTTATCATTCATTCATTTATTTAATGTAAGTTTTTGCCCATGCTGTTGCTTCTGTCATAAGTGTCGTCATAGTTGCAATTCTACTTTTGTTTAGAAATATGTGATCAATTTTTGGCTCCTGGTTAGACTGCAAACTTTAGTAAATTGTGCATCTCTTTTGCTTGCCAGTTTCTCGTTCTCTGTGCTGAGCCCAATTATCCACAGAAAACACTTAAGATACGTTTTCAAGAAGAATGAATGAAGAGATCCTTTGGGGGTGCATGTGCTCTGTTTACTTGTTATAAGAGAATCTTTTCTAATCTAGTCACAGAAATTCTTTCTTGCCACCTCCTATCCAAACTTCTCTAGAGACAGATCTTGTGATCTTTAGCTGGTCGGAAGAGTTGCGGCAGCATGACTCCCTTCCTAATGTCGCACTCGGTGGACTATAGCATCCTTTAACTGCAATGAATATTCTGATTAGGCAGTAAGGCACTATCAGAAACCTTGCACGTGAATATGGAAAGGAGGTGGAAATGGGGACAAGCATCAAAACCTTACATATACTTGTCACTTGTCACTATATCACCAAATTGTCCTCAAATTTGTTAAGCTATAGTATCACCTCAAGGAATGTTCCAGGACATTGGAATCCCCCGACCTGTATCATAAGGAAGGTTGATAAAGTCTTCCACCCATTGAATATCCAAAGAACTGGATACTCAAAAGAATTTGTCAATCAGGACTACTAATTTACTCCTAGCCAGTTTGAAAGCTAAATTGATGGTCTTTACATTAACATAGTATTTGAATTTCATAAATATCAATGTTTTTTCATAAAGTGATTAGGAGGAATAAAATTTGATTCTACTTTCATTAAAAAAAGAAAAATGAAGCTTTGGAGTTGGTTTTCCATAATAAAAAACTTTTCACGACCAAAGAAGAAAGAGAATTTAGGCATTTAGGAGATTTTGCGTGTAATTTAAATTTTAAAAAGTTAAACATAATTGTATAGAAAGAGAAAAGAGAAAAGAAATCTGGAGCTTGTAGTCTAATGGGAGAGACAAACAATAACACAGAATCGCATGAATAATGATAAGATTGCAATTGTGATGATCTTTTTCAAGGGAAGATATATAAGAAGCTCTGGGAGTATGTGAGAGGATACTTCTGTTAATATTTTTGTGACTTTCTCTGTGTTTGGGGGGCATAATTGAGATAATGCATGTGAAATAACTTCTTTTCCATTACATTTAGCTATATAACTATATGGCATTCATAATAATAATAATAATTTTCCTTTTGTCAATCAAACTTTCTTTATGCACCTGCTTCTGGATTAATATTTTCCTTTAACTCTTGTGGCTTTTCTTTATACATTTAATCTGTATGTGTGGTGACTATAGCATCACAAAAAACCCGTGGCCTCCGTTTTGTAGGAAAAGCAAAGATGATCCTGAAATCATAGACTTCTGTGGTTAATACTCTAAATTATTGATATGTTCTCATTCTTCTTAAAAGTTACAATTGATGTCTTAAGATGCATTGAAATTTTTCCTATTTCATACCTAAAATAGATAATATTGAGTTATGAGATCATTTAGAAGGAAATAACATAAAAGCAGAGTCCTTAGCTTGTCTGTTAATTTAAAATTGTATTAGACTTCTTGGGCTAGGGCCTGGGTGACTTAAACAACAGAACTTATTTTCTCACAATTCTGGAAACTGGAAGTCCAAGGTCAAAGTATTGGCAGATTTTATTTTGGTGATACTCCTCTTGCTGGTGTGCAGACAGACACTTTCTTGCTGTGTCCTCACATGACCTTTCCTTTGTGTGCATGCTGGAAGAGAGAGATCTCTGGTGTCTCTTCCTCTTCTGATAAGGACACCAGTCCTATCATATTAGGGTCCCCCTCTTATGATATCTTTTAACCTAATTACCTCTTTAAAGGCCCTAGCTCCAACTGCAATTGCGTTGGGGGTTACAGTTTCAGCATATGAATTTTGGGGGTGATAGAATTCAGTCTGTAACGTAAATCTTGCATTATTTTGAAAAATAAAGCAAATTTATACTACTAATGACGACATTGGCGAGACATGGGATTTTTATTAATCCCATTCTAAACAAATCCTAATTTCAAAATTATCAGCTATCATTGAACTTTAATAAAAAATGGATTTCTTTAACTTTAAGTAACAAATAGAAAAAAGCCTGTCTTCATTTTTGTACGAACATTTTAATAAGAGTGCTAGACTAGCAATCAAATGATTTTACATAAATATAAATGATTTTGTGTTAAAATATCAGTGTATATGTATAACTATATGGTAACATTATCGATTTAAAAAAATAATTCGTGTCCAACTCTAGACTTATTATCTCATAGAAGGAAAGAAATCTAGGAAGGAAAATATTGGCTATTGAGAAAATTACTGTCTAAAATGATAACATGAGAATGGGATTTCTGTGAGGACAGGGATGTTGTTTGGGTTTTTTTTGCCACTCTATCCTCAGAGCCTAGAACAGTGTCTTGCTCAAAATAAGTGCTCTAAAAATATTTATTAAGTGAATAAATAGCACATCATTTAGTCAAACTAACAAGTTCCTAAAGCAGTTTACAATTTGTCTGAATGCTTACCATAATATGAAATAGGTAAAGAAAGAATGGTTTCAAAAACAGTACAATTTACTGGGCAGATGCTTTCACAATGTCATGTTTTTCTTGTTCTAAGTTAAGAGTTCTGTATTATCATCTTAAGACTCTATCCACTTTTTACAATTTCTAATCTTGACCCAAGATCTAAGGTCCATGACTTCTTACTTATAGAATTGTGATTAGAGTGAGTGAATCCTAACTTCAAAGGTAGCATTGAAGTCTTAGGCAACAAAAAGGAATAAATTATGGTATAAACATTCATTTAAAAGTTTTGAGGCTGTATATAACCATGTAATCACAAAATAAATGGGGAATTGACATTTGTATTTTGTGTTTGTTTTATAAGAAAACTCTATTGCATTAATTTGGGCATACAATCAAAAATAGGCATGACCCTTTATCAAAAGTATATTTTTTAATTTTGATGATCTGTATTGACAGATGATAAATATTAGTAGTCTTCACAAAATCCCCAAGGGGCTTAAGAACACTTAAATTGTCTGTTATTTTTTACTTTGCCTTTTGTCATTTTATAATTTGTCTGTCATAAGAGGTAGTTAGAATGTGGAATAACATATGGGAAAGAGCTATGATTTTAAAATTAAGCATAACTGCACTGTAATCCCTGAGAGATAAGCTGCTCACTAGCTGTGTGTTCTCTGGAAGTTTATATATCCTTTGTTTTCCTAGTAAGTGACACATTTTTCAGTGAAATACCGGACATAGTAAAGATGGCTCCTATCCAATTCTTTTAGCAGAGGTTTTGTTTGTTTCATTTTGTTATTGCTGTTTGCAGTAGTTACGGTTTGTTTTATATTGAGCTGGTTATGTAAACACTTAAATATTTGTCTTTACATTATATTAAAATCAATTTAGATTTTCTTGATAGGAAAACTAGGAGTATTAGTGTAGGTCTCTGTAAGTAAGATAATTTAGTTGCTCACTAAGCAGGAGAATTTAAATAGTTTTGAAAACATAAAAATAAAAGTTATGTCTGGTAGACTAGTCACCTCGTAGAGATCCTGTCTTCAACATTGATAAGCGTAATTTCAAAACAGGGCTGACTCAAGTCACAAAAGCCTATGACCTTTCCCTTGTTATTTGTCACTAACGAGCTTAGCAGCAGTGAGGGCGTTTGGAAATGTAAAAAAATAGGCCACCTTTGCTCATTTTGAATATAGTAGATACTTCTTTTCTTATACGGTTGTCAAATTGACCCTGGGGGCACTTTTCAGGT
Organism: Equus quagga; assembly: GCF_021613505.1. NCBI lineage: Eukaryota > Metazoa > Chordata > Mammalia > Perissodactyla > Equidae > Equus > Equus quagga. Next base: position 32,806,192 of record NC_060285.1, read on the forward strand.
TGCCAGATCTGCTATGTTAAATTATCTACGTATAGATTTTTGGCTTTATTTTCATGCCACCAAACTTAGAACCGGAATGAAATGAACTTATGTCTTAAATTCTTTCAAGTCTTTCCCACTAGGTTTCATTCTTCGATTAAATTTCAGAAAGGAGAAATTTCTCAAAGCAGAGCATAACTGTGTTTTCTGGTGTCTTTTACAAAATACACATGAATAGGTTTTTCTAAAACATACGTTTTCTCTGTCTATACACAGTTTATTCTCTCTTTCACTCTCAGTCTCTCTCAATGACTCTGTCTCTCTTAAACACATGCACACATACACACACACTCACACTTGAGTGAAGAAACAAAATTGCAAGTACTTTTCAACATTAGGACCTTTGACATGGAGCTTCATGCTTTATGTGCATTAATTTTATCCATCACCTGGCCTGGTGGTATTATTTTTATTTTCACATTATAGAAAGACACTTTGAGGGACAAAGGGGCTTGACGCGGGCCACACAATTAGTAAGCTATGTAGCTGGGATTCGAGTCTCAGTTCATCTGGATCCCCAGACTGCACTCAACTCATCTCCCTCCCTCCAGAGGGAAAGGAATATGGAAAAAAAAAGTTTAATAAGACGATTTCTTTTAAAGAAATTATTGTTACTATAGAGGCTAATTGATAAGTATTATTCAAAATTCAAAATTTTGAGTTCCACATAGAGAATTAATTAAAAAATATACAGGAGACTAACATCCCAGGTATAGCTATTTTTCCTAATTTTATCAATGTTTCTTTTAAGACTTAAGGTAGTCCTTTTATTCCAAATATACAGAAGGCATTTGAAAATATATTTCAAGGAAACTCTGGAAGGGACCAGTATTAGAGAGTCAACACAATTTCTTGTATTTCTTCCTAGAGCGAAAGGCAAAAGCTTCCTTTACTATGTATTTCACTTCCCATGTTCCTCAGTCCCAGCTCCTTAGCTTTCCAAAACTAACACCCTTGACTAGAGGAAATCCATGCCAACGAATACTCGGAACTTTTCCAACCACAAGATTCACAGGCTCTGGCTGCCTCTAATTCATTATCTCCTACATATCCATCAGTGACTCAAGCCAAACACTGACCGGGCCAGAACACTTTTTGATCTGCCAAAGCAACTTGTGAAAGAGGCAAAGCAGTCCAATTCTGATAAATTATCTGCAAGCAAATTAGATATTCTTCTAGCAAGCGTGAATACTGTAACCAAGCAGAGATTCACAAGCTGTTTCATCTTTGGACTGTATCAGAGAGAACATTTTTGTAACCGTGGTAAATGTACTAAACCATTTTTCCAACATTATATAAAATGTGTATTTGAATTTAATAAGAATGACTGGGCCACATCACTAAACATAATACAACACTGTGATCTGTCAATTTGCCATTGAATTTCATACATTAATCTTACTGAACTAGGTAACTTAGTCCTCTCAAGTTATTCTTGAAGACTTAGATAGTTCGTAGGTGCAATTTCTATTGGCAATGTGTTTTAGTAAGTCAAGTAGGTGATTTTTTAAGTTTAATTTAGTTATGTGCATAATGACCAGTCAGAAACTGAATCTTTCCATAATAGATGTTCTTGGATTTGTCTTAATAATCATCCTTTAAAAAATATGATATTCGTGGGTCTCGTGATTTAGACACACAAGAGAAGTGGGGAGGAAGTAATCTAATGTGTAAACACTGCGTTAGATAGTTCTGTGTGTTTTAGCTAATTAGTCCTTAAAACAACTCTACCAAATATCCATATTTTATAGATGGTAAAATTGAGGCTTATACATGTACAAGGTCACAAATTAGCAAATGGATACTATTCTGTTCAGTAGTTTAAATTCTTTCTCAGCCCATATAAGACTCTTCTAAAGATACTGACTTAATTGGCTATTTAGAAAAGGTATTTAGCTATGTCTGAACAAGTTTTACTTTCCTGTTAAGCCATAAACTACTTGAGAGGTGTGATGATATCTTAAACAAATGTGTCCTCCATATCAACTAATTAAAGGACCTCATACCTGGAAAGAATTATCTGAATTTAGAGTGAAATAAAAATAAATAATTATGTGTTCATATGCATCCATAACTTTTAGTAAAATTAAATTAGTATAATGTTTTACAAATAGCCACTTAAATGCAATCTATTCCAAACTGATTTTTAAAGTCTTCCTTACTTCCACCCACTGAAATGAACACTTTCCCAGTATTTCCTACTATGGTAACTGTTTCCATTGCCTATCTGGTCCTTGTGCTAAAAAAATCTTTAATTATACCACACTTACTCCTTTTGCTCAACTCCTATGTCTAATTGGTCATCAAGTTCTATAGATTTTACCCTATTGATATTTCCCAAATCTGTCTCATATTCTCATGCTTATTACCTTAGTTCGTCTTTATCAACAATTGTTTTTAAATGCAAAATTCTACATCTTTAAGAGTGATAGTTACTAATTTATTCAGTCAATTTCTTATGAATTATTCTCTATTTTGCATACAGGAATCTATTGTGCAATATAAGGGGAAAAATTCCTCATGCTTGATAAAGATAATAAGACAATGACTCAGGGGGCGGGCCCAGTGGCACAGCCGTTAAGTGCGCATGTTCCGCTTCTTGGAGGCCGGGGGGCTCACCAGTTCCGATCCGGGTGCGGACGTGGCACCGCTTGGCAAACCATGCTGTGGTAGGCGTCCCACATATAAAGTAAAGGAAGATGGCATGGATGCTAGCTCAGGCCCAGGCTTCCTCAGTAAAAAAGAGGACTGGCAGTAGTTAGCTCAGGGCTAATCTTTCTCAAAAAAACAAAACAAAACAAAACAAAACAAGACAATGACTCAGGTAATTGCAATTATGTATAAATTTCAGCATCAAAAAAAAAAAAAAAACCTTAAAACTCCAGAATGTTGGAAAATAAGAATAATCAATGATTTAGAAATAGTAAATTACACGGTCTAGCAAATGATAAGAAGGTTGGACATTTGTGTAACTCAGATACCATCCTACTCTTTTGCTTTGAAAAGTTATTGTCCACACATTAAATATCAGTGACTCTGTGAGATCTTTTCTAAACCCCTTCAAAAAGGTTAGCTTCCACTTCCTCCTTCCTGTAGTATTTTCATACACTTCTGGGATAGAACTCACCCAATTTTGGTTTATTTGCTTATATGTCTGACATCTCCATGAGATTTCCACCTCCTGAGGAGCAGGAACAATGCCTTTTTGCATTTGTGTTTGTAATAGACATTCGACAAATACAATTTTTGTTAAATTCTTAAACAAATATACATACTAATTTATGAATATATTCATGATTTTATATTAAATTGTTATATGTTGTTATCTATCATATGTATTACTTACATAATATATATAATTATTATATATATTAACTATATATGTGAAGGAAAAAGTGAATGGATGTACTTACCTTTACCCACAAGCCTTTGCGTTAAGCTATGGAATTTTAGGCTATCTTCAGTAGGATGGTAAGTTGATTCTAAACATTTCCCAGTTAAAGAAACAGAGAGGTGACTGACCAGTTTTCTAATCCACAGGCGGAGAATGTGTGTCTGTGCCTGTGTGCAAAGCAGTTTAGAAAGCCATTTGCAACGCCCACTTCATGACTCCTCTCTAACTAGAAACATCCATTTACTGGAGGTCTGTGCCTTTCATAATAAAATGTATGGCTTTTTAAAAGATAAGCTTTGAGTATATTTATAAAAATTAACCACTAAACAATTATTTCTGTTTAAGTATACTTGACATAGAGATAATCCATTATATTGATGCTTTTTCGTCAATAGTTCTCTCTTATTTCCCAGAATCGGTTGTCTTTGGGGTGTTACTTTACCGCATAATAAATTACTCATGAGATGTCAGTATAGAACCAACTCTATTTTCAATCATGAAATTAGCGTTATTAAGATGAAGTATGAAACTGCTTGAATAGTCGCTTCCTTGAAAATGCTTCTCAAGATATTTGAAAACGTTTAGAATGAAAGATGAAAATTTTTTGTAGTAATAAAGAATGGTATTCTTAGGTTAAGGAAAGCTAATTGGAATTAAATTGATAAATGCAGTGAACATTTTATATACAAACTGAATTGTTGCAAACATGAATTCTTTTCAAAAGGAGAAAAATATGAGAATAGGGGAATTACAGTCATTTGACAATATAGCCCAGTCCGACTGTGAGGCAAATAGCTTTATGAAGCACATCAAACGCATCAACATTAGCTTCTTTCCTTTCACTTATGTTTAGTTGCACAAATAAGAGTTAAAAAAAAAGGCACTTTAGAAGTTATTTTTATTTAACTTGGACACGTTAAGCCAATGTGTTTGGGCCAGAGTTAACCATCTAATGTAAATTAAATCTATATTTAATTAGTTATTTTATTCAAACTTACGAAATACCATGGATGCATTAGACAATATGCTATATTAAATATAAATATAAATAAGAGTTTAAATATCCTCTCCCTGAAGGAGCTTAAAATCACTTATAAGGATATATATATGGATATGGATATGTGTGTATATACAAGTATATACCCACACATAGATATACCATTTGCTTTATAAATAAATAGTTGAGATATGAGTAAAAATTATTAGATTTATTATACAGTAGAATCATAAGGCCCATAGTGTCTTAAATGATCAAATTTCTATTTATTTTCCTACTCAACAATAGATAACATTTTAAGAAGTGTTTTAGTCAGTTGTCTTCTCTGTTAGTTTGCTGGTGCTGCCGTAACATAGTACCACAGACTGAGTGAATTAAACAACAGAAATTTATTTTCTGGCAGCTCTGGAGGCTGTAAGTCCAAGATCAAAGTGTCAACTGGGTTGGTTCCTTCTGAGGGGCATAAGGGAAGACTCTATTCCCAGCCTCTCTCTTTGGCTTGTAGGAGGCTGTCTTCTTATCATCTTCCCTCTGTATATGTTTGTGTCCAAATTTTCTCTTCTTATGAGAACACTAGTCATACTGGATTAGGGCCCACCGCAATGACCTCATTTTAACTTCATTACCTCTGTAAAGTAATCTCCAAATACAGTCACATTCTGAGGTACTGGTTTAGGACTTTGACATGTGAATTTGGGGGGGACACAATTAAGCCCACAGTACTCCACCCTTTGACCCCCAAAACTCATGTGCTTCTCATATGCAAAACACATTCACCCCATCCCAACAGAACATAAAGACTGTAGCAAAAAATTTAAGAATTCCTCTCCTGCTGTGATGCTGTGAAACCAGACAAGATATCTGTTATCAAAGCACAGTATTGGAACGGTCATGAGACAGACATTTCATTTCAAGTGGGATAAATTGGCAAGAAAAAAGAGGTTAAGGGTCCCAAACAAGTGCAAAACCATCAGGGCAAATTCCATTAGATTTTGAGGGTCTAGAATAATCCTCTTTGGATCAATGCTCTGTCCTCTGGCCCAATAGGGTGCCAGTCTCTTTTGGGCACACAAGGAGGCCCACCCCCTCATCTTTGAGTGGCTATGGCCCGGCCTTCTGAAACTGAGGAAATGTCCCTACTCTCTGAAACTGAGGAGGAGGCCTCACTTTTTGGAACTGATGATGTGACAGATCTGACCCTCTCATCCTCCCCCTGTGCCCTCTGGACCTGGATGACAGCGGAAGCCCTGCTGACCTCTGAATTGCCTACAGGGTCATTCTCCCCTTTTATGGAAGGATAATGTACCTTCACAGCCAGACAGCTCTATTGGCACATCCTGTAAAATTTCAGAAGTCTAACAGCCTTGCTTCATTTTCTCCTATCTCTGCCCAATTCAGTCTAAGTTGGGTTTTGTCTGGTATAAAATTCTCAACCGTCTTGTCCTCCTATGCAATTCATGAGGATCCAAGCCACCAGATAAGAGAGTATTCGACACATCTTTCCTGAAAAGCCACATCTTCATTCCTGGTTTCTGCTGAAATGGTTGAATGCACCCATGCGTCGCATGTGTAATCTTTGTAGCAAATGGTTATTCAGCAATACCCTTGATATTCTCTCCAGAACATCCTTTCTCATTTTTTACAATATAGACCGGATGAGAATTTTTCAAATCATCAAATTCTGGTTCCTTGTGGCTTAATGATTTCTTTGTCAATTTATCTCTCTCCTCTCACATTTTACTATAAGCAGTAAGGAGAAACCAGGTCGCACCTTCAACACTTTTCATAGAAATATCAGCTAAATATCCAAGTTCATCACTTATAAGTTCTGCTTTTCACAAAACACTAGAACACATTTCAGCCAAGTTCTCTGCCACTTTCTAACAAGGAATTGCCTTTCCTACAGCTTCCAATAACATGCTTTTCATTTCCATGTGAGACCTCACCAGAAGAATCTTTAACATTAACATTTCTACCAATATCATGCTTATGATGAAATATGTATTTTCTAAGATGATAGAAGCTTTCTTTACAGCTTTCCTCTTTTCTCCCTGAACTTACATCAGAATTACCTTTAATGTCCATACCAGCAGGCTTTTCAAGGCAATCTAAGCTTTTTCTACCACATACCTCAAAATTCTTCCAGCCTCTATTCATTACCCAATTCCAAACCTACTTCCACATTTTTAGATATCTGTTATAGCAGTACCCTACTTCCCAATACCAAATCTGTATTAGTTTGCCAGGGCTGTTAATAACAAGGACCCACAGACTGGGTGGCTTAAATAAAATAAATTTATTTCCTCACAGTTTTGGAGGATGAAATCAAAGATCAAGGATTTATTCCTTCTGAAGGCTGGAAAGAATGGATCTGTTCCAGGCCTTTCTCCTTGGCTTGTAGATGGTTGTCTTCTCCCTGTGTCTTCATACCATCGTCGCTCTGTACACATCTGTGTGCAAATTTCCTCTTATAAAGAAGCCAGTCATATTGGATGAGGGCCCACCCTAATTAGCCTAGAACTAAGTTTAATTTAACTACCCTTGTAAAGACCCTGTCTCTCCATATGGTCACATTCTGAGGTACTGGGGTTAGGATTTCAACATATAAATTTTAGGGGGGACACAATTCAGTCCATAAGACCTACCTTCGAACTCATGTTATGTTTATAACACTTATATCTTATAACTATAATACTATATCTAATATATATAAAGATTTCTGGGGAAACCACTCAAAATTTTTACTTTTATTTTTTAAAGATTGTCACCTGAGCTAACAACTGTTGCCAATCTTTTTTTTTTCCTACTTTTTTCTCATCAAATACCCACAGTATATAGTTGTATATTTTAGTTGTGGGTCCTTCTAGTTGTGGCATGTGGGATGCCGCCTCACCGTGGCCTGATGAGTGGTGCCATGTCCTCGCCTAGGATCCGAACCCGGGGAAACCCTGGGCCACCGAAGAGGAACGCAAGAACTTAACCACTGGGCCACAGGACCGGCCCCTCAAAATTTTTACTCTTAATTCCATATTATTTTTTTCTGATTTATGTCTAATAGTGCAGATTAAGATCATTAATTATTTCTAAGACTGAATATTTGATCTTAATGTTGAAAGCATTCATAAATAACTTGATGCTTCAGATGTTTAACATATATTACTGAATTTTCTGGAATTTATAGCCACATTCTATGATAAGTATATTATCTATGCAAAAAAAAAAACCAATGGGGCCAGCCTGGTGGCACAACAGTTAAATTTGAATGTTCCGCTTCAGTGGCCCAGGGTGCGCCCGCTCGGATCCTGGGTGCGGACATCACACCGCTTGGCACGCCATGCTGTGGTAGGCATCCCACATATAAAGTAGAGGAAGATGGGCATGGATGTTAGCTCAGGGCCAGTCTTCCTCAGCAAAATGAGAAGATTGACAACAGATGTTAGCTCAGGGCTAATCTTCCTAAAAAAAATAAAATAATAATAATAATTAAAAATAAACCCAAAAACCGACAATTACTTTTAAATTGTTTTTAAACTGTCTTCTGCAATCCCATTCCTATGCATCATATGCAGATTTAGATATGGTTTTGAGAGGCGGCAAAATACGTACAAAGCAAAAATCATAGAGGACTATTATAGAACACTTCTTCAATGACTTACCAAAAATGCCATTATTCTTAACTGTGTTCTAGATATAGAAAGCTTAACTAAATCTTAGGGGAGTTGATCTATAAATTTAATTATAGTTTCCAGTTACAGAGCAACTACTATGTGTCAGGCATACAACAAACACACACATACACACTTATGTGTGGTATTGAGTACATGTTAGTAGGTCTGTTCCTCTATCAATGAAAACTTGTGCTTAGATTACAAAATGCTTAGAATTATGTGAAGTACTGTAAGTCATATTTTTAAAATTATCTGCAGAATCATTATAAATTAAATTTCATAGTTTTCAAAGCATAGATATGGACACTCGTAAAAAAGAAATATGAAATAATTTCTGCCCTCTAGTTCATAATTTACTTTGACACAAAATATATATGCAAAATATTAATAAAAAACTAGTAGGGCATATTAATGGGATACCAAATAAGCGCTATACTTAATCAGTATAGATTTACATATGGTTGTGATAAAATGAAAAAAATACCACCTGTGAATGCAACTCTGAAAGGAGTAGATGGTAGAGTGACTACCCTGCCTAGCATCCAGTAAACCCTTTTAAAGGCAAAAGTTAATAACGTATGCTAGAATATATTCATAATTTTATTTAGAAGCCAGAGAAATAGATGTCACTTTTTTCTCCCTTGTCATTTATACAAATTTATGTTTTGAATCATATTTAATGTTTTCCTCTTGATAATTTCTCTTTGAGTTTTCACTAAAATCAAACATGAACACGAGGATGTACTTCATTATGCTCTTTTGAAACCAATGACAAAGCCCTAAGATGTGCTTATTTTGTTATATTTTGTTCCATTCTTCTCAAAGTATCAGAAAATTCAGTAAGGTGCATTTTGTAACAAAATATCTTGAAAAACCATAAATTCCATAGAGATCAGAAACTTATGTCATAACTCAGTATCTCATTTGTATTGAACACCTGCAGACTAGAATTTTTCTATTTGCTTTTCTCTTGAAAATGGCAAAAAAGAGCACTCAGCATCATCAATGTGATTCTTTTATTTGTCTGCTTTGAATCTACTACTGCTTTTTATTTATTTATTTATTTATTTATTTATTTTGAGGAATATTAGCCCTGAGCTAACTGCTGCCAATCCTCCTCTTTTTGCTGAGGAAGACTGGTCCCGAGCTATCATCCGTGCCCCATCTTCCTCTACTTTATACGTGGGATGCCTACCACAGCATGGCTTTTGCCAAGCGCTGCCATGTCTGCACCTGGGATCTGAACTGGTGAACCCTGGGCCGCCGAGAAGCAGAACGTGTGAACTTAACCGCTGCGCCATGGGGCTGGCCAAATTTGCTACTGCTTTATGGTGGCAATTTTTTCTACTTTGAAAATATGTTCATTGTTTATTTGTTAACACATGGTAGGTTGACCCTCCAAAGAAGGATAAAATATATTTAAATATCAAAAATACCTTATAGAAGGCTTCTGTTTTTTCCTAAAATATATAATGAAAATACTCAACAGGTTTTTCATATCTTACTTAACTGGGGGAAATGGCTGACTAACACACAACTAAGGTTATGTAAGACATCAACCGTCACAATAACAGGAATAATTTTCTCTTCCTGGCTTGAAAAAGTGCTGCATGATGTGAGAGAGTCATGTGATTAGGCCCTGAGATCTGCCTCTCGCAGCTGATAGTGACACCCCCAGCCAGCAGCCAGTAAGAAATTCTTGAGTAAAGTTGAAGGAGACCCTCTAGCCTCATAGGGAAGTGCAGCCCTAGCCACTATGGTGAGTTCAGCCTGTTGAGACCTGAGCACCTGAGCCAGCCAGTCCACTGTGGTAGGCTGAGCAACAGATCCCCAGAGATATCCTTGTCTTCATCCCTGCAACCTACGAATATTACCTTAAGGGTGAAGAGACTGCAGATGTAATTCAGTTAAGGATCTTAAGAGGCAAGATTAGCCTGAATTGTCTGGGTAGGCGCTAGATGCAATCACAAAGGTCCTTATAAGAGAGAGGCAAGAAAATCAAGGGTCAAAGGCACTGTGGAAGTGGAAGCAGAGATTGGAGTGATGTGCTTTGACGATGGAGGAAGGGGCCACGAGCCAAAGAATAGAGAGAGCCACTAGTGGCTGCCAAAGGGCAAGGTAATGGAGTCTCCTCTGAGAGTATCTCGAAGGAAACAGCCTCGCCGACACCTGACACTTCAGCTTTAGTTTAGTGAAATTGATTTCAGATTTCTGACATCCAGAAACAACAGAATGAATGTGTATTGTTTTAAGCAACTAAGTTTGTAGTAATTTATTATAGCAGTAATAGGAAACTAATACACTCATGCCATCTCTTGATCCATGGAAATGGTAAAATAATAAATTTGAATTGTTGTAAGCCACTAGATTTATAGCAATTGTTCTGCAACAATAGAAAACAAATACAATATCTTTGTAGATAATTGCAGTTATCCCACAACAGTATTTAATCCCAAACTACCCCTGTACTCTCTCTCATGACACAATTAACTAACATTCAAGCCAAAGTAATCAAATTACAGATTTCTAAAAACAATATACTGCCACTCTACTCACACCATTCACCAAGCAGAGCATAGCCTTTCCTTTTCTTAAATTCTATCATTCCATTCAGACTGTTTTAATTGGTTCAGACTGCTATAACGAATTACCATAAACTGAGTAGATTAAACAACAAACATTTATTTCTCACAGTTCTGGAAGCTGGAGGTCCAATTTCACGTGCCAGCATGCTCAGATGAAGGCCCTCCTCTTGGTTTACAGATGAGCATCTTCTGGTTGTATCCTCCTATGGAGGAGAGAGAGAAAGAGGACTAGCTCTCTTCCTCTTCTTAGAAGGACACTAAGCCTATCACGGATCTTCACCTTTATGACCTAATTACTTCCCAAAGGTTCAACCTCCTACTACCAACCTATAAGGGCACATGGGTTTTGAGGGAACACAAACATGGTATCCATAACAAAGACCAATCCTAAAACCCAAATTTTCTAAAATGTTATGGCCAAATCAGAAATTTTTATAGTTTCATTGAGGTATAATTGAGTCCAATAAATTACAAATATTTCAATTGTACAATTTGATAAGCTGTGACATATTTATACACCTGTGAAAATATCACCAAAATTAAGATAGTGAATATAACACTTACCGTCAAAAGTTGCCTCCTATCCTGTGTAACGCTTCCCTACAAATCCTCTCTGCACTCAACCTCTCCAGGTCATCACTGGTCTGCTGTTAACGTAAGTTTGCATTTTTCAGAGTTTTAGATAAGTAGAATTGTATACCGTACTCTTTTTTATCTGGCTACTTTCACTCCACATAATTATTTTGAGATCCATCCATTTGTGGTATCACAGCTCTCTCCACTAGGCTAAGAGAACTTTCAGCAAAATGTTCCCAATTCAGTGAATCTTTGGGGTTCTGTGTGGATCCACCTGCCTTTGCTATGGCCAGGGCATACTCTCAGTAAGCCAGGGCAGTGTGGGGCTCAGAATTTTGTTATTGTCATTGTGAGCTGCACCATTTTTTTCTCATTTCTCAAGGATCGCTGTTCTTCCTTACCTGATCCAGTGCCTTGAAAACTGTGTCATAGATTTTTGTGTAGGTTTTTTTCTTTTTTCTTTTGGTTGTTTTAGGCAAGAGAATCTGTATTACTCCATCTTGGATAGAAGTGGAAACCTCAAACAGTTCTGACTTCTCATAGAATTTGTGACCTGAATCATTCATTTTACATTTGCCATTTGCTGTTTTGAAAAGATGCTTACTTTTTCATCTACAAGCTAAGAAATATAAATAAGTTCTTCTTTCTAAGAATCATTCTAAATCTGCCACCAGTATAGTGCTCTGCTCATGTCGGTGTTCATGAAAACTTGGACCGTGATATCAGAAAGATAAAGACAGTGCAAGGAAAGCGAGCTCTTGTGAAAGATTGTGATGTGATCCTTAGAGTTACCAATTTTGCCTAATAAAATATCTACCATTTACAAATTTAGATATAATTCAACTTTTTTGTCCTTGACCCATTGCCTCTTTGAATCTTGATTTGTCTTTTACCATCTGAATGAATTTAAGAAACTGACTGAGTCTCTCTGTGCTTCAGTTTCCCAATCTATAAAGAGGAAAGAAGGTTAATAAATGTATCTATGTCAAAAATTTTGCAAGAATTTGATGAGTTAATAAAAAAGTAATAACAAATAAATAAATTTGTAATAAAAAATAACCTTTGTACCTAAGAATTGAGCTAAGTCAAAGTTATATTTTTAAAAAAGCAGTTAGAAATGAAAAAGTGCACCAGCTTTTCTTCTAAGGTTTTGTGGCTTATCAAAATTCCTTTGATTCTTCTTTATCCACATGTGTGTTTCCATGATAACCTGCCACCTTGGTCTAGAATACCTTCAGTGGGATATGATTGCAAAGTTTTACAGCAATTTATTTTTGTGACACCGATGTAAGAACCAAAGGAATCTTGGGTAATTGAAATGCAGTTTCCTGAATTTCAGTAGAAGCTCATGATGTAAGATCTCAATCAACAGCTCTGCCCCCTATCATAAGAAAAATGTAAAGTGTCCCATAAATTGTGTTCAATCTAAAACATTCTTTGGACAATTTTGAAAAGAAGCTGTTAGAGCAAGGCATTTTCTGACTTACTTTTCAGTTCACCCTGGGGATACTATATGTGGTATCCATTGGTTCCATAGTAACTTAATTTAAGAGGTTTTAAAAGTGACCAGATATGACCCATAGAGGACATAAGAATTTCAACTGTTAAAATTGAGGTGAGGCTATGGTTGGAGCTGAATGGGAAAGTGAATTACTACTTACTGTTAGACAGAATGATTATTTTTAGAGCCTTGAGGTAAAGTCAGTGGGAAGGCAAGAATCAGGGAGTTGGATTATTTTGTAGGGAGCTGTCTCTATTGTAGCAGGTATAGTTCCATTTGTGACTATCCTTTACATTTTTAACCAAAAATCTATAGTCTAAGAAGAACAATAACCCCGATATTAAAATATCCAATTGTAGGTAAGTATCACCTGAAAGTAGCATTTTCAAATGAATCCAGCAGCACAAAGGAACAAAGGGTTCCAATGATATGCCTCGGGGAGAAGGGGTGGAGTGGATGCAAATCCATCTTTACACACTTCCACACACATACACCACCTAAATTAGAGGAACTTCTTTAATATGATTAGCCTATGGGATTTCAATGCAAGTATTTGTTCAAAAAATAATTGCTTGTTTAAAATAAGTTTCAAATTCTCTGCTTTATAGCATTTTTCTCCCTCAGTTGGGGAACATACATATTATACAATGGACGAAACATATTTTAGACTATTTCTGCATGTACTTCATACAGAGTTTTTGAGAACTATTCTGATCATAAGTTTCAGATAAATCAATCAACCCCAATCTTCATATGATTGACTTCACTTTGCAAGGGCCTCTTATGATTACGTTATTATAAAATTCAAGGGAAGCTACCACTTCGGATTCTTGGAAACCTAATTGCTGCTTAGTTTGCAGAACCGTTATCTTTCAGGGCTTTAAGGTTAAGTCAGTAGAAATGCCAGAGCCAGCGTTTATCGCAGCTTTTGCTATGTTCTGTATTCCGTGCAATATATGTCTTTTTATTTCATGGATTTGAAGATCTTTTGTAACAGCGTGGTGTAGCAAAATAATAATAGTGTGATCACTTCTAAGGAAATAGTTCTTGTTTCTGCTGACTGTTTGATGCCGGGCAAGTCATTTAGTTTGTTTAGTTTTAGGCTTTTTACAATTTCTTTATATGAAAAAAAATAATGATATGCTACTCAGTTTGTATACTTGATATAGTGGCTGTTAAAATCAAATGAAACAAAATATGTGATCATATTTGAAGGGATATAGAATTCCAAAGAAAATAAGTCCTTAGGAGGAGAACATTTATGTATTGCTATGAACTGAATTGTGTCTTCTCCAAAATTCATGTGTTGAAGCTCTAACCCCTGTTGTGATGATGTTTGGCGATGGGGCGTTTGGGAGGGAATTATGTTTAGATGAGGTCATGAGGGTGGGGCCTCCATTATGGGAGTAGAGCCCTGATAGGAAGAGACACCAGAGAGCTTGCTCTTGTTCTCTCGCTGGGCACATGTGCCCAGGAAAGGCCATGTGAGCACTCAGTGAAAGGTGGCCTTCTGCAAGCGAGGAGGAGAGCTCTCACTAGGAAGCTAACCAGCTGGCACCTTGATCTTGGACTTCCTAGCCTCCAGAATTATAAGAAATGATTTTAATAATAAGATACCCAATATTTTGTATTTTGTTGTATCATTCTGAGCTGACTAACACGTATATTTTAAGATTAGATGAAAAACTTAAACAGCACTTTGAAAATTATAAATCAGCCTTCAAATATTAGTGATTAATATCTAAAAAAATTATCTTCAAAATAGTTTACGAAGTCTTAAATATATATTGTTATAAACTTTGGTGTTAAAAAATGAGTTCCAGCGGCCGGCCTGGTGGCATTGTGGTTAAGTTCACGGAGTCCCTTTCAGCACCTCAGGGTTCACCAGTTCAGATCCTGGGCGCAGACCTAGCACTGCTCATCAGGCCATAGTGTGGCGCCGTCCCACACAGGAGAACCAGAAAGTCTTACAACTAGGATATACAACTATGTACTAGGGCTTTGGGGTAAAAACAAAAAAAAAGGGAGAAGATTGGAAACAGATGTTAGCTCAGGGCCAATCTTCCTCATCAAAAAGAAACAAACAAAAAGCCTGAAAAAAAAATGAGTTCCACAAATCCTTGAAATCAGGAATGATATTTCTCCTCATAGTAAGACTATAAAATCAGTGCATATTTTATTAGTAGTTATATCAGTCAATCTTTTCCGGAGAACCAAAACCAAAATGATATAAATGGATCTAGGTATTAAGAGATTGATTTTAAGGAATTGGCTCGAGTGGTTGTGTGGGTTGGAAACTCCGAAATGAGCAGGGTAGGCCAGCTGACAGGAAACTCAGGCAGGAGGTGATGTGGCAGTCTTGCGGCAAAATTACTTCTCTGGGAAACCCGTTTCACTTTTAAGGCCCTCAACTGGTTGGGTGAGGCCCATCCACACTATCAAAGATAAGCTTTACTTAAACCAACTTAAGGTCAACTGATTGTAGTTGTTAAATACATCTACAAAATACCTTTGCAGCAGCAAGTGGATTAATATTTGATTACATAACTGGGTACTATAGCCTAACCAAGTTCAATTATGCAACTAACCATCAGAGTGTTGTCCAAAATCTCTTTAAAGAGACCTACCATAAGCGAAGGACTAGACTAAAGTCTGATTAGGTACCTTAACATAGCTAAAGAAAACATGCCAATTGTGGTTCAGACTAACATGAAAGCAAAGAATGTGAGTCACAGAAGAAAATAGTGACAGTACTCTTTTCAGCATTGTCTAGGGAAGAGAGAGTTTGATCAAAAGATCACTAATTTTTAAATCCTCCTTATGAAAGTCTACCCTAAAGTAGAAATGGATACATCAGGCTCATGTAACCTAATTCCATTAAACATGAAGTAATTTGCCTATCTCTCGTCACTCTAAGTTTTTCCTCACCAATGCATATCGCAATCTTGCTTTCTAAATGGATTGCTTACAGGAAGCAAATATTTGCTTCTCAGTCTCCAATCCCTGTGATGGAATGATTTTTCACGTGGTTTTACCAAATTGCCACTCTGATTATGTGCATTTGTCTTTTATACAGTTTTATTGAAGTATAATTGACATAAATCAACTATATGTATTTAAAGTCTAGAACTTGATGTTTGCCATGCACACATATGTACAGATATACATATATGTTTTCCATATACACCTGTGAAAGTAACATCACAGTTAAGATGATGAATATGTATCTCAACCCCAAAAGTTTTCTCATGCCCCTTTGTAACCCTTTCCTCCCACCTTTCCTGTCCCTTGGCAACCAGTGATCTGCTACTTGCTTGAAGATGAGTTTTCCTATTCAAGAGCTTTTTAAATAAATTATATTATACAGTGTGCACTCTTTTAGTCCGCCTTTTTTTACTCACCATAATTATTTTGAGAATCATCCATGTTGTTGCATGTAACAAGAATCTATTCCCTTTTATTGCTGAGTCAAATTCCATTGCAAGGAAATAACACGGTTTTTTTATCCATTCACCTGTTGATAGTCATTTTGGTTGTTACCTGTTTGAGGCTATTACAAATAGAGCTGCTATGAACATTTATATTCAAGTCTTTGTATATAAATTTGCTTTCATTTCTCTTGAGTAAATGTTTATGAGTAGAATAGCTGGATAATAGAATAAGTATATATTTAACTTTTTTTTTTTTTTGGTGAGAAAGATATTGACCCTGAGCTAACATCTGTGCCAGTCTTCCTCTACTTTTTGTATGTGGGACATTGCCACAGCATGGCTTGATGAGCGGTGTGTAGGTTCATGTCCAGGATCAAAACCCGTGAACCCTGGGCTGCTGAAGCAGAGGGTGGGAACTTCACCACCATGCCACTGAGACAGCTCATATTTAACTTGTTAAGAAATGTCAAATTGTTTTCCAAATTTGTTGTGCTACTGCATCTGTACCAACAATATATGAGAACTCCAGTTGTTCCACATTCTCACCAACACTTGTATCTTAATCCATTTGGGCTACTCTAATATGTATCACAGACTGGGTGGCTGATAAACAAGTGAAATTTATTTCTCACGGTTCTGGAAGCTAGAAAGTCCAAGATGAAGATACCAGTAGATTTAGTGTTGGTGAGGGTCCACTTTCTGGTTCATAGATGGCTGTCTTCTCATTGTGTCCTCACATTGTAGAAAGAGTGAGAGAGTTCTCTGGGGTCTCAAGGGCACTAATCCCATTCATGAGGGCTCTGCTCCCATGACCTAATCACCTTCCACAGACACCACCTTCAAATACCATCACACTGGAGGTTAGTATTTCAGCATATGAATTTGGGGGGACACAAACATTCAGTCTATGGCAATTTGGTATGGTCAATCTTTATAAATCTTAGACATTCTAATAAGTGTATAGTGGTATTTCACTGTAGTCTATTTTGCATTTTTTAATGACTAATGATATCAAGGCATCTTTTCATATGCTTATTTGCTAAGTATATTTTTTGTGGAATATCTGTTCAATACTTTTGCCCACTTTTTAAATTAGGTTGTTTGCTTCTTCATCATTGTATTTTGAGAATTCTTTCTATATTTTATATGCAAGCCCTTTATCGGATATAAGCTTTACAAATAGTGTCTCCCATTCTCTAACTTTTCCTTCTCTTAACGGTATCTTTCACATGGTAGAAATTTTAGCACTGAGGAAGTCTAGTTTATCAATTTATTCTTTATGGAACATGCTTTTAGTATTGTATCTAATAAATCTTTGCCAAACCAAAGTCCTACACATTTTCTCCTATGTTTTCTTCTAGAAGTTTTATTGTTTTAGATTTTATATTTGACTCTGATACATTTTGAGTCAATTTTGTATATGAAGAGAAGTAGGAAGTTAAGTTTACTTTTTCATAAAGATGGGGAATTGGATTTGTCTCACAATAATCTCTGAACACTTAACTGGTTAATATTTCTTAAAAATATGGGTGTGTTCTCCTAAGTTGATAGTCACAACAAATTCAGAAAAAGAATAGATTTGAAGAAAATTACTATCACCATGTGCTTGTAGGTTTTGTGTTTTTTTTGGATTGGTTTAATGTGTTGGAACTGGAATATTACAATAACCAAATTTCCACAATAGTCCTCCAATTCTCAAGCTTTTCATATTCATATGCCTTTGGGAGCCATCCAAAAATGTAAAAATTAAGTTAGATCTAGTTTAAAACAGTTGTGGGGGCCAGCACCGTGGCACAGCTATTTTGTTTGTGCCCTCTGCTTCAGCGCCCTGGGGTTTGCAGGTTCGGATCCCAGGCGTGGACCTACGCACTGCTTATCAAGCCATGCTGTGGCTGTTGTCCCATGTATAAAGTAGAGGAAGATGGGCACAGGTGTTAGCTGAGGGCTAATCTTCCTCAAAAAGAAAACACTTGGGAATAGCGGGTTGAGAGCATAGCTCCTGCCTAATGACATTCAGGTTCACTTTTAAAGCACTGTACAGTAGAAACGAAAACATGTCCTCAGGCTGAAGCAGCCCCCTTGCGATTGGGACCTCTATGATAAAAGTGCTTAGTAGTCACAGCTTTTTCAGCTGAGCTATTATCCTTTTGCGAAACATGTAAACCCTCCTATGAGGGTTTACTTTAGCTCTTGTATAAGGATTGACGGCATTTGTATCGAGTTACGAGAACCCTACTTAAACCAAATTATTCTTCCTATCTCTCAATAGCCTCTTCTCAAGAGGCTACTTCCTATTTGTCAAATTTTGGCCATGTACACTTCATCTCAATTTACTCACATGGGAACTAGGGAGATAAAATCAACAGTCCAACAAAAGTGTTGATTCCTACTATGCTCAAACTGTATGCTAGGTACTCTGTGGGGTTTAAGGTGACTGAAGTCATTCCTCTAATTGAACTGAATAAACCTTGATCATCACTTTTCAATCCAGGTAAATATATATTCTCAGTGGCTTTTAACTTATATGTGATACAATGGTACTGACTTCAATTTGAATCTCTGCTCCAGCTAAATGGGACTCTAATTACTGAAAGAAAAATCTTCCCTCAAGCGGATAGATGTCTTTAGATTTTATCCAGGGAGAGTGGTGACTTTTGAGTTTCTTACTATGTAATTTCCAAAAGTGACCTGACA
Organism: Equus quagga; assembly: GCF_021613505.1. Classification (NCBI taxonomy): domain Eukaryota; kingdom Metazoa; phylum Chordata; class Mammalia; order Perissodactyla; family Equidae; genus Equus; species Equus quagga. The sequence continues at coordinate 32,825,077 of NC_060285.1, forward strand.
TTCTTTGACATGCAATACAGTGTTTCCCCAGCCTACTTCACCAAGATGTCTGATGTAGAAGCCATGTTTGTTTTGTATTGTTTAGTTGGTTTAAAAAGATTTAAGGCTGCCACTTTTTAAAAGTAAGGAAACATTTTTGAAACCTGATACATTACACCATTTTTTTCTTCATTCTTTCTTATCATTTTCATGATCCTTTGAAGGTAATGGTTTGTCTGTATAAAGGAAAAACCACATCAGCGCAAAAGCTAGTATTTTGCATTCAATGACAGCTGCTATTTCTGTATAAAATAATTGCATGAAGATGTAGGATTCACATTAGAAATCTTACCAAAGTGAAAGTTTCTATATATTTATGCAAACTAATACATAAAAAAATAAAATTAACATGACAAAAGACTATTAAAGCACTCAAGAAGTTGCACATAGTCTTGGGGTATTACTATATAAGATTAAAAATTGAATACAATATGAAAAAGGCAAGTCTATTACTTAGAAGAAGGGAAGATAAGGAGAGAAGTATCTGAATTTTGAGAAGCTGCCATTCGAGGATATCTGATTGTTCGTAACATTATTCAGAATATGTTTGTTTGCAGCTGAATATGTTTGTTTTGATTACTAGATCATCTAAATGGAGAAAGGAGAGTTGAGGCAGGTTTATGACGTGTAAGCCATTAGATGGGTACAAGAAATAGTGAGTAGAAGGAAAAGAAAGCAGTAAGTGTCAGTTACTTTTTGAAGAAATTTGGATGTAACCGAAGAAGAAAAACTTGAAGGAAAATATATTTCCTTCAACTTAAAATTCACAATTAGATACTCAACCCTTTTAATTATTAATTAACTAATGTGAATAATTGATAGCTTGCTTTCAATAGTTATTTCAGGCTGAATTTTCTACTGATATTCTCAAAAATTTTAATTTTCTCCACTTGATCATTTTGTAAGGTATGGCTTTATAGCGTAAGGAAAAATATTCTGATTCTAGTAACACATTAAAGTTCACATCTTACACCCCCTGAAGTTTCTGTAGACATTCAATGGTTGATTACCATTCCCTTTGATATTCTTCTGTAGTTTACATGAAATTATACAATACATTTCTGACCCCGATTATTCCTTCCCTAAATCCGACTTTCAAAAATAGATATTCCCTCCCATTCTGTTCTCAGGATTCCTCTGTCTTCTTTGTATACATTACTCCTTCGGTATATGAAGTCCTATACACTACTCATTCAGTCATAGCGTCATCTAGTGTCTTCGCTCATATGATTCCCAAATGTTAAAGCCAACTGTCCTTGAAGAAGTGGGCATGTTAGGAACTTGAACCAAAATCCCCAGTGATTCAGCTTTCATTGAGGAATATAAACCTGGAAATAAAATGTTAGATTCCTGGCTCATTGTCATCCTTATAGTTTCTATAATGATAAACTCCTGATATTATCTAGAGGCCATAGCCCGTGTCTAAGGTAATTTTATAATTAGAACTGTTTGTAATATTTCTAACTGCCTATATTATCTGAAAGTGAGCTGATGACAATGTCTAGATGAGTGTGCTGATATTCATTTAGTATTACCGTTTAGCATATTAGTGTATCAAAGTTTAGCACTCTCTTGTGAGCTACAGAATGAATGTTCAAAGGAATTTTGTATATAGATAGATCCTCTTAACCAAATATTCATTGTTAATTTGATAAATGAAATAGCAATGAGTAATACAGAGTTTGTGCCCTTTTTGTTCTTAAATCTACACAAGAATTGATGCTAATCAAATTAAAAATCTTGGCCTTAATTATGATGGGTAACATGTGTTACAGAGCTTATTAAAGACTCCATAATTCCTAATTAATTGTGTGGATAGAAGTTTTTCTTCTGCATTTGTCGCTGTATTTTGTGCTGTCCCTTCCCCATGTGTGTGACCTAGGTGTGTAATCTTTCAAATTGAACATATCAGCCATTTATTACCAGCTCTATTTTAATTTCCTTTCCAGCTACCACTGAAAGTAAAAGACCGTTGGTCGTTTTTAATTTCAGTTTAGACAGCAAAAGACGTATCTGCATGATTAAAATGCCAGATATCTGTATAACTGTTATCAATTACGTTAATTAAGAGAAGATTGTAGCAAAATTTGCTCTGAGAGAGAGAAGAAAAAATGTACTGCCCTAAAATGTTCATTAACACACAGCTGTCCACAGCTATTGTTTCTCATAGTTTAGCCATATTTTGTCCTATCTTAAAACAAAAATGTTAGAGCACTGGGAAAAAATTTCGTTTTAAGGAAAAATAATTGCAAAATTGGTACATGTGAGCATCATGAGTGGCCACTTTGATTTGAATTAAAACAATCTTCTCACAAGTACAGGCTGATTAAATAGTTGAATTGACTAATTGTTTTTAAATATATGCCTACTTGGACAGCTATTCAAACTCTCTAACAAGCTCTTACAGTCCAGAAAGTATTTAAGCCATTTAGGAAAATGAAACTTATGGCTCAACAGCATTTCTACTAACATTTAGAAAATTATAGTTTGAATTTAAAATGATTACAGTTGTAAATCAGTATTTAAAGAGATTTCACATATCCTAACTGAAGTTTTGTGGGATAGTGAGCATCAGAGGATGCTGTAAATTATTAGCAGCTTGACCATGATCACACAAACGGTACTAGGTACAAGTTTAAAATCAGGTCATCTAGTTTTACGTTTAGTGCCACCCTCATCAATTCATGTATGTTTAAGTACCTAGAATGTGCCAGTACCTGGTAAGTACATCATAGGTTGGGAACGGAGGGCCCAGTTCTGAATAGGTTAATATTTTTGCTTTCAAGTAGGTTTGAATGTACCAGGTGAGACAAACAAGTAATTAAGTCATGTGACATTTTTATCCAGTATCATGTCCAGGGAAAGTATAAGATGTCCATAAGGAGATGTAATTCGTATTTTGGTGGGGGCATAGAGAAGAAGATATCTAAAGTTGTATTTGTTGCTCCTTCCGTCATCAGTCAGGTTCATGGAGATGAAGGACTTTCCAGAAGAGTGGGGAGCGTGTAGAGGTATCTGAGGTAAGAGGCTGCTTACTAAGTGAACTATGAATAATCCACTGGTGATTGAGGTTTAGTATTGCCATGAGAAACAGTCTAAACTGAAGAAGTTCCCCAGCATTCTCATGGACATTTGGAAATCTCTGGAGATGTTTTTGTATGTCGGAATGACTGGAGCAGCATTACCAAGAGTTAGTGGGTGTGGGACAAGATTCATTGCAGGGGCAGTCCAGTATGGTAGGTAATTTTCTCACCCTAAAATGATTGCGGTCTCCTGAGAAACACAGACACCAGATCATCAACAGCCTTGTAGGATATACTGGAGACAGTTGGGCTCTCTTCCGAGGCACTGTTCTGAGCCCCTAAAGGGTTTTAAACAAAGAACATGGTAAGTTTTATGCTTTAAAAAGCTTTCTCTAGTTGCCTTGTGGAAAGTGAGTTAGAGGGTATGCAAGTAGACGCTGACACCACAAGTGCATGCGCTACCTTGGAATAGGCAAGTCTAAGAAAGCAAGAGAAAGTTGGCCAGCACTGAGAGAATGTCAGTGCTTTGACTCTTTCCACTGAAAAATGTGGATGTTTGCTTCCTTGAACAGAGTAAATGAGAAGGAGTGAAGTGAGCTAGAAGAACAAACCCCAATAATAATCCCTACAGGAGGATGGAGCTTAGCCACTCCAGAGAACAGTGACACCTCTTTCTCAGGAATAGACAGCTCTACAATTCTGCCTCATTGAAAAAAATATTTTTAAAGATATCTCAAATCTTTGATTACTTGAACTTCCTAAAGTTGGATTTCTGTTTCTGAAAGTGACAGAAAATCTCTAGAATCACATAGGGATACTCAGTCGCGGTATAGCTTGATTCTGACACATTATCAGAGACGGCGGATCTCGGTTTATATTTTAGTAGTTTTGTGAAAAAGAAGATGCTTACATCGAGCCATATTTATTAATTCATTCATTAATTTATCCATGCATGCCAGCATCCATCCATCCATTCATTCATCATTATTCAAAAAATATGTAGTGCAGACTTAGTTAAGCACTGGAGTGAAACAAACGCTGCTCAAAGTTTAGTCTTATAGGTAGATATCTCTGGAATTCACCTATTTTTTCCCCGTATTTCCAAGGATAATTGTATTATTTTGTATTTCCAAGGATAATTGTATTATTTTGTTGTTCATACCTCTTTTGATACTTATCCACACTGTAAGAACCCATGCCTACTGTATTGTGAAGTTTGGACTCCAAAATCAGAATGAGAAATGCAAAGCATAAATTATATTCATAGGAGTATGTGAATATCCTCTGAAATTGGTACTTCATTTATACCGAATATCTCTTTAGTTCTTCAAAATACTTTGATTACACCGAAATAGAAATTTTATTCTCCAGATGCAAACTGCTTCATTTACATGACTATTTTGAATCTGAATATGCATGCCTTTCTTTGTACAGTTTAGTTATTCCAGACCTTCTGTGCCATTTTAAAAGATGGGACGTCTTCAGTAGGTGGTGAAGGGCCTTTTAAAGAACATTTTTATTTTACACAGGTGTAACAGGTGGTACGCCCTTTCCTCTCTGCCCCATAGGGTGTAGCTCTAACTACCCTCTAGGGAAGAGAAGGTTGGGTGAACAGCCTTACTATTTCTTCAGCTCAGTAATTACCTGCAGGTACACTTTCTTCACCACCCAGGAGTTCTTAAACAAAGTGCAGGCTGATGCACGCAGAGTGGGCTTGCATCACTCTTCTACGAGTCACTTCATTCCCTTCCCCAAACCTTATCAACATAAGGCTGATTAAGTTTTAAATCTTTCTTTTTTTTAAATGAAGAATTCAAGTCACTGTCATGAAATCGTACATATCCCAGTGGAGGGGCGTCAGATGTGTTGCCCTGACATAGCTGCTTTGTTTGTAGTTCTTAGTGTTCTTAGACATGTGTGGAGGAGAGTTTTCACACATAGAATCTCAGAGGGTTCCTACAAAGACACACTATCATCCATACTTACAGATTAATAACTCTGGTTGGTATGCTCAAAATGTCCTGGGTTTCATAATAAAGCTAACTCAAAATAGTCAAAAATAAATGATGGGATAGCTAAATCACTTCTTATTTTTTTACCCCATTTTAAGAAATGCTGAGAGCTGGTGGGTTATTCACCACCAGTGGTTGCCTCAGTCCATTACATCACTCCATGGAGGGACAGAATTCCATTTGGGTTTTAGATGAGCCAAAATGTCTCTTGAATCTGAATAGGGTGAACGAGAGGGAAAAAGTTAGAAAGATTCTCTTGTTTCTGTGTTGAAACACTGGATGAGTGTGTTAGATAAACTTTGTTTATCCCTCCAGGTCTACTTCTTATTGTTCATCACCCTGTTCTGGCAGCAGAAGATCAACCTTTACTAACTTCATCAATGGTTTTTTCTTTTCCCATAGCTTCCTGTTGAGTCTGGTTAATGGAAGCCACCATGGAAAGGTTATGGCAGAGGGAGAGTGAAATTGAGGTGTTTAGTTCTGCAGTTGTCTCCCTGCCTAGGCATGGGTTGCCCTTTGCTGAATTCCTCCACCGAAGTCCACAGTTCCTGATGAGCTATACTCTCTTGTAGTTGTAGCTACAGACCAGCTCCCTCTCGGTGTTTCATAAGTTCTCCCTAACCCCGCCTCTTTAGGTCAAGTGATGTTGGTGACTCCCTGTTGTTGCTGAACTCAGGGTGCGTCAACACGGCTTGTTGGATTTCTTTGAACCTGCCCTCATATCTATTAACTGTCCCTGCATTAAAGTCTCCTAAATTACTACACTTGAGTGTGTGATCTTTTCCCGTTGTGATCCTTGCTGATACCAATGTTCATGCTACTTAATACTTAACAACTACTTAATAGCATGAAAAATAAGAGGACCACACTTTGCTAGGGAAAGTAAAGGCGAATTCAGTTTTAGGTCTGTCAAATGTCAGACGTCTGACGAGTAGTCCAGAAGTCAGACGTCTGACTAAAATTCCTATAAGGGTGAAAATGAAAGGAGATATCTGGGATGGATAATTGATTTGGAGAGCTAATAAACTTTATGAGCTTGGGAAAATCTGGGCTTCATTTAACAATCTATAAAATTAAGGAAATGTATTGGTTATTTTCTCTGTGTTTCCATCTCTCTGAACCTTAGTTTTAAACTATAGGCGTAATTAGAAAAGCAGGAACTTAAGGGACCCAGAAATCAATCATAGCCAAAAATCTAATGTGAAAGCTGAAATGTCTTATTTTGTGCCAACTTCCCAACTATTTACATGAAATGTAAAATAATCTCTTCAAAGGGAAAGCTCATCTTCTCCTGAGACATATTAACTCTTCAAACATAGAGTGCATACACACCATAAATTGTTAAATCACTGAAATATGTGTTACGTTTTAGGCAATATATAATTGAATAATATATTTTCTTTGTATATAACACATCTCCAATGTTAAAATTGAAAATGTTACACAATATGGCTACTTCTCTATTTCTTTGTGAAGAAATACTTGTATTAACTCTATAGTACTCATGTTATCTGAATGGAAGCCAGAGAGTGATCTGAGAATGACACCTAAATGGAACATGTATATCTTTGGTAGAACTGAGCTCTTACCTTAAGTGGTTAACTATCTAGAGGTAAAATGCTACACCTTTCAGTCTTTGAGATGTTCCTTAAGTGTCTTTAAAGTTTCACAGCCTTGATTTTGAGACTAGCTCGTCATCTGTGAACACTAGTCAAGATGGAAGATTTAATATATGATACTATTTTCATTAATAACATCCTAAAGTGGTTACTATCTTTCTGTACAGCATTTCTTTAAATTGTATTAAAGGCCCTGAATAAGTGTTCATTTTCTATGCCAGGGAGTATTAGTCAGTTTTCTACTAGGACACACTGCATAACAAACAAGCCCCCTCAGCAGCTCAATGATTTAAAATAACAATTACAAATTTAAACCTCAGCAGTCTGCAGGTCAGCTAATCTCAACCAGAATACTGTGAGCTAAACTGGACCACAGGCCTTTGGTCCATGTGTTTTCATTCCGGTACTCTGGCTGAAGCAGCAATAGCTAATTATGACATGGCATTTTCAAGGAACAGAGTGGAAGCAGAAGCACACACTGCCACTCTGTTCGGTGCTAGCTCAGAAGTAGCGCCCTGTCACTTTTCCATTGGTGAAATCTAGTCACTTGGCTATGTCTAACATTAATTATTTATGGACGTATGCTCTACAAATACTGAACCTTGGCAGACACTTGGAGGAAACGAAGAATTCATTGGCAAATAACACAAGCTGCCAAATAGGGCTTGCAAAGAGAAATGTCTTCTCAGGTGGTTTTAGTTAATCAACCAGTATTTATTCTACTTTTGTAGGATTCAGAAAATTCATACAAGGGAGAGAACAGTTTGAAGTAAATAATAGGCGAATTATTAACAAGCTTAAGCCTAGAAGAACACCCAGCAACACTACACAGATAAGAATAAATTCAGGATAAGTTCATGAAGTAACTAAAGAGAACCATAGATTAACTACAGTTATTAATTATGTATGCCTAAATAAATAGATAAACCTTACAAAAGAAAAGGTAAACATTCAAAGGTGTAAAGATCATTTTGTTAAAATGAAATATAAAAAAAAATTTGGAAGCCATTGCACTGATTTACCTTTAAATTTATAGTTGAAAATTCTGAAAGAATGAAGTCACTTGTATTGTTCATGATTGGTTCCCTATTATATTTAGTAATCTGAGGGATATTCCTTTGAAGAGTAGAATGTCAGAATTGGAAGAACCCTTAGATGACATGAGAACCTTGATCAGTTTTGTAGGAATAAAAGCAAGATGAATCATTGTGCACAGGCAAAGCCATTCTCGTGTATATTACACTTCCGAAATCTTCAGGGATACTTTTTTGTGCATGGACTCAGGAACTGTTCCTGTGTGGCCATTTTGTATTCTGAGTTAAAAGTAAGTTTTATTTTGCCTCTTGCCAATTAGAAAACACAATGTTCAAGCATTGTTTACTCTTTAGATATTTTAAATGGCACCAAATAAAGAACATTGTTTTGCCAGTTTTTAACTTGCTATTTCTGAGACATCACTTAAGCACAAGACAGAGAAATTTGACAGTTAACATCTTTGGAAAACTCATTGTAGGAGAGTTTTTTTAACCAATTCATTATTTGTTTTCTTTAGTTATTGTTGTGCAGTAAAATGAGCAAATCATTCACTCAATGTGTTATTTTTATCATGAAAAGGAATATGTTTTATTCTTCAAAGACTTCAAAAGACAAAGGAAGATCATACAACATTTTCATGAAGTTTTTATGGATGATAACTTAAAACAACCTAAAATAAAATCAACTGTTTAGATATATTATGAAACAATTTTTTTGTGTATGAGGAAGATTCACCCTGAGCTAACATCCATTGCCAATCCTCCTCTTCTTTTATTTTTTTTCTGTTTGAGGAAGATTAGCCCTAAGCTAACTTCTGTGCCAATCTTCCTCTACTTTGTATGTAGGATACCTCCACAGCATGGCTGATGAATGGAGTAGGTCCACACCCAGGTTCTGAACCTGAGAAACCTGGGCCACTGAAGCAGAGCACACAGAACTTTAACCACTAGGCCACGAGGTCAGCTCCCATGAAATAATTTTAAATATCATTTGTTTTAAATGGTTTTTGGAAGCAATAATCTTTGCTCAAGAACTGTGTGGATCCAAATAAGTCTAAAATATATGTGTCAAAATTACTTGTTTTGATTTAATGTAATTAAGAATAAAGCCAGATGGATATTTCTTTTTGAAGGAAAATTGCTCTATGGAAGGCCAGCAAGAATTTGGGATTTTTTTGAAAACTTCTAAAAGCTAAGGAGCCTAATATAGAAATATTGATAAAACATTTGTTAAGGGGCTGGCCCAGTGGCATAGGGTTAAGTTCGCATGCTAAGCTTTGGCAGCCCAGGATTCACTGGTTTGGATCCTGGGCATGGACCTACACATTGCTCATCAAGTCACGCTGTGGCCACATCCCACATACAAAATAGAGGAAGATTGGCACAGAAGTTAGCTCAATGACAATCCTCCTTAAGCAAAAGGAGGAAGATTGGCAAAAGACGTTAGCTCAGGGCTAATCTTCCTCACCAAAAAAAAAAATGCATTGGCATTTCATTGTACAGACAGAACGTGCTAGGAGATACATTGTGCAGATACTTATGCACATAAACTAGGAAATTAAGGTAGAAAGCATTAAAATCTCAAAATGTACAGTTCTTTTTTTTTACTTTGTTTTGATTTAATACTGTTCTAATAAGTGCATCATCTATTTTCTTCCTGGTTAATAAAAGCTTACATTTGGCCTTTCAATTGTTTTTAGAGTTAATGATTATAAAATCATTTTTACAGAATTCTTTTCTTCAATTTTGCTTTAAAATTTTCTACTACAAGTTTGAACCCTGTCTAATGTCTCATTTCCCCACTCCCCAGTCCCTGGTAACCAGGATTCTACTTTCTGTTTCTACGAGTTCGAATTTTTTTTGTATTCCACATTCAAATGATACCATGCGGTATTTTTCCTTCTCTCTCTGGTTTATTTCACTTAGCATAATGCCTTCCAGGTTCATCCTTCTTGTCAGAAATGGCAGAATTTCCTCCTTTTTAAGGCTGAATAATATTCCATTGTATACATACAACACTTTTTCTTTGTCTATTCATTTATCCACTGACACTTAGGTTGTTTGAATCCTACCCTCATAATCATGATTATTTTGCAGCTTTTAAAGCACCACAAAAGCAGTATTTCTTTTCTCAAAAGAAAATAATAAGATTAAAAATATTCACATGTTCTTATAGTAATATGAAATAAAATCATCTCTATTGTCCTCATAAAAGAGAACATAGTTTCCAACATTGTCTGGAAGAATTTGAAAAGGAATTGAAGTAATGAAGGGCTCTTACTACAATGAAAATGAGCAATCTGCTCCAAATATCTTTGTAATTTTAAAAATATTTATTGCGAATTAGTAACAGTTTTGGATTTGGGGGTAAAAATTCGCGCTTCTTAGTGTCCTTAGAGAAGTCTTTCAGCTCTAGAAATTTCATAAAGAAGATTATATTATGAAAATAGACTTTCAATTTAGGGGAAAATATATTTTTACTTACTATCTATATAAACAATAAGTAACAATATAAGCTTTATACAATTTGAATGTTATTGAAAGAATAAATGTTTAAAAAGTTGCATGCCTGAAAATATTTTTAATTTAAAGTTGGATAAAAACTATGTATTTGAATTTGGAAGTTTACTCTTAACCATGGATAAAATATAAACATGTACTATCACAATCTGGAAAGAGGACAACGATTTGCAAAGGTTTGCTTTGTACCTAGGTTTATGCCATTTATAGATTGTTTTCCAAAAGATTTTTGTCTTAATCATTAGATTTATTTTCTTTTTACACAGGAAACATAGATTAAAAATCTTGTCTATCCATTTTAGGGAAAGAAATAGGAAAAATAACAGGGAATGAAAGTGACTACCCAATGACAACAATAACTGATATTTATTGAATGCTTACTAGGCACCAAGTATCTCCCTGATACTATGTACATAGAAACCTTTATTTTATACAAAATCTAGCATAATTTCTTAATTTTCTCTTTTCTCCTCTGCTTTAGATGTGGATAGACATTTAATAGAATTTTGTGATGAAAGAGCTTCCACAATCCTTTATGTTAACCTCTTCATTTTTAGAGGTAAGAACTCTAAGGATCAGCTAATTTTGTGGCAGGCTAGAAATTCAACTCCAAATTAATTTGTTTCACAATTGAGATACATAAAAACAGGTATCATATTCTTCACACTAGTCCTATTAGTAATCAAACCTGAAATTTTATTGGTACAGAACCTGTCTTCTAAAGCAGTAATGTAATTGAAAAATACATAACACGCTCCTTGTAGGAATTTGATTAATGTAAACTAAATTTCATATTTGAAACTGATTATAAAATGGAACGAATGACATTCATTCATTTATTCATTCAACAAATATTTATTGAGCATTTGCTATGTGGGTAGGCTCTGTGATCCACTAGTGAACAAAGCAGGCAAAAATCCCTGCCTTCATGAAGGTACTGGTAGGGAAACAGAAATAAACAAGAATCTGTATAATCTCTGCTTTATATTAAATAATGATGAGTGCTTAAAAAAACAAAAAAGCCAGAGTAGGGCGATATTAAGTGTAGGAGATGAGATAAAAATTCTAGTTAGGGTAGGCTGGAATGTCTCACTGAAATGTGATTTTTTAAAATAAAGATCTGAAGGAATTGTAGATGTGTGTGGGAAGAGCATCCCGAGCAAAGGAACAGTATGGGCAAAGACCTTAAGGGGGTGTGTAGCTGGCAGGTTTGAAAATTATGGAGGAGGAAGAGGGGATGAATAAAGAGAAGAGTTGTGGTAGATGAGGTCCGCGAGGGAGCAGGGAGTCAGATCATAAATGGTTTTGCAGATCAAATTGAAAATTTAACATTCTCTTTCATTCCATTATCAACTGAAGGCTTTTCAGTAAAGTAGTGTTGTGATATGATCTAAGTTTTTCTAGGATCACTCTGGCTTCTCATTTAAAATAGACTGAAAGGTGGGAGGAGAAAGGAAGAAGCAGAGAAATAGGCAGAAGAATTTTCCAAAATCTAGGCAAGAGATGATGATAGCTGGGACTAGGATGAAAGCAAGAATTTCTGGGATATATTTTGAAAGAGGTGTAAATAGGATTTGCTAATGACAGATGTGTGTTGTGAGGAAAACAAGACTAAAGGAAGGTTCATTGTTTTTTTAAGTAGGCGATTGGAAGTTATTGATTGTGTTGGTGAAGACACAGGAAGATCAGATTTCAGTGAGGATGTAAGGGTCATGGTTTTTGACATGTTAAATCTTGTGTGCCTAGATTATGCCATTGGATAAATCTGAAGATTGGGAGAGTTACAAGCTGGAGACACAACTTTGAAAAACAGTAAAATTGACATGGGATTTAAATCTTTGAAACTGGATGAAGTCACTTGGGGGAATCAATATAGAGATATGATTGAAAGACTTAATCTTAAGGTAGCTTATTATTTAGATGTTTGTTAGATGATATAAAAAACAAAAAAGTAGACTGAGAAAAAACAGCCAGCAAAATAGAAAGGAAACCAGGACTTGTGTTATTAGGAAAGAGATCAAGTAAAGGAAGTATTTTACGTTGGAGAGAATGATCAGTGGTGCCTGCTGCTTCCTGATAGGTCAAAAAACATGATGCTGAGAATTGACCATTGGACTTGGCAATGTGGAGATCCATAGTGACAACAAAATGAGCAGTTTTGGTGGAGTTGCAGCAATAAAAATTTGATGATAGTGTGCTTGAAATAAAATTGGTAGAAAGATGTTCAAAGAATCAAAAATAGCGATTTCAAGGGGTTTTACTTATAGTTAGAAGTTTGAGGTGATAGCTAGAAGGGGAAGTGATGTCAAGACAATTTGCATTTATAGGATAGGCAGCATAACTGAGTATTATTTTGATGTTGATGGGGAATATTTAATAAAGAAAGAGAGAAGGGAAAATTGCTAGAGCAATGTCCTTGAGAGAGAAAAAGGAGATTGGATTGAGTACACAGTGGAAAGACTATACTTACTTCGAGGGCAGTCCCTTCTGACAACGAAAGAGAAGTTAGAGTATTCAAGCACAAATGGAAGAAAATAGATGTGAAGGGGCAGGTGGTGGATGGAATTTCTCTTTTGACTGCTTTATTTTCTTCAGTGAAATAGGAAGAATAGTCACAAGCTGAATTTTGTGGCAAAAGGACATAGTATAACCTAGTCAGATAGTATAGTAAAGAGAGAGTGGACTAGGGAAATAAAGTGTGAGCTGGTGCTCAGGAATTTAAAGTGAGGCTAGTGCAGAGGGTTTAGGGTTTCCTCTAGGCTAGCGCAGTGGTGCAGGTGCACGTATAGGCGCACAGTACGTGGAAATTAGGATCTAACCATAGTCTGGTTTAGCTAAGAGAGTGAACAAACATGATAAGAGACAAAGGAGTTGATGTTGCATTTAAGTGAGTGATTTTATACTTACTAGCAATTAAATTTAAGCTTGATAATAAAAGAAGCATGGGTGTTGGGTACGGGGTGAGAGATAAGGAAAAATGGTGAGGTCTCATTGGCTTTAAACTATTGTTGGAGTTAGGGTCTTAGAAGGATTGAGCTGGAAAGGTAGGAAATTGCAGTAAGATATGTTTGAAATTGAAAGTTTGCAAGAGTAGTAGTGATTAGTAACAACGAAGTCATGTGTATAACCACAGCAGTGAGTTTTGAGGTTAGGGTGGGGACCAAGATGATTGAGAAGAAGAAGGGAGGAGCTTGGTCTTCGACTTTGAATTTACAACTACAGAAGCGGTGTTGGAGAAGGAGTAAGCCAAGAGCTAACATCATCAAAGAACAAAGAGGGGTGACAAGGACGATCTTAGATGACAGCAGCAAGGTGAGGTGTTTTATAGAGGAAGGAGATGTAATTATCTGGAATAGAGTGACGAATACAAAAAGGACACTTAACCCCACTTTGAGACCCGAACTTATAAAGTCTGCAGAAGAAGAAATATCATTTGGAAAGAACCAGGTTTAAGTTAGTGTAAGACAGTGGGAAAGATATTCAAGAAAGAGATTGAGGATATAGTCAATTTTGCTAACAATTGAACTTGGGAGAAAAAGAAAATATGGACGATAGGTGGATAAAGATTCAGATTCAGACGAGAGCTTGGAGTAGGAAGCAACTTCGGAGATGATGTAATCTAATCTTGCATATTTAAAAGCCTCTTCACAATATAACTAATACTCATCCAGTATCTCTTTGAATTTTTTTCTGAGACTGGCCCCTTACAAGCAGCCTGTTCCAAAAATGAGGTATTTTTCTATGTTCAAAGATACTTCCACTTCCCTGAAAACCAAATAAAATATACCCAGCACAGATTCCTTATAATTGGTACTCTCCCTTGCTTCTTGTTGCTGCACCCAGACTACTCTCTCTGTTCCCTCTTTTGATCATCAGATCTGAACTCTCTGATTTCCTTGCTCTCTTCCCGCTTCCCTTTCTGAGGCCGGACGCTTACAGACTTCCAAGTTATTTCTTTCAAATCACTGATAACTTCATCAGCTGGTCATCCTAACAACTACCATCATCAAAAGTAGAATCAGTGACGAGATGCCCAATTCATTGATCCTCAATTGTCTCATTACCGATCAACTGCCTTCTACTTCCACATTCTTCTTTCACATCCAGTCCTTCTTTTTGGTTGTAACATATTTACTATTACTCTTTTAAAAATATTCTTGACTCCCTTGTTCTAATCTCATGCACACCTGTCAAGAATGCAACTACAGACAAATCCCTCTCTATGCCTGCGGGCCAACAGCTAAGCATTGAACAGTAGATTGGAAGCACTATAGATTCATGTTCACCAAACTCAAATGGGCTCTCCACAATGCATTCAAGAAGCAGTGTTTCTCCAGAAAGTTTACTCTGCTTATTTCTGCAGTGAAATCACATCTTATTCACTCTACTTAAATCTTTTACTGCTTCTTTCTTTCCTCTGTTAATCTCAGTGTATGGCTTCATTTCTTACCAGAGAGAATCCTTCAGACAGTAACTACCTTTTTTTTGCTACCGTATCTAAAAACTGACCTGCTGCCTCCCCTTCCCATTACAACAGAGTGATTCTTCAATCCAAATCTCACTTCACATGTGCTCCTTTGCTCCCACTACACTTCTAGCTCTTCTGTCTCCTGCATCTTCGGCATTTAAATTTCTACCACATACTCCCTCTAATCAGTGAAATGTGGTCTACTGTCTGTAAGCTAATATAAAGCAAACCAAATGTCTCCTTGACCTCATATATCTCTTTAGTTATTACTTTTATCTGTTTTTCGTTTCCTATTTCCCTCCGTAACCAGTTTTTCAAGAGAGTTTATACACACATATACACCAGTTCAACTTTCTCACCTTCCATTTGATTTTCCAGCCTTGCCATTCTAGGATTCTGCTTGCAGGGTCACTTGTTGCTGGTTCCCATCCAACTTTAGTTGTCAGCAGTAATTTACACAATTGACCACTACTTTCTTTCTGAGAGATCTAGCCTCTTGATCTCCCGTGGAAGAGAAACATATTAGGCTCTAAAATTCAAGTGATGAAAATATGTAATTATCTTTATTTTTATTTCATTTTTCTCATAACCAGAGTTAGCTTCTAACTAAGTTCCTATTCTGTTTGGTAGCAAAAACATAATCAATTTTAAGTAAATTCGGTTTCTTCAAAGTACTCTCAGGCTCAGGGTTTAATTCAGTCTATTCAAAATTGCCCTTCAACTTCCTTCTTCCTTTCTTCCTTGGTTGGTTTAATTTCTGAAAAGTTTGTATAATACAATAATATCAGATGGTTAGGCATCTGGGCTTCAGCCTTCCTTTGTCCTATACTGACATCTGTTGCAATCTACAATCATGTTTCATATCCACACCACACTGGCATCTGTTGAGGTTTCTGTACTCCCACCTGGTTTCTTGACATACATCCCACACTGCTCTTTAAAATTTCCTTTCATCATGACCACAGATCCCTGAAACATCTGCCTGCTTTCTCTTTCTCAGCCAAGTGCCTTGTTATCAGAGGCAAAGGAAATCCTGTTGTTGTCTCTTGTTACCCACAAGAGACTTACTGTGGCTGCCTTGTGTCTTCTCCTTCTCCAGTAGCGAAGAGACACCTTAACCCTCATGCTCCCATTTTTACTGGGTTACTAGGGAATCCTAAAAGGATATTTATTTGCATCATTCCAGGAAGAATTAAAGGAAGATGCATCCTTTGTTCTTGGATCCCTAAACTGTTTAGTAATTTCTGTAAATACTCCTTTTATATTTTACGGATTTAACAGCAGAAAAGATGTATAAATCTTCTTCTTATGTCCCACCAAGATCTAAATGATTCTCTCCAATACATTGTTCAAACTTTTCTCTGTACCAAAGGGAGTAATTATCCTTTTTATTCTCATGAGGGAGAAGAGTGATTTAATTTTTCATTTTTCCCAACTGTTTGTCTATTATATCAGTAACGTAGCTTTCATTAAAATAAAAACCAAAGATTTAGCTTCTCTGCTCTTAAGTCTCTATTTTTACTTCATCCCAGCTGGCTGGGCTGGGAAAAAGGACCACATGTTAAAAGTGAAGATATTTGCTGAAGATTAGAGGGAGGGACTAACATGTCTGCAGGCTGGCAGAATGGGTAATCTGTCTGTCTCATTGGCTGGAGGAAATTATAAATGCTGAATAGATTAACACATTTAAATGCACTGATGAGCTGAATAGAAAGTAAGGAATATTTTGAGGCAAAACTAAACAAAAGGAGAAAATGGAAAGTGATAAGCAGAGTGCTGAAACTAGCTTCCACCTTGAGTGCAATTGCAAATTCGGGTGAACCTGAGTTTTAGTTTACATAGATTTCCAGAGGTAAGTCTAGTAGTTGCTTAAATTAGGAAGGTTAAAATAATATAATTCTGTCATAAAGCTGGGTTCACCAAATTGGCTAGCCCCTTCATGGAAGTGTAAAAGAGCTTTAAATGTATATTTACTGAGGGTTTTACAAGATATTCCTGATTGAATCCTAGTGCTGAATGATGAGGGAAAACAATCCTTCTAGGTAAAAACCAACCCTTATATTGGATTGTGGCCTAAATTTATCCTACTTATGTGATGTGAACAACCTCAATGCAACACTACAGCTTGAAGTAGTCCTGGGTTGGTATAACCCCCAGTCACGTGGCAGAAACAACTGCGACTTTTCTGTAGAAGAAACTGCCTTCAGTCCAAGCCACCAATAATTCCTACAAGTAGAATTTTAGGAAATATAATTTTACAATAAAAAATCACAAAACAACCAAAGAAATGAGGAATCAAAAACTAGAGTCTCCAGAATGTAGAGACAAAATATTAAAATCGAATATATGAAATAGATATACTTCATAGGCTGCATAAATAAATGAAAGTAATGAGAAAAAGAAAACAACAAGGGAGTATTATAGAAACCAAGAAGATGGGACAACAAACTCAAGAGAATGGTTTGATACTGAAACTGTTGTTTTAGCTCAGGATCACTGGAAACAGACTCTGAGATATATATTTGCATACAGGAAGTTTCTTTGGGTGTGTTCTTAGAAGGAATAAAACATTTGTAGGGCAGTAGGAAAAGCCTGATTGGGTGATCCAGTTGCAACAGGAGCCTGAGCTGTTCTTGTCATAAACTCTGGACCTAATCACTGCTAAAATTACTACTCAAAACCAGACATATTTTTAGTGTTTCTGTCTGTTATACAGAACAGCAACCATCCCACAGACTGAGTATAATGATTATAAAGGGAAAATGAGAGCACAGGCATGAAAATTCTTTAAGAACTCTAAAAGTTCTATGCAAATGAGTTATTATGGCCGTCTATCCAAGAATCAAAAGCACAGCCCCTGGAGGTAGACAATCTCAATTCACTTCTAACTCTGACACTGACTAGCTAGTGGACCAAAAGCAAATTACCAAGTCTCTGTGTGCTTCAGTTTTCTCATATCTAGAGTGAAATACATAAAATTGCTTTGTAGGATTCTGTGGAGGATAAAATAAGATGAACACATGTGGAAAATAAGCATAGCACCTATTATATAACAATAGTTTATTAAATATTATCCAAGATATTAAGAGTTCTTTTAAAAAGGGTGAGGAAGATCATAATCACAATCCCTAACTTATCATCTGCCTCACTTTTCCTCTATTTACTTTGATATGCTATTGAACCCACTATCCCTAAGACATTTTCTGGCCATGACACAGGCAGAGCCTAATTCTCGCTCAAAAGTGAAATAATATTTTGCTTGAGTTTACCTTTACTGAAATATATGTATTGTGCAACAGCAAAAGGTCCTTGACTCTTTCTCTGACTGTATATACATTTATAGTAGAATAAAGTCACTCATCTTATCTTTGTTATGGCTACATATCACAGATTTGTGTGGTGATACTATTCCTTGGATGAAGCATTTTAGTATATATTTGGGCTGATTCCTTTTACCTTACTACTACAGTGACAAAATAAGTATAGATTATAGCACTGAGATTTTTGTTGGCAGAAACATTCACTACGTAAATAACATCAAAAAATGTGTTTTTAATCTATGCCCTGAAAAGACTGATTTTCTTCTTGTGTTTGGTTGTTTTCCTACCCTTAGAACAAGGTGAGGTGCAATTGTTCTATTCAGTAGTCCTTTTATCTTGGCCCTTTGAAAACAGCAAAATTACTGCCAATTTTTATAGTTAAAATTTTCAACCTATCCAGTAGCAATTGGAATAAATCTCATATGATATCTGATGTACAAGTTGATTCCTTTACAGCAATAAACAAGTGCTTTGTTTTATTCTTTATGTTTGACCAGATTTATTCTAGTTTTTCTTTTAAGGAAAATCTGGACAAGTTGGCTGCTACGATAAGCTGTCAAGATGAAAAATCCATACTGTAATGTCAGTTTGCAATGCTTGTGGTCCAAAAAATATTTAAAGCACATGTGATTTATTTTTCAATCACTTAAGATTTAGCAGAGAAACTATATCATGATTAATCACAAAACAATTGAGAGATAATTTATTTTTACAGATTTTGGTTGAAGAGGAAATGCATGTCAATTCTAAAGGTGCTATTATGAACAACAATAAGACCACAGCTATTAAAGTATGTATAGAGCGAATATTTTAAATTACAAAGAAAAAGTCAACACCTGAGGAAAAACTAATACACATACTTTGGTGCCATTTTGGGGAATGAGTTCATGGATGTTAGATAGATGCAAGTTACGTGTAACATCTTTTCAGGGCTTTATTATGATTTTAGGCTTCTGTTTTTCAAACGCATCCTATTGAGTCCTTTTAACATGTGATGATTTCAATACAGCCTTTGGTTACCTGAGTAATAAACTTGACAAAAATAAATTAATTGAAATGAAAATTCAACAATGTTGGAGTAGCTCCTATGTTTCAAATGCTCCAACTCTCAATTTTGGCAAATGAATTCTTGCAGTTCTTAGCATCAACTTAGGAAAATCAACTTTAGAATGAATATCCTAATATTCACTTTCAGCTGTAATCTATTCAGAACCAAAACTGTTAGACCTGCCTTCTACTAAGCAAGTCCTCGGCTTCCTTACTTACACAATTTTATTTTCTTAATGATAACATCTATCATTGCAAATTGCACCTGACATAAATTCTCCTTAAGACATAAATTCCCTTGTTTTCCTGCAAAACCAATCTCATCTTGTTTTAACTATAAAAACTAACTTAATAATGGACAGTTTTTCTTAAGTGCAAAATTATTCTGTTACCAAAAAATCACATATAAATTAATCATTCTTTTATTACAAATATATAATCATTAAATAATTGGATGTGTTTGAACTAATATTGAAAGATATCTAAGATACAGTGTTAGAGACAAAAAATGAGTTAGAAAATGGTGTTTTTACAATTATTATAAAAACCGTATGCATTATAAAAAGCCATATGTATAAATATATTTGTACATTAAGTAACATTCAAAGATGTTCGTATGTACATGGAAAAAATCTAGCATAATACTCAGCAAGATCAATAGCATTCATTTCCTAAGTGAGATTATGGTGAACATTCATTCCTCATATCCTTATATGTTAGATTTGGCAAGACAGATTTTGTTCTGCTATGTTTTGGTTTGTTTATTTGTAATAAAACGTGGGGAAAAGACCAGAACTATGTAGATCCACGTATTAAAAATGGCTAACTCCAAGTGATAGAATTATACACATTGTTGATTTTCTTACTTCTTGACTATGTTTAAAGTATATGTTGATGAATAAGAATTGTCAATTTAGGCAATGCAAGGTAGTATCATACTAATGGCCTAAAATTAAAAAACTCTCTCATTTATGGCAGTTATGAAAGCATCTTATTCCTCATGGGCTTTTTCTTTGGAAATATGATTTTCTAAATACTGTTAACATCCATTTTAATGAAATTTATTTATCAATAAACTATCTTAATTGTGTATTGTCAAATCACCAAACCAAATGTAATACCTCACAGTTAAATTATTGCTTGATTTTCTCAAAAGCTTCTCCAATTTATTGCATAGGGATTAGTAACAAAGTGAGAGGTTTTTTTTGTTTGTTTGTTTCTTTTCTTTTCCTGGTAGTTACATCATGTTTTACATACGGTCACAGGAAATCACAGTGGAATAGCAACATATCTCCTTTCATATATAATAGGGAAAATACATTACGAGGATTAGTTTCTATTTATAAGAAACACTAAAACAATAAAAAAGTAAAAAATACTCTTCTGTAAGCCCTTGTTTTAGATGTTACTTACCCTTACGTTTTAATAAAGTACTAAATCACTCTTTTTTATGAACCACAGGGACATTTAGGTTTCATTAATTTGTTTTAAAATTCTTTTATCATTAAGTATACATGTTTTATTCCTGATTATCCTCTCAACTTTTCTTACTATTCTTGTCTTTCTTTGACTTCTGGCTTTCCTTTGCCTCTTCAATCATCTTCAGCAATATTTGAGATCTCTGATAGCTAACGGTAATCTCAGAGGACATTTTCTGGATCCAAGCCAATCATAAAGTCTTTAAGTAATCTTTATATACACCGAGACTGCCAGCTGCTTACCAGCGCATAACAGAAGATAAATGTGCACTACTCTACTACCAAGGCTAAAAGAAGCCAGGTCATCTGACTGCTAGCAACCTAGTTTTTACATAGCTGTCTATAATGTTCATCATCACGTTATAGCAATATGATTTATTAATCCTTCTGGCGTTTTTCTCCTTGACAGCTTCTCAGCTGCTGTTACATCCTTCTTGGATGGGTAAGTACTGCCTTCTATTTTGAAACTGTGAGTCAAGTTTTGTATGTTAAGACTTTACTTGTTTTAGGCACTTGGGATCTATTAAAGTGGAGGAACTTGGATTTAGCACTATAAAAGATAAAAAATAGGATTCAAGTGTTGAAGAGACGTGAAAATGAAGAAAAATGTATTTGGAGATGTGATTGAAATGGAACCTTTCAATATTTCTAACTCAAAGTGGGTTAAAATATAATTCACATCACAGTAGTTACAGGCAGGCCATCGCATTTTATTTAAAATGGAAAATATACTTTTAAGACCGCTATAATGTCTTATGAATATTCAAATATTTTGATTCAGGAATATTTTTGCTGTAATACTTAGTAATTTACACCCTTTTTAATCATACTTCTACATTTTCAAATTAATTTCAAGTCATCAATAACTAACTAACTAGCTAACACCACCAATTCAACATGGTTTTATCTATGCATGTATTACATTTTGTTTAAATCCTATCAAATTAGATTTGATATTACTTACCTATTATACATATCAAAAGCAAACAAAAACAAAACAAAACTATTGGGAGCATGTGTGTGTGTAGACATATATATATATGTACACATACACGCATGTTTTGGTTTGGGTTTTTGTAATAAAACATGGGAAAAGACCAGAAGTATGTAGATCCATATATTAACAACGACTAAATACAAGAGATAGAATTATAGGCAATGTTAATTGTTTTACTTCTTATATATATATATACTCACTTCTTATATTAACAACCAAATTAATGATTTACTATAACTGAGCTCTAAACAAGGTTGTGTTGCTAGAATCTATAGCAAAAAAAGAGAGAAAAGATTTGAATTCTCTAGTTATTTTACCTAGTGAAAGAAATCAAGTATTTTTGTTTAATGTGGATAGACATATTTCTTCATGCCAGTGAATCCAAAAGCAATTCAGGCATATAAAATACATTAGGTAGTATCATCTTGTCAACCAGAAATTTACACACAAATTTTATTCAGATGGATAATTTATATTTTTGGATCTCTGTCTGATCTATTGCCTGGTTATTGACATCTTATCTCTATAGTTTTACATCTTAAATTAGTGGAAATTTTGCTATAGAAAATAGAGATCACGTAGGTTCATGTTACTTCCTCATGATATAACCTGATATATTTAGCTTAAATTTTAAGAGCAAGATACATTTATACCATGAAATGATTTCACTCAAATTTCAAATGTTTCTAACTGTCTTTTCTCAAGTGATAGATGATGTTTCTGTCATGATTTTTGAATTTTTGAGATAAACATCTAAAACAGCATATTCTCTGGTGTTGATAAGAGAAGCATCCATAATCCTTTAACACTGACATTCTTCTATGAAAGTTTCGGGGTGTGATTATATGTCTTCTCAACTCCTCAGATGTTTTCTATCATATCCCTTCATAAAGGTAAAAGAAAAAAAGACTTAATTCCTAAACATGTAGGAAAAATGCAGCCACAATGCAACTTAGGATCTTTCCAACCTCGGAAGGAGCTTGTTGGAAATGCCAGAATTCTTCACCATCTTATTAGAAAGTCATAATATTTGTCTAAAGTACTTCAAACACAGGTGTGGCAATTGTATGGGTGTACACAGGATAACAAGGCAGTGCTGGTGATTTTCATCTCTGTGTCTATCCACTTTCTTGTAGTCTTTTGTTTGGACTAGTCTAACTCAAAATTATCACCACTTGTATCCAACTTGTTTTAAGTCCCCGAGACTCAGAGAACTGGTGAACAATGGAGAACCAATTAAATAATGATTAATTTTCACATAGCTCCTCATTCATTAAAAACTGGGGGCGAAAAGGACAATCTGGTATAAACTAGATCTTTTAAGAAGTAGATTCTTCAGTTTCAAGCTCTTTAACACTATGCAATAATGTAAATAAAGTGCTAGGTAATGTCACAAGATTCAGGAAATTGAACCTTTAAGTCACTAGTCTTTACGTTATTAATGACTATCAGAGGTCCTTTTAAAGTGAGTCAGTGTTGATGTTTAAGCTTTCAGTAATTTAATAAGTAATTTATTTATGTCAATGTTATTAAAATAACATTTACCAAAAGCAAACTCTATTTCTCCAAATTAGCACATCTTCTTATTTGTTTCTGAAGTCATATAACTGAATTAATTTGTGACTCTTATTGCTATATGAATGGTGGGGAATTTTGGGCAATCATTGATTAAGAGTATGTGTATATATATATGTATAGGTATATGTACATATATGTATATAACCAATGTATAAAATTACTACTTAAACACTCCTTATTAGCTGTAAGACCAGAGGAAGTATACGACCAAAAGATAGCTCTAGAAATAATAGTTACAAATTTAAAGCATTGGATTACTCATTTTTTAAAAATTTGTTAGTGGGCAAAGATTAATATCACAAAATTATTAGGGATGTCTATAATTCTGTCAAAGACCAACTACATAAAGCTTCACAATTTGGGGAAGGGCAGTCATGTCAAAGAGGTCATAAAGATTGTTGAATCCTGCACTTTACACAACGTGATGTCAAGATTTTAAGAGAATGGTTGATTGTTGGGGTGCTAATTTGCCATTAACTGTTTTGAATCATAATTAATGACAAGTGTTCATTTTAAATCCTAATGAAAATATTTCATATTTAAAAAAATTATACATATGGTAAACCTCTATTAAAATGTATTTTTTTTCAGGTTTAGATTTTTTAAGCACCTTATGAAAGTCTAATTTACAGTGCATGGGTATTGTGAAGAATAAATACTTGTCCAGATAAAGGAAAAATTTACATATGCTTCCACAGAACCTCACTTCCCTAAAGCCCTGAAGAGCCTTGACTCTTTTGCTTTCCTCTTTCAATTGTTACCTAAGCAAGTTAACACATACACAATTTGCAAACGTGCAGTTTCAGAAATATTTTCAGAAATAAGAAATTAATTACATACATCTTGCATATTTACCAGTGAACTTTATTGCAGTTGTTACATTTTATTTTTTATTAAATCTCCAGAGAATTAAAAATGATTATAATGGTATTTTGAAGAGGATTTAATTATGAATTTCTCAAGAGCAGTAATGAACCTGGCAATATTACTTGTTTGATATTCTCAAAATTCAAAGAGTAATAAAAGCCAACTTTCTCAGCCAATTATTACATAAATTACTGAAAAAACATTGTGAGATGGGATGTTAGTGTATGAAATTGTTGTATAGACTTGCAACATGAATTCAACCTCAATGCACCACACATGTTGCTATATTCTTCTCAAGAAGCAGGAATAATGAGCTGGGGGACCGTGGCTTTAGTATATAGGAATATGTGGACATGTGTTTTTCATATAAACACCATCTCTCTCTCATTGAAGTAACTCAGTTCTTTCCGTGTATATTAATTAGTGAAGACCCCGCTCTGATCCCTACATAACCCAACAGCAGAATGAAGGATGGACATATGACTCAAGTCAATAAAATTAGAGTCCACTATACCATTGGTCAGACGGATTGGTTAGGGGTGTGTGAATAAACCAAGTCTAGTAATTGCTTCTGTCCCTATTTGCTACTCTGAGGGAACAGAGTAAAGAAAAGTGGAGATATGAATAGAAACAGTCTCTAAGTCATGGTTTGACACCTAGAATATTTTCAGTAACATCTGCCAATTTATTCACTTTTTTAAAAAATGGATTATTATTTTGAGATTTATTCTTGATAAATCCACTAAAAAGTATTGACTTGGTGGGATACTTTGGGACTTCTAGGTTATTCTCTGAGGTGGCCTTGATAATAGTATGTTGACTGAATGCAAATGTTGTGTGACCAAGATCTAGATTCGCCACAAAATTTGTTAAAGTGGGGGAAAATGAGGCATTTAGATACATATTTTTGCAATGTGAGTGTGTGTGTGTGCATGTGTGTTTAATTTTCCAGTAGGTAAGTTAATTACTAAGAAAAGACCCTAAAGCAGAATTATAAATTTCAATCTTTTGCTGGCATCTGAAAAATGGACCTCGACTCCAGACATTTAACTGTTCTAAGGACACTGGCTCCGTTTTTCAGTTTCTTTTAGTATCTTCAGAGAGATGCAGGCAGTCTTAGATGACCTGCAGCAACTGTTTTTCCCTGTCTTTCAGTTTACACACTGCTTGTTTCCTGGTATGCATAGCTAACAGTGCCCTCCCCTCCTGCTGTCATCCTCATTCCTTTCGTTCTTGAGATCACTGATGGGAGAAGAGAACCATTACTAAATGAAGACTACAAAGTGCTAAAATGTTCACCCAGCCATAAGATTCTTCTATTTACTGTTTTTCTTATTTATGTTGATATTTGCTTAATCTAGGATGTGTGCTCTTGACATATGAGGTGATTTAGAAAGACTGTGGAAATAAATATTATCCACAGTTCTTTCTTTCATTGAATTACATGAGATTAATAATATCTGGGCTAATAATTCTACCCACACTAAATGTCATAACATCTCTGCATCTACTCTTTTAAAATATACAGTAGAAGATGCCGTTGAAGGATGGTGTGCTGTATATTACCAATAGGATGAATTTGCACAATTGTGGGTACAGTTTGGACACTCTGGCAGGCTCCATGATTTTTTTTTTTTTTTAACCTATCCTACATTATCAAACGCTTTGTGGTCACTTTAAGGCCAAAATACAATCCCAATTTGGTAAAATTTAAATGACTAACCTCATATAATAATTAAAAGCTGAGCCTAATTTAAAGTGAAATATGTCCACTTCCTCTTTAGGGACCTTGTAATGTAAGTCAGAGAAGTGGTTCTGGACTCTTTCCTAGCTAACCCTCCCTCATGGACATTCAGCTTGCAAGCCAAGGATTCTTCAATCTCCATTATCAAAGTAGCAGAGGGCGGAGAGGAGTACAGATTTAAAAAAGGGGTGATTAGGCTCACATGTGAGGGGATGGACTATAATTAGTTTTCGGGTGGTGAACATGATGTAATCTACACAGAATTCAAAATACATTATGATGTACATCTGAAAATAAACAACTAAAACAAATAAATGTGGCATTAAAAATGAAAAAAAAGAACATTTTAAAGACGAATTCATGCCTTCTGGGCCAAATGCATTGCTCTGGTCAAATTTTTTTTTTTTTCTTACAAAGCGTTTCTGGGGCTTTCTCTTTGCCAGCTTCTTTCCTCAGTTTGTACAGGGTCTCTGTCCATTATGTTTCTTCTCATTAGCTCTCAAATGTTGATGTAGTGTGCATATGGACGCCTTGGCTCAGGCCTTGGAAGGCCATCCTTTCAGACAAGATGCCTTTCTAAATGATTGCAGGGCAGTACTTCTACTGCTAGATCCATACCTGGTACATCAGATTCTTGCACTTTTGACCCTCCCCCCTCCTTAGAAAAAGTAGTGGTACTTTGCATCTGCAACCTTCTACTGTTTTCCCTTTAACTTTTTCAAGCATGAGTCAAGAACCATCCCCTGGTGCCACACCTCCTTCTGTAACATGGGTATCTGATTCCTTGACTGGTCCATTAAAGTTCCTCTCACCAATTTGGGATTAGCTTTTACTCTCCACTTTTCAAAGTGTGGGTGTAGGAGGGATTGTGGAGGAGGACGATACATACAATTTACTGTTCAGCTTTCTCCAAAGAAATCGAAATATTCAGTCTTTATTTTCCAGTTCTCAATCATCTTTGTCCTTGATGTGACTGAGGAGATTCATTTTAATTATCATCTTGAATTTCTATAAATGATCCATCTACTTCATATTCGTGACTAGGCCAAAATTTTATTTTTAATATGCTGTTGTATTAATTTATATTCTAGAATTGTTTCACATTTTATAGTTTCTTTCAACTAAACAATGAATGCTTTAAGGTCATGAACCACGTATTTTATTCCTTTTGTTTTTCCTGTTGCTCCTGACACAGATAAGTCATCATTAATACTTTTTGAATGGGTGATTGATTGAGTCAGACTTTGAAAAGAGACAAAAAAGAGTTGGGAGATAATCATAATGGGGAAAATTAAGTCATAGGCAGTAGATATAAATATTGATACTAATAGGACCTAGTTGTGGGTACTTCAAAGGAAAGATAACATATAGCGCACTTCCATAGGTTAAAACATGTCACAAATTCTTTGACTTTCCTTCCATGGACAAGTCAAGTCTAAGTCCACTTCCTTTGAACCGGGGTGGCTTTTGTGGCTGCCTCAATGAATAGGTTGCAGACAAAGGGCTATTGCATTCCTCTATCTGAGATTAGATTACAAAGGATCATGCATTTCTGTAGGTCTGGCTTGGAACACTTGCTTTGGGAGGTTTCAGCAACCAGGAAATCTAGCTATCCTAAGGACACACTGTAGAGAGGAAAAGCAAGAGAGCTGGAAAAGGAAACATTTAATTTTAAGCCAAATTTATAGGAAATATAAAGCAATTGGGATTTGCTTGGTTCACACATACAAGCAAAAAATGTTTCTTAGTCCCAGACTCTCTAGACTGTAAAATATTTTCAAATTAACATATGGATTTCAGTGTATAGAAATGCAACCTATTTTTTTATGTTGATTTTGTATCCTGCAACTTGACTGTATTCATTTATTATTTCTAGCAGTTTTTTAGTGCTTCTTTAGGGTTTTCTATATATAAAATCATGTCGTCTGCAAAGAATGACAGTTTCACTTCTTCTTTTCCAATTTGGATCCCTTTTATTTCTTTTTCTTGCCTGATTGCTCTGGCTAGGACTTCCAATACTATGTTAAATAAGAGTGGTGACAGTGGTCATCCTTGTCTGGTTCCTGTTCTTAGAGAGATAGCTTCCAGTTTTTCTCCATTGAGAATGATATTTGCTGTGGGTTTGTCATATGCGGTCTTTATTATGTTGAGGTATTTTCCTTCTATACCCATTTTATTTAGAGTTTTTTAAATCATAAATGAATGCTGTATCTTGTCAAATGCTTTCTCTGCATCTATTGAGATGATCATGTAATTTTTATCCTTCATTTTGTTAATGTGGTATATCACGTTGATAGATTTGCGGATGTTGAATCATCCCTGCATCCCTGGAATGAAACCCACTTGATCATGATGTATGATCTCTTTAATGTATTATTGTATTTGATTTGCTAGTATTTTGTTGAGGATTTTTGCATAGATGTTCATCAGTGACATTGGCCTGTAATTTTCTTTTTTTGTGTTGTCCTTGTCTGGTTTTTGTATCAGGATAATGTTGGCTTCGTAGAATGAGTGAGGAATCTTCTTCTCCTCTTCAATTTTTTGGAAGAGTTTGAGAAGGATAGGTATTAAGTCTTCTTTGAATGTTTGGTAGAGTTCACCAGGGAAGCCACGTGGTCCTGGACTTTCATTTTTTGGGAGGTTTTTGATTGCTGTTTCGATCTCTTTACTGGTGATTGGTCTATTCACATTCTCTACTTCTTCAGTCAAAGATCAAATTCAAGATGGGCTGTTATTAAGAATCAAGGAAGTTCTAAGGTTATGTTTTACAGGCCCTCTCAAAGACATAAAAGCCTTCTAAGGATGCTAAGAATGTGCTTCACAGATAGTTGTCGTTAAACAATAGAATGTCAAAGAATTCTAAGGATTTTCCCCACAGCAGCCTTAAGAGAAGCCCAAGATATAAAAGAGCTTTCCCAAAAGAGATTTGTGATTGTCTATTTTGTTTAATGGAAATAATTTTAAATCTATTAATAAACAACTCACATAGTTTTAAATAAATTGTAGCAGATGGGACAGACAGGACAGAAACTGTATAAAGTTAAGAGAGGACATGGACTCCAGAATTTCTATGCGTAGGAAGCAGACTCAGAAAATACTCAACTGCAAACACAAATGCCTGGATTTCAGAAATACTATGGATCAGTGACTTTTTACCTCCTGTTTTGTATATTTTGAATGGGAGTCTATAGAGCACTCATTCCATACTTGAGCCACTATTATATGTTGGCTGGATGTTAGGAAGATAACTTGTCTCTTCAGTTCACAGGTCTTCAGACTCAGAGGAACAGTACTGAAGGAGCTGTACTGAAAGAAACACCTGAAGAGCCTCATGTGTATGTGGACCTGATTTAGACAAGATGCTGAAACTTGGCCCTGAGTCTGATGCTGTAATGTATGAGACATATGGGAGTCTTGAGGGAGAGTGAGTGTGTTTTGCATGTGGAAAGAATGTAAACACTTTGTGCCAAGAAGGTGGACTGTGCCTACAAGTTCTCGGACACTCGTCAATTCAAGAGGTGGGGCCGATGTTAATTCTCCTTGAATTTGGACTAAAATAGAATATAGTAGAGGGATATCGTGTGATTCAGATAAAAATTCATGCAGCTTCTGCCAGTCTTTCTTGGGACATCTGCTCTGGAAGACCATCAGCCACCATATAAAAAACCCAGCTACCCTGAGGCCACCATGTAGAGAAAGCAGATGGAGAAACCATAGAGAGAGAGAAGAGATGCCGAGAAGCCCCAACTGTTCTGACTCTGACTGTTTGAGTCTTTCCAGCCCAGCTACCAGCTATACAAGTGATGAAATCTTTAAGATAACCCTATGACTGTCACCAGACACCGTGCAACTGCGACTGCATAAGAAATCCAAGTCAGGCGAGAACTGACTAGCTGAGCCCACTCAAGTGCTGGACTCATGAACAAAATAAATAATTGCTATTGTTTTAGGCCACTATTTTGGGCTGTTACACAGCAATAGATTATCAGAACAACAACTATTGAAATATTGAGAGTATTGTTTTTCTTTAGAAAATACATGAAAAGTGAACCAGTTACAGAGTTTATTTTCCCATTATGGTTTAGATCAGGATTCCTCTAAGCAGTACATTTGACAATGGGGCCAGATAATTATTTCTGGAGGCGGAGGGTTTCCCCGTGTGTTGTTGAATGTTTAGCAGCATCCCTGCCCTGGTCCCACTAGATGCCAATGAGACACAACCCCCTATCTGTGACTACCAAAAATATCTCCAGACATTTCTAATTGTCCCTGGAGAAAAAGTCACTCCTGTTTGAGAATCACTGGTTCACATAAATTTAAGGAAAGAATTGTAGAAGAAGAAAAGGTCCTGGGAAAGAAAAGAGTGTAAAACTTTATAACGTAAATAAATAGCCAAGAATTTATATCAAGTCCCCTAATAACAAACCATGAAGTAGAGACACTACTGAAACAAACATATTCCAGAACTAGACATTCTGTTTGCAAAATCATCAGAATGTCCATGCTACCTATACTTGTGTAAATACATAGAATTAGAGTTCTATTAAGTTATGGGGTTATTGAGGTTTACCTTGGCTAATGGTTTTATTTGTTTCTCTCACTTTTGTTTCTCTTATTTCATGCTTCAATTGATTTTTTTCATGTTATTTTCTATTATTTCAATAAAAACACTGTTATAAATTAATAGCTTTCCAAGAGAGGAGTTTGTCCCTCAGATAACCCCATAATTTAGAATTTTTGGCTTTTAAAAATACTTATCAAGAAGCAACTACTAATTGAGACTAATAGGATATGATGTGCGTTTGTGACAGCATAATCTACCTTTTCAAGTTTTGATGATAATAGTTGCATGGAAACTTACAATTCAAAAAGGAAACACTATCAGACTTGTTATCATGGCAAAGGAACAAAAGGGTTACAGTTTAGTGAGAGGACATTAGATTTTAATAAGAATTGTTGTTTTTTTCCTGCAGTATGAGTATTTTAAACTATTGACATTTTATTCCTGATTTTTTATTTTTATTCAATCCATATTCTTATATAAGCCATTTAAGAATTGACTTTGCGTAGTTTTTTATAATTTCTTAGATTTGTTTCAAACTTTTCTTTATGAATGAGGGTTATGAAGATAATTATAATTAATAGTTTTCTTTTCTTTTTAAAAATTGCTTAGTAGTCCAGAGAAGGTTGATTGGCCAAGAAGAGAATGAATGAGTTGACTTTGTTTCCATCCTGGGGCCGATGTTGGTGCCATTATTTCCTAATAATTCTGTTTCAAATGCTGGTTGTCACAAGCAGTGAAAAACCATGATAGGATTAGTGCAAATCCATCTTCACTATTGGACAGTGCAAATCTATATCCAGAAGAATGAAAACAGCTCAGAGTGTAGCATGCACTGCTAGGAGGTGAGAAACATTAACTGCATGTTTAATGGGCAAGAACTTCCCTTTTCTCTCAATGCTAACATAATGTCATTTCTGTGGAAAATCTAGGTAAGCAGGTATCTCATCATATTTTGGACTTAACTTTCAAATATACAAGACATTATCTTTTTCTTGGTAATTGGCATGTCACTATTACAAAGCATATATCTGTCATCAGTTGACAGCTACCACTTATCACAGGAATAGGGCGTCTATTGCACAGAGCATTCAAATAGATTAAATCCATTTTTCTCCTTTTTACAAACTTTGCATAGCACAACGACATGCAAATTGATTTGTAAACTATTCATAACTTCTAGATGGGTTCACCCCTTTCATTTTTCAGGAAGGAAAGGAATTGTAAAGCTGGATAGATCTGGCATGCTAGTACATTTGCCCTTCTGTAAGTGATTCTCATTTTAATGTTACTTTCCTTTTTGCAAGGGCAAGATGCTAAATGAGATGAGATAATTTATATTTGTCACATTTCCTTTCAAAGATTAATGTACCCAACAAGAGGAATCAGAAAGATAATATTAGGTAGAGCCAACTTATGAAGCAAAGGCAGTAAGTTACTATCTAAGAGCAAAATTAATTGCATATTGTTTACCAAAATGGTTTCTCACTTAATTTTCATGCTTATCTAACTTAATGCGGCACTCATTGTTCTGTGTAATGTCTATAGGTACCTCCTCTAGTAGATTAATGATAGTTTATAAATGTCACTGGCAATTAAGAGATAGTTCATGTCTTATTTTTTAGAAAATCAATAGTATATTTTCTTATAATGGCAATAAAGAAAATATGGTACACTACCACAAGATGTTGTTATCTGCCAAAAACAATAGATCTTAGATTATAAATGGACCAATTAATTTCAAAGAAATAAGAACACAGTACCTAGTTTTGTTCACTGTTTCTCTATCAGAAACACATTAAAACTACTTGATTTGAAAGTATGTTTATAAAGGATAAACATTTTCTGTTTTGAAATTTAGGTATCATTACTAGTAAACTTTAAGTATTCATACAACAGAATAATAACCTAAACCAACTTTCATTTAGAACATCAAAGAAATCTAGATAAAGTACACTGTAGTTTCAAAGTAAAAGGAATAGACTTATATTGATATGTATACGATAAATATTGATTAGGAAAATAAATGAACACAGAAATAATACCTAAGAGCCTAAGTGTTGAAATGCGGCAAATTTGAGAATGATTCCTGGACCTGCAATTTTATGGCTCCATGATAATTTACTTCTCCAGTGCCTTTGTGTTCACACATACCCCCAAAAGGAACAAGACCAACCCTTTAAAAGGTTTTATGTGTGAATCTGAGTCAATCAAAACTTTATTGTTATTGTTATTATACTTTTTTTAAAATAGAAGAGCTATTTAGAAAGTATTATATGTAATTATACATAGTCTGATTCTAATATAATGAAATACATTTTCGTATGGTTTATGCTAGAGTTCTCATAACTTCAGTCACCTCTCCAATATGTCAGATCATATGAAACAATCTTAATACTGATGATTTTTTTGTTCATTTTTGCTTGTGGCTATCTTATTCTGACTCATATGATGTCTGTATTATTTTAATAGACTCTCAAAAGTCGCCTTTCTTTTTCTCCTTTCTTCCTTCCTTCCTCCCCTCTTTCCTCCCACCCTCCCTCCCCTTACTCGCTCCCACTCTCCTTCTTTCTATATATTTACTGAGGATTTATCGGGTGTCAGATACAGAGGTAGACGCTGCAGACACAACACTGAGAACACTGGGGCACTTGTTCCCAAGGTACAACCCCCCTAATAGAAGCAGAAAAATCATGATAAACAAGAATTAAATACTAACCTCTGCTATGGCAAAAAAAAAAAAATCACAAAAGAGCAAACCATTGATTATGTGTTTTCTCTCTGTCTTTACTTTATTCCCTGACTTTTCCATACTTGGAATAGATACTGTTGCTCCATTAAATTGATGTCTACCAAGTTTATTTTTCTAATAAAAATTTATGTGTTGTGCATGCATATTTACTACTTTGTATATGTGAAAAGAGCAAACTAAATTAGTATTTACAGACTTGAAAGATGTCCATATGTTATATGAACAAAGAAAGTTAAAGAAAAATGCTATAATATATGTATGTTTGCATATTGGCTTTGGCTTTTCAGGATTATCTATTGTATACCTTCAGTCAATATTTTATAAAACTGTCCTTTCCTAAAGCATACAGTCTCCCAAAGGTTTATATATATATACACACACACACATATATACATACGTAGACACACACCTTCACAATGCAGTTACAAGCCCTTATAGTCCCATAAATATTAATAGATTTAATAGATGTTACCTCTTATAAGGCTTTGACCATAACAAATGTATTTATTATGATGTGATAAACCAAGAAGATGAATTGAAGTTTTCAGAATAAGATGATATAACCTCAGAGAGTACGGTCAACCTAATACTTGTTGGTTGAAATGTTTGATGGCTGTTTGAACACATTGTCATTTGGGAGGGAAAAAAGAACCAATTCATCAAAATCAACAATACTCACTGAGGGAGGTGTAAGTCTCATAGCTACCTTTATATTAAATCTAGTCTAAAAAAACCCATCATTTAAACCATCTCTTGTACATAAGAAGACACTAGCTAATGGCAACCTTTTATCTTCAACAGAAGCAGAACTGCTGAATGTAATACCATGAATGCCATTGTGTGCATGTATGTATGTGTGTGTGTATTTGTAGCCTTATGTATTTGAGTGGAACTATCTCACAGCAATTAAATTGAATGAAAACTTGGTCTAAGTGGATTTTCACAATAAATGATTGGCAATTACAGATGGACTAAACAGTTGCACTGCTGTCCTTTTAACAAAATCTCTTTCATGAAACAATTTTATCAATGCTCGTTATTACTTTCATGGTAGGAGGGTGCCTTTTCATTTTCTGACCTAATGACTGTAGATCAATAGGTATTGAGTTGTGGAAAAATACAGACTCTCAGGGAAGGGAATCAAAGCAGGAAAATATTGTCTACAGTTGGCAGCTACCTTTTATGTGTAAACTCAATGGGGCCTTTCTTTCTTGATACCTGGATACTATAGACTCATTTCCTTCAATATTAATTTTGTTTATGTTGTGGCTAAAAGGTGAAAACCTGGAAAAAACACTATATTTTATGCCCAGTTTCAATGATTAATGCTCAAAGAAAAATCCAATTTTCAAAAATAATTTTGTTATGAGTCACAGTGACATCAGACGACATAAAAGCTTCATCAAGTGGGATCTTAACTCATGAAATGTTGCACACAACTCAGATGATTCCTGCATCCCCCCAATGACCCGTTTATCCTGTGCTGATAATATACAGCCTAGAGCAGTGATTTCACTCAGTTTTGATGAATTTTCGCTCTTGACTGATACACACTCTGAAGTTATTTTTATGCTTATGGTCAAATATTGATTGTATTCTTCATGAATCAAGAACTGGTTAACATCTTAATTTTGGAAAACGTTTTTTCCCTCCTCCATCCTTTTATCTTTCTTGAGTTAGGATATTATATTTTATTAATTCAGGGTATATGGAAGAATACTTTTTATATTTATCCATTTCAAAAATATTTAAACTTTTTAAAATTTTGCCTATCATTTCAATATATAATGTATTTTTAAGTTATCTCAATTCTCCAAGTGTTTCTTCTATTAAAATCTTAAATCTGCTTTTTTCTCATTTTATAGATGGATCAAATAAGGAACTTCCACAAATTTGTAATATAAAAGACTTTATTTTATACATAGTTATTTATACAACATGAGAAACTATCTCTATTGTATGACAATGTATCAAAATAGAAAACTTCTCCATTTGAAACTGTAGTAACTGTTCCCAAGGCAGGGCAGGCCTCGTGGGCATGTGACCTGTGGAGCTGAACAGGGTCTCACACTTAGAAGGGCCCCATTCTTGGTTTATGGCACTGCTGTTGCTATCTTGAAATTCTTGACAATTTTTAGCAAGGAAGCTCACATTTTCGTTTTGCACTGGGCCATTCAAATTATGTATCTGGCTCTGAAATCGAGTAATAAAGTTATGGAAAATATCAAACTATCTGTGCTTGTACATTTTGATATACTAGTAATTCTAATATAAAAATACTGATTCAAATAACTAAACTTGTAAAGTGAAAGCCTATCTAATTCTCATATTTTTCTTCTTCCTCCTTTTAGTTCAAGTCACTAGGGATCTTCTGCTATTAGACAAAAAAGTTGTACACTAAAATGAAAAATAATAACCAAGAACCAATTTTTAATGGGTGTAAAGTGCGATGACCATCTATGCACAGATGTTGAGTTAATGTATGTGACTGTTTTCAAAACTATGTGCTAGACCTGCTTTGGTACGCTTCCTATAGCCTCGTTATTAGGCCAGTATCGCTATCTCCTAGTTTCTATGAGTGTTGAATATTAACATTCAAGCTTACTCCATGCCCAGCATTTGTACCAGCTGGTAGCAGGGGCAACTCTGTGGGAAGATCCAGGAATACTCTTTATCATAGACACAGCTTTACCCTCTCTTGGCTCTTTCCCCTTCCTTTATCTGCTTTACTTCCTGACTTAAGAGTCAATAAATTACTTGCACCTAAATCTCTTCTCAGGCTTGATTTTTGGTTTAAGTCACAAGTGAACTTAAAACAGTCTTGAGGAATCTGATCTAAGATGGAACAGAAATGTAACCAAACCACAATGATTGTGATGTTTTGAGAAACTGCTTTCTAGAAAGATTATATAATGTCATATTGTCCATATTACAATTCAAGGGTATTTATCACAACTTTATCAGCATTGAGTGTTAATGTGAAAAAGGATATCCTATCAGGGATGTCTAATTTGATCGTGAAAAGCAACAACTCATTTTTAATTTCATTTCCTGTATTTCAATGATTAGTAAAGTTGAAAGGCTTTTAATATATCTATTTGCGTTCTTATGCCTCCTTTGCTTTTTCTATTGTGATGTAAGTAGGAATTAGTGTTAATAAAATAATGATCTCATAACCACCTTTATTTGGAAGGAAGCTTTACCAAGGTCAGTGATTAACAATTCTCAGTTGTCACTAAGATCAGAAAAAAATAATTGGACTCTTCATGCAGAACTAGGACTTTCGTATGTGTGCACAAGAAGAACTTTACACCACATGAGAGTATTAACACAGAAAGAGGTAAAGCTAGATTCTAAAATTTCCTCCTCTGCTGATTTTTACATATTTTTTTAAAAAACCTGTCTGTTTACAATGATTATAAGCAGATCTATGGAACTCTCAAGATCCCTTTAGAAATTCAGAACTTATAATTATGAACATTTCTTTAAAATGTTTAGGACATAATCATAAATCTGTTATGGCTTCTTGTGATAAATAACCATTTCTTAGGGTTTACAATATCATTATTTTAATACCTCTGCCTGTAGGTACAAAAGTGACCTGTTTCTTATACTTGTTCTTACCAATACGCACATGCACTAGAAATATGAAATATGACCAAAGGACACTTCTGTCAAAATAGATGCTTCAGAAGGACAATATGGTCCACTGCTTCTGTTCTTCCCTCTTGACATTTGGAGGGAAATGACAGCAAAGCACTAGTCCCTGACACAGAATACTATATTGAGACCCTTGCCTTATTTCCCTAGCTGCTATAGGATATAAAGGGAAAATTAATATCTTATTAGAAGTATCATAAACAGTGAAAGTTCTTTTCTTATTATTTGCTAAACATTTCCATGTAGAGAGCCCTCCAAAACCCAACTTGATAGTCCTATACTAAAACTTACTAACTTCACATAAACTCTTTCTCGCCTGCAAATTCCCCATCTTTCAATAAAATCACACTTCTCTATTTACACTAATATCCAGTAACACAAAAATCTGTGAGGTTTGTCTTATATCGATTTTTTTGTCTAATTCCTTTGCACTTATCTTTGTCTAAACGTTAATTATCTCATGCTTGGATCATTACAATAAAAACAAAGACCAATTAGTAATTCTTGCCTCTTTTCATTTCCATTTTTCCTACTGTATTAATAATCCTTTAAGAGAACTTTAATCACAGTACCATGTATTGAAAAGAAATTCTAGAGATCGGGTGACATAATATGCTCTTTCCTTGGATAAGGATGTCATACTTCACGGAAGTGAAACAGCTGGTCCAAATTCTCCTGTAGCGTAATGATGGAGGTCAATTTGGTGCCAAAAATGTCTCAGCTCCATTAATGATTTTTTTGGCCGCTACATCATGTCTCTCTTATTGCTTGCCAATTTCTCTATGGTAACTTCCTACTTCCTAAATATCAATCCTAAGTTTTCCCAAGAGCCTCTCAAATTTAGTGACACAACATCTGTGAAGCTTAATCCTAGACTATATCCCAGGCTGATCCTCACAAATTTTATTCGGACACATCTTCTCAATCCTCTGATGGGTCAGAAAAATCCTACATTTTTGTCTTTCATATTATTTCCCTTAGCTGAAATTCCTTTCATCCTCCTAAAACCAACCCTGACCAATCTCTTAGAGATCCAATAGGTTTCCAATTCTCTTATGAAACCTTCATACTTCCCACATTTCTTTGAGATATGCCAATTCTTAATAGTGTATATCATAAAGTTTAGCACTCAATTATGGTTTGCCACTTGACTAATCCAGCTTCTTAGTTGCAAATAAAGAAATCCATTCTAACTAGTTTAAGCAGGTAGTGTGTTTATATATATAAATATATGCATGTGTGTGTGTAAAGTCTGTGCAAATTTGGAATCTGGAAAAGGTAATTTTTGGGCTGAGCGCCTAACAAATCCCAGAACCAAATCAAAGATTTCTCATGTCTGAATCTGATTGCTGGGTCTGGAGGATATGTCGTTGCCTTCCTTTGAGAAAGATTTTAAACACTAATTCTGCTTATAGTTTGAGAAGGTGGGGCATAAACCCAGGAAATACCTAAAACAGGAGACGGCTCACTGTGGATGAGGGAACACAAAATATGAAAAATATTCTCTCCAGTGATATGGTTGTTATGGCATGTGTGTTTATTTTGTTATTCCTAGAAGCATTAAAGCCTTAGAAGTAATAAATCACTTGTCGTGCTTCTTCATACAGACCTGGAGTCCTATTTACCTGGATTCAAAACTCTGTTCCATTAGTGTGACTTTGGGCAAGAAAATTAATTTCACTATCACCAATCAAGTTAACTTATTAGCAAATGTTGGATAATAAAATCTGTCTTATGATTGTTAGAACAAAAGGAAATAGCTTAAGTGCTCAGTACAAATATTAGGTAACTTAGAACCTTGGTTTCTTGTCTTTCTTTCTCCCTTATATATTATTCTATAAATATTTATTAATACAGTAGTGAGCACTAAAGTTTGCTGAAATCCTTGCTCTATTTTCTGCTTTATAGTCTTGTTAATAAAAATTATGGAAGAATTTGAAAGTTAGTTGTAGGAAAGATGTTTTATTGTCCATCATACAAACACTCATTTCTAATATTTTGTGTATTGGTGGGAGGTAAGCCCTGTCTTACATAATACAAGTCAGAGAAGTCATTCCTACTTTTCCAGCCTGGCACAACCAGAGAGCTGACCCATAACTTAAGTTGGGAAAAATGTTCTCTTCTAACAGGGTGACACTTGTTCTCCAACAGAAGTTATTCAATGAGAGAATAATAACTTTTTTATAGTTTCCTTTAAAAAATGAAATGAAGCAATTCAAACTGAGCACTTATAACATAGCCTTGAATGCAATTAAAAATCAATAAAACTTAGGGGCCAGCCCCGTGGCCGAGTGGTTAAGTTCGCGCGCTGCTCTGCGGCGGCCCGAGGTTTCTCTGGTTCAGATCCTGGGTGCGCACATGGCACCACTTGTCAGGCCACGTTGAGGCGGCGTCCCACATGCCACAACTAGAAGAACCTGAAACTAAGATGTACAACTATGTACCAGGAGGGATTTGGGGAGATAAAGCATTAAAAAAAAAAAGAAAAAGAAAAAAAGATTGGCAACAGTTGTTAGCTCAGGTGCCAATCTTTAGAAAAATCAATAAAACTTAAATTTTACTATTGTCATTGTTTCTTTGTTGTTATTATTATGGAAGGTCATCTTTACTGTAGAAGTCGTATTGCCATTGGGATTGTTTGACCAAACTGTTGTCTAAAACATTTGCTTATGGACCTTCCTTGGTACTTGTTTTTCCTAAGCCTGCCATAAATTTTGAGACTTTTGAGTATATCCTTGCAATACTTAAATCTTTCATCTTAAGTTAGACAGAATCTGTTGTTTATAAACCAAGAACTATAACTGATAAATATACCAAAGAAGCTCGCCTTTGAAACTTTAGTAATAAAGAACCTTGGGTTTCTTAATTAATCATTAGTTGAATTGTATGGATTTTGTATTTTGAAATAGTTAATCTGTCCATGACCAAAGTGGATAGAAGACATTGGAGAATACAATAACAGAGCTTAGCTTCTACTTATAATCCTGAAACAACAGAATATTTATGCATCATATTGATAATTTTTTAATTTAAATTTTGTTAAATTCCTTGAAAGTCTTTCTATCATATTTTAATAAATTTAGTTCTGTCACTTTCTAGTTATACATTATTGAGGGAGTTTCCTACTATCAATACAGCTCTATTTTCTCACTTGTAAAAAAGGAAAGTAATACTATTTTCCTCATAAGGTGTTTTTTGGTAAGAATTACTTTAGATATTATAAACAATATACTAAGAAATATTAAGGGTTTTTTTTAACTGAAATAAAGGATCAACATTTACAGTAATAAGAAAAATCTCAGCCTTATTCTTATTTATTGAATCATGCTAAACTAAAGTTGTTGTCATACACTTCCTAGTTTAATCAAAACCCCTTTCACTTCTGTCTTTGTGGATATAAGTGTAACTTTCTCCATATTAATCTATTATTATGCTTTTGTCGCTTTTTCTTGATCTTACCTAGAAACAACACAATTACAACGACATTTCATCTAAGTGATGTCCATTATTTCTTTTGAGAGGTATTAGCTTAAGGCCCAATGGCATGGCTGTGAAAAGCTTCATTTTGCGTTACCTGAAGTCTCTACGTATATATTTACTTTACATTTTAGTGGCCCAATAGGCAAATGTCAAAGCAAACAATCCATAATCAATCTATAAATCAAAAAAGGGGTGAGTTTGTTATAAGTGAGACCTGAGGTCTAGCCCTTGGGGAAGTAAGGGCAGCAAAAAGGTGGGGTGTACAGAGTGGTTACATACCATCTTGGAACAGAGAATATATATCACATATGACAGGAATGTCTCTATTTCTGTTGTCACAAGATGCTTAGCTCATGGTTGATGATGAGGTCAGTGGTCAGCAGGTCAGTGGTCACAAGGTGAGCACAGCAGGTCAGTAATTAATCCTTAGTTTCCAAGAAGAGGTGCTTATCATTAAAGAAATGCCGATGTGGGAGGAAGCTACATCTCTATCTTTAAGGGCATCATTCTTGTCTTTGGGCCATAGTAAATGTTTAAAGCAGGTATACAATGCATGCTCAACAGGCCACATCAGGCCCTTTTGGAAAAACAAGGTCAGGCTGAATTAGTTTTATATCAAATGGCTTCCTCATATACTCCAATATATACCCCATTGCTTTTCACTTATCAGATAGAATCATATTTGTCAATAACTTAATTTCTATATGTCTAGATTTGTTTTTGCTGTGGCAATTATTGTTTTGGTGCTTGTTACTAGTAGTTTTTTTTTTTTTTTTAATTTGAATGAATTTTAAGAGTGGTTTGGCTATTCATCATAGATAATTTTGATTCTTCTAGGGAGAGTTTGCTTTTTACTTGAGAGAATTTTTGATGCATTCTAGTACGTTATACATATCTACTATATATATATATATATATATATAAGTACTTATTTGATGCAGTTTTCTAACTGTTGAATTGACTTTACCTACTTGTCAGATACTACTCATCTGGTACCAATAGGGTGCATTTATGTGGATGCACTTTAACTTCCCATTTTATGTTGATTACCTGTTTTTGTCTTTCTTCACTGTTTCTTTGCAGTTATCATTAGACAGAGAAAAATGGTGGTTTTGATCATAAATAACAAAGCATATATAGAGAATATATATTGGGAAATATATATACGTTCTAAAATGAACTCTATATTGATCAATATATTAAGTGACTTCACACCAAACTATATATTTACTCTGATGAATTA
Organism: Equus quagga; assembly: GCF_021613505.1. Lineage (NCBI taxonomy): Eukaryota > Metazoa > Chordata > Mammalia > Perissodactyla > Equidae > Equus > Equus quagga. Next base: position 32,866,519 of record NC_060285.1, read on the forward strand.
AATTGATATATAAATTATGTATTAATTTATGGTGAAAATCTAATCAGAAATAGAGTGACTAGATGGAAAAATACATTGCTTTTCCTCTTGAAAGACTTGGAAATAATACTCTCTGCTAAACTAAAACAGTCCAAGCACTTTTATTGTTGCTGCATATTGATTTTCTGACTGTAAGATCCATCATAATTGAACAGTACACTATCCTATTTAATTCGTGGCAGTGTTGTCAGAAGTATATAATTTAGAATTATATATTAAATTAATTTAAATAAGTCCCTTGGATTTATTTATTTATCTACTTCATTTGAATTAAACTGCCCTTCTGTATGGTAATGAGAAGATATAGAATTCCTACTTAATGATGAAGAATGATTCGAATTTTAACATTTCTTTGGGAATATAAATTAATCCTCTAGTTAGTAAAAATGGAGAAAAATGCGCCTTGTTGTTCTAAAGCACTTAACAGAGAATGCTATCTTGCCCATTAACTATGAGCTCACTGCCTCTTTTTCCTTGCATGTTTTTCTAATCAAGGACGTACTTTCTCCCCTGAGGCACGTGGGAGTTTAGCAATTACTTGCAGCTCTAACACTAGGCAATTTCTTTTGGGACTGCAATCTGTTAGAGTTCAATTTTCTCAACCACAGACAAAATGATCAGAATGAATTCATTCCTTCAGAATGAAACCAAGTGAATAAACTAACGTGATTGAAATGAACTTAGGAGGCACTCATACATAAATCAGCAGACTACCCCAGCACATACCACGACTGTACATCCTTATGGCATGTGTTTCATATTTTAGCAATTTCCAAATTTTTTTAATCTTCCAAAGAACATTTTTTAAAGTCCTAGTAAAGTTAAATATAAATGTAATAATTTTAATTAAGCATATATATTGCCATATCATCCTGCAAGAGGTTGTATTACATTATGTGCCCTCCAACAGTGTACGAGAGTCACCGTAACCACACAACTTCACGGATGCTCAGTGGGAACAAACATTTTTGTCTTTGCCAATCTGTTAGGTTAAAATAAAACTGAAAATCTGCACTTATTTCAGAATGCATGAGGTTAAATAATTTTCACACATTTATTGGTCATTTATTTATGAATTTTTTTGTAAATCTGTTCAGACCTGGTCTACATTTTTCAAGTAGATTATTTTCCTTTTCTCTTTGCAAAGGCTCATTCCCATTTAGAGAATTGAGTCTTGCCATATGTGTTGCAGAAGTTTTTCCCCCAGATTTAATTATGACAGACATATCACTCATAGGAATTTATCCAACAAATATATTGGGGAGATTCATAAAGCTGTATTCATTGTTGCATTACTGGTAAAAGCTAAGACTGGAATTCACCTAAATATGGTGAATACAGGACTGATTTGATTAATTATGATATATCCTTTCAATAGAATATTAATATAAAGAATGAAGCAAACCTATTTGTGATATTCAAGATACACTGTGAGGCAATATAAAAAAGTGATTTTAGCTGAGAAACAGAATTTAGGGGCAGGGCTTGAGCGTTTTACATCTTACTATATAACCTTCAGTATTATTTTAATTTATTGCCATGAACTTGCATTACCTTTACCACCATCATCAACATCATCATCATCATTATAGTCGCCATTATCATCATAATTATTCAAGTACAGAATCAGTCTTGTTCAGCTTTTAGTAACGAATTCATATTTAAATGAAATTTATGATGTGAGTTTCCTAGGGGTTTTTTGGGGTTTGGGTTGTTTGTTTTCTGGTTTTGCAAAGGAAAATATTTTCAATGGCAATAAGTATTGACACATAAGGATGAAGGGGAGACACTTTGGGTAGGGTCTAATTTGTGTAGCTCCTTGGAGGATAAATTCCCCTTCTGATTTTTCTAGGTGTGATTTTGTCTCGTGCCATGGGAATCAGGAAATCTGATTTCTGTTCCCAAAGGTCCCAATCCTGCTGCAACTAAAAATAAGTTTAGACTTGGTAAACTTTAGGTTACTGTTTTCTCCAACTCTCTGATTCCCTGGCTGTTCCATTTTAATATCAGTCAAGACTGTAGGAACACTCAGCATATATGGAAGGTAAAATGCCAAGATCACAAAGGTAAACTGCGCGAAGAGTTCATGAGACTACCAATAGGGGAAAAAGTTGTAGATAATCTCTAGTTAATACATGTGGGAAATTCTAACCCAAATTGCACATCAGGTCATGATCTTTATGTTACCAATCACCCTTGTAAAGCATACGGAACTTCCCGCAGGACTGGCTGAATTGCCAACAATCAGCGATATGCTGTCTTGTATATAGGAGTTACTACATTAATCCCTGTATAATTTTAATTCAGAACAATAATAGTTTATCAACCCCCTACTGTAAAATCTGATGAAATCAAATAATGAGTCAGAGAGAGAGAGAAAACTGTTAGTCACACATTCTGTCCTAACATTTATTAGGTGAATATACCACAGTTCAGAATATAGTATTCTTTCTTATTGTCTCAAAATCTGGTTTGTTCTGCACAATGAAAACAGATTTCTCTTTGTCTAGTGGACTCATATAAACCAAACTTATGAGAATGATGTTAGTTAATCAGAACTCCACATGACCATTGTGATTTTGATCTCAGCAGACCCACAAGGGAAGCTAAATAAAAATCAAAAGGTTGTATGGAGACCACAGCTTTGGAACATAGAAAGTGAATTTAGGTTTAATGCATTAACTGAAATATCCTGCCACATTTCTGTCTTACAAATGTGATGGTCATACAAATGGCACTGGGATTTGCAACGTCCTCCCACTGAATCTTATGTGTCCGTCTCCAAAAAGGGATGGGCTTACCACCAGGATGATGTTTCTCAACGGGCTGTGCTTAAAGCTTATTTATGACAGAACAGTACCTAAGAGGCCTGTTCTGGATTTTGCTTAATCATTCTAATTATCTTATAGAGTTTTGGTTGACTTATCTCATATTTTGACTACAACCTATTTTTAATATGTAAATATTCTTTTTTCTTTTTTTTGAGGATTATTAGCCCTGAGCTAACTGCTGCCAATCCTCCTCTTTTCGCTGAGGAAGACTGGCCCTGAGCTAACATCTGTGCCCATCTTCCTCTACTTTATATGTGGGACGCCTACCACAGCATGGCGTGCCAAGCGGTGCCATGTCCACATCTGGGATCCTAACCAGTGACGCTGGGCCACTCAGGCGGAACATACTCACTTAACTGCTGCACCACCGGGCTGGCCCCTAACATGTAAATATTCTTAAGAATTCAAATCCTACTGGAATGAGAACATTGCAGTCACTTCTCAAAGTGACCCTGACTTCACATTCTTTGTTGCATACTGATGTTAAAAACAAATTTTGAAAGAGGTATGTCATTTGACTTATCATCAATCAAGGGAAAAATCATCAAATCATTCAAATACTATAATGTACTCTTTCTGCAGGTGTTATAAAAGAAAGGTGCAATTCCTATCTTCTAATAATTCATTCTAAATATTTTTGCAGCTCAGATTCCTCATGTCAAGACAAGCATAATTATTTGAAAATTCTAAAGAAAAATTGTGTTAAGGAATCTAGGGTCTTAATGATGGCCTTCTATGTTTTGTTATGTTTGAAATCTATTTTAAAGATATAAGAAAAGTCATTTATAAAAAGTAAAATAGAAACAGAAAAAATGATTAGCTTGTGAAGACTAATAGAAGTAGAGGTGGCACTTAAGATGAGGGAAAATGAGGTTGAAATATCTGATTTAACATTCACTAAGAAAGAGGTAGAATGGTGGAACAATCCCACAGATAGATCTTTGGTTAATTTATTTGGAAATTCAGCAATATTAAATGTAGCAGAAGAATCTAGAAGCTACATGTTAAAAGTATTCTCCTTACTCTTATTCTTTTGGACCGAGAAAAAAAGAGCATATCCTTTTTAAGTCCCAGTTTCAGAAAAGAAACTGAAAAGTAATGAATGCCATTCTTGGCTAAGGCTCTCAGACATTAACATTTGTTGACAAAAGGGAGAAACAAACTGAAGAATTTTCAAAACAAAGTGGAGAGGGCTTCTCTGGGCTTCATGTCAGACACAAGATTCCTGGATGAGACAGGAATAAAAGTATTTCATTGTTGAAATAAGCCAAAATCTAAAATTTCTTCTCGTATTTAAAATCTTTAGATTAAGTATGATCAACTAGGGGTTGATAGCAAAATAAAATTCTTAACATTTCTTTAATATCAATTGTAACATTTCCTTTGCTGCTAATAATTACCACTATCATGTGTTTTATAAGAATAGTTTCTTTATTATCTATCACTACAACATACCAGGTGTCTTCACCAAAGAATTAACCTATGTGCCCAAGGTCAATTAACTAATACTGTGATATCAGAATTGGAGATCATATCTAAATCAGCCTGAAATCAAAGAGGTCAGAATTAGCCAGATACTAACATATTTTTAACAATACTTATCACATATATCATAGTTTGGTCTCAATTAAATTTTCAGCCTCATTGATTCATGTGAAAAATATTTATTGAGCACCAGTTTTTGAGACAGTTGTTAACACTAGAGAAAGACTAACCAAGAGATAAATTCTTTGCTCTCATTAAGTTTATCAATCAATCAATCAATCAATGTATGAATGACAGTAGTGATGAATCATATAAAGCAAAATAAAGCAGGGGCCAGCCCAGTGACATAGTGGTTAGGTTAGTGCATTTCACTTCGGCAGTCCGGGGTTCACAGGTTCGGATCCCAGGTGCAGACCTACACACTGCTTATCAAGCCATGCTGTGGCAGCATCCCACATACAAAATAGAGGAAGATTGGCACAGACGTTAGCTCAGCAACAATCTTCCTCGAGTAAAAAGAGGAAGATTGGCAGCAGATGTTAGCTCAGGGCCAAACTTCCTCACCAAAAAAAAATAAATAAATAAAGTAAATTGAGATAGATACTGTGATGTAACTTCCAGACCGCTCTCCTGGGAGCACCTCATCCACTGGGAGTGCTATCAGTCCCTCTGTCCCTTCAGGGATTAGCTCTGCTGCAGAGTTCCACCTAACCCTAAATTATACCTCTTCAAAAGGCTGCTCATATCCAAAGGCAGATCCAAGCAGGAGCGCAAAGACTTGGCCACCCTGGCATAATGGAGATCCACTCTAAATGGCCTACAGATTGCCATGGGGGTTACTTTAGGTTGTTATTGGGCCTACATCACACTTCTACTTTTCCCTTTGTCCAAAGCTGTGTCATGTCCTTCCCTGTCTTACATGTTGATCCTAAGCACACTCCTTGACAAACACTGCATCCTATACCCCTTCTCAGATAAGGCATTAATCCAGAACCCTCTATTGAAAAGACCATCCTGTCACCCATGGCTCTGCACTTTCACCTGTTCATAAATCAAAAGACTATACTTGAGTGGTCTGATTCTTGATGCTCTGTTCTATTCTAATTTTTAAAATCCTTGTGCAGATTCTGTCTTAGTTACTACAGCTTAATAATAAATCTTTTTTTAAAATTGTGGTAAGATCATTTACATGAGATTTATTCTCTTAACAAATTTATAAGTATGCAATATAACATTAACTATAGCCACAATAGTATACTGCCTACCTAGAATTTATTCATCCTGCATAATGGAAGCATTATATCTGCCAAACATCTACTCCCCATTTACCCTCCCCTCAGCCCCTGGCAACCACCATTTAATTAATATGGATTTGTGCATATGTGTGTGTTTGTGAAGAAGATCGGACCTGAGCTAACATCAGTGCCAATCTTCCTCTATTTTATGGGGGATGCTGCCACAGCATGGCTGATGAATGGTGCTAGGTCTGCGCCCGAGATTCGAACATGCAAACCCTGGGCCACTGAAGCAGAGCATGCAAACTTAACCACTACACCATTGGGCTGACCCCTAATATATTTGTCAATAAACTTTGAAATACAATGTAGACACTTGAATATACAAGTCTAGAATTTATGAGAACTAAATGGGTTAAAGTATATAAATTTCAGAGTCATTAGTATAAATGTTAATGCAAAACCATTAAACTAGGTGAGACTAAGGACTGTTATAGGTAGCAAAAGGAAGTGAATTAAAAGGTTGAGTCCTAGTAACTCCAGTGTTAAGAGGTTGGGATCAAAGTCATGAACACAAAAAGGGAATGAGAAGCAGTTTCCAGGGATGTAAGTGGATGAGTGGAAGTGTGGGATTTCTCAGAAACCATTTAGAGTGTCAGTAAGGAATTATTATGGAAATATCAGGTAATGATCTGTTTTAAGTTATAAAATATATAGATTGAGAACTGTCTTTTCAGTTTGGCAACGTGTCAATCAAAAGGGACCTTGAAAAAGTATTTCCAGATAAGATATGGGAAGAAAATCATGATTAAAGTGTTTTCAAGAAAGAAGAAAGAAAAAGAAATTCAGATAGCAAATGAAAATAATATTTTTGAGCAATTTCCTGTAATGGAACAGACAATTGTGAAGTAGCTGGAAGGATATAAAGAGTTTTCTTTTTAATTAAGTTGAGAAATATTTTAGAAATAATTCTGCTCAGAGGGAAAATCTGATGATGTAGGAAAGAAAGGGGAACATTTGCAGAAGTAAATTCTATGACTAAAGCTAGAACATGAAATGCAGGTTACAAGTGGAGATTGGCATCAACCAAGATAGCAGACAAGTCACCGGCTACAAGAAGAGGAAAGGGAGCTTGTGGGTGTAGATGCAGAAGTTGTTGGTGCTGTGGTGGTGTGAGGATTTTAAGGACACAAAAGTTTACTACTGTTTGTCTCCTAATCACCAAAGAAGCAAGGTTATCAGAGCATGAGGAAAAGGGAGAAGGATTATAAGTATAAAGAAAAGAGAATTTGTGAAAAAGCACTCCAGGGAATGGGAGAGTGAGGTAACTAGGGAAATGTGACTGGAAAATCCTGTGGGGGGCTCTCTCCACATCTGTAGTCATAGATTTAACGTGAGACAAATTAGCACAGTGGTGAGTATTTCTCCAGCCCCTTTCATCTTCATAGAGGCGCATGCTTCAGCTTGGATTTACCAAGTGTTGAGTTTTTGAAAGAAGGAGTAGATAAAACAAGTATATTTAGTGGAGGTGGGAAGAAGTACTTAAAAGCATAGACCATGAGATTTACAGTAAGCAAGTACAGAGGTGAGGATATGAGGATGCTGATTGACTATGTATATAAAGTTCGAGTCTCTGGCAAAGCTCCTGATACCGGCTTTACAATTTGGAAAACTTCAATAAATAGAGACAGAGAAATAAATAAATAACTAGATAATTTTTAGTGAATCTTTCCTTTGTGCTAGGTAGAACTCTAAGTGTTTTTTTCATATCTTAATTCATTTAATTAATTAATTAATCCTCATAACAACCCTAGGAGATATTTTTCAGTTCATTCAATAGAGAGAGAAACTGAGACACAGGGATATTATGCAGTTTACCCTAAGACAACACCAGAGGTTCCAGAGTCAAATCTCAAATCCAGACTGTCATGACCTGGAGCCTACTTTTTTAAACTTCACACTGTTCTTTTAATCCAGGAAAGTGGGGAAAGTTGGAGTAATATCGTTAAATTGCTAGACCTACATAATAAAGGGAATTGGATTAATGCCAGTGTTTTAAATGTGGGAGGTGGTGATCGTGGAATTCTTCCTGATAGCTCCTAAAATTATAGTTATAGAGAAAAATGGATCAATGTCCCAGTTTTTACCTGGGAGTTACTTCATTATAAAATATATTTGCTAAATCTTTCTCCTCACAGGCCATGACCTATGAACTCATCCTCTGTGATGTGTGCAAGTGCATTTTATACTAATTTGTTTCATACTGAGCTAAGAGATTTTGAATTTGCTGAAATTGAAGCATAGCATTTCAACTTGTAATGTCACCAGCAACTTTTTTTTCAAGTTTGGCCTCACACATTTAATTTTCATAGTAGTTGCTGATGAAAGGAGCTTGCATTATTAATGTTCAATTATGAAAAAGATAGCTAGAGCCAAATATACCACCAATCAGTGAAAAAGTTCAGGTTTCCTTTTAAATATAGATCTTACTTAATGGTTCAGAGAAGAAAAAATAGTGTTATAGTTTACTCATTGTTATAGACTGAATGTCTCTGTCCCCACAAATCCATATGTTGAGATCCTAAACCTCAATGTGATATTAGGAAGTGTGGGGGCTTGGGTGGTGTAGATGCAGAAAACTTTTCCCTTTTTTCCTTCTAGGCTCTTTGGCTGGCCTAATAATTAAATTGACATAAGACAGGATTAACAGGATAAAAACAAGTTTAATTTCACATGTACAGGAGCCCCATAAAAAATACGAGACTCAAAGAAGTGACCAAAGCAGGCAGCTTTTATACCTTTTAGACAAGGAAACAATCGATTCCTGAAGGATTGACAAGACAAATGGATTTGCGCTTGAGGTAGTAAATGAGTGAAGAAGTAACAAGGTTTGACTATACAGCCTTCTCAGCCCTAAATTCCCTACCTCTAGTGATAAGGATGCCTTTACCTTCTTGACACAGGGAGACTGCCTTCACATCAGAAGTTTATTTCTGCTTTCAGGGGACAAAAAATGGTCAGAGTGTTCTTTTGGCATCAACTGTTTCTTAAGTAACTTTAATTCAAAATAACCAATATGCCAAAATGGCATATTTTGGGGTGGAGTATTCTGTTCTCCTTCAGTGGTGATTAGTTCATGAGGGTGGAACCTCACGAATAGGATTAGTGCCCTTATAAAAGAAATCCAAGAGAGCTTTCTTGCCACTTTTGCCATGTAAAGATCCAAGTAGATGACCATCTGTGAACCAAGAAGGAAGTTCTCACCAGACATCGAATCTGCTAGAGCGTTGATCTTGAACTTCCCAGGCTCCAGAACTGTGAGAAATAAATTTCTGCTGTTTATAAGCCACCCAGTAGTGGTAATTTGTTACAGAAGCCTAAACTAAGACACACATTCATTATCTGAGGTTTATATCATGGTTAAGACAAATACACTTTTGAACTATATGGAAAACATTCCAAAAGCTCCGGAAAAAGTAGATTTGAGTCATAGGAAGCTTTGGGCAAAATGTTTTGTTCTGCTAAGTTGATTTTCATAAGTATGTGCTATAAGACTTACTCTATTTCTACATAAGCTGGATGGATGAGTACTCAAGAACTTTGACAACAGAACTATATCATTATTGTATGTTAATTATCTCTGTAAACTCAGAGGTTTATCATTCAAATGTTTGTATTCAAGGTAGTCTCCTAGGTACCAGAAATGCAAAGGAAAGAAAGAACCAGGTATTTCACTCATAGAATTTATTGTATCAATAAACAAGAGCTGAATCTCTTAGCTTCCTTATTAAACAAGCTCTCTCTTTACTCTGAGGCTTAACCAAGAGTTTTTTAAGATTAAATGAAATAGTGCATTTAAAATAAAAATCAGATTAATACCATTTAATAAATGCTAGTTTCTATCTATTGCCAGGTTTTATCTGCTACTAAAATTAAAAATTGATAATTAACCACACCTATATTACCTGCTCATCCTGTAAGGTTTTTCTGTGAATCATTAAAACTATATTGGCATCAAATAATATTTTGCATCTGTTTTATATACACAAGCATACCCCTACCTGCAAACTTAAATTTAAAAATCTGAAATCTGTGTTTACATTCCACTGAAGATTATTTTGGGTGTTCTAAGTGCCATTTGTGCATTATCCCCTTATAAGTTATATCATAATTGCATGTTGACCATGCTCTAAAGAAGGTGAGGTACCAAAACCCCATTAGCAGGGAAAATTGCCTGTATTTTAAGAGTCATCTTTCTTCAGTAAATTCCTACTTTCCAGGTTCCAGAATTCAATTGTGAAAGCTCAGAAACTTGATTTTTGCCTCCAATCTAAGAAGAAAATCAATCTTTCATGCTAAAGCTTCTGTTAACCTCATAAAAATTTTACATATCAGAATTCTATTGTATTAATTTATACAAAAACTATAATTGTTAAATAGATCAGAATATATCTATTTTCAGTAGTCATTAGGTGGATGGAAAACCACATGATAATTGTTGATTTCTTTGCTTGCTCTACTAGGGTATAGATTTCATTAGAGGATTGATCATTTACTATTCATTTTTTTACTCCTAGCATCCAGCCTAGTACTCAATAAGCATACAAATGTTTCATGAATGAGTGAGTGAATTTAGATGATATTATCTTAAACTATCATTTATAAATTAAAATTAAAAGTAAACCTAACTAATTGAATTGTCAGAGCACAATATATATAAGTTTTAAATGTAAATGTACTATGCAGAAAGGAAAATCTCATATTTCACCAAGATCTAAAATGTCATAACTTGTAAAGTGATCGTCATAAGATAACTTCCTCCTTTAAATCAAGCTCTCTATATAATTTGCACCTTTTCTGATATATAGTATATATTTTTTAATTACCTCAGTGGCAATCTAGTTAGTCCTGACATGGTTATTATAGAGGCTGTGACTGCTGAATTCACAATAAAATCTAAATTCTAAAAGATTTGATGCTAGAGTATTGTGCATGCAGTAAATACAGTATCTGTACACAGAGAGAACCACATATATCACAGGACTTTCTAAGTAGTGTATATTTTCTACTTGATGAGAAATAAAAGTCCTTTCTCATAATTTTTACTTAAATGAATATGCTAAGGAGGTTTCGAAATAAATTACCAGCATCTTGGAAAAAGAATGCACAAATACTCCCATGAGCATGATGTATCACACACCAGGAAAACAGTGCTTGCAGATGTATAATAAATAAGTTTGCTTTCTTGTCCTCTTTCTTCCTGAAGTCTTGGATTCAAACAGTTCTAAATTCACAGCCATAGAAAGAAGAAATGAAAAGAAATATAGTATAGAATCCTAAAATTCATAAATTACACCTAATGGTTTTCCTATCACATTCAGTATACAAGTCTTATTCTGGTTCAAGTGTATGTTTATTAATTTACCTTCAGCACACCCTAGCAATGAACGTAATTTTTTCTACACTAGGAAAATTAAGTAAGCTAATTGTTTTTTGTCTCTAAGTCATTGTTTACCTAAAGGATAAGTTATTTGAAGAACTTGCTTTAAAAAATGCAGTCTTGTCTCGGAAACAATGTAACCATATGGCTAAGATTTCACTCTATGTATCTTTTATATTCCATTGAACACAAAACATGCACATTAATCCTGAAGCTCGGCCAGGTAGGAGGAAATATAACATCAAGTTCATCAGAGCTGGAATTCCTCCCTAGTCCCAACAATTGAATATGTGTGGGTCCTGGGGAAATATCCTTAACTTCTCTTAGCCCCATTCTCCTCATTTGTAAAGCAAGGATGCTTAAACTCTTTAAACTGTGATGAGAAAATGAGATAATCTGTGAAAGGACTTTGTAAAGTGCAACACATTAAGGAATTTCCAGTTCTTTTAAATACAATCATGTATTGCTTAATGACAGGGCTACGTTCTGAAAAATACGTCATTAGGCGATTGCATTATTGTGCAAACGTCATAGTGTGTACACACACAAACCTAAACGGTATAGCCTACTACACACCTAGGCTATATGGTACTGATCTTATGGGAACACTCTTGCATATGTAGTTTGTCATTGACTGAAACGTTGTTATTTGGCACATGCCTTTACTGTAATCCAATTGCCTAGAGGTTTTTGGCAGTAGATTAGCAATCTTCAAATGCAGTGTGCCTACATCTATTCATTCATCCAGCAGTATTTTTAGATCACCTACAGTGTGTCAGTCTTCAACCTACTAGGCATTTGGTCAAATTCTATGCCTTTACAGAGCCTATGTTTAGGAGGAGAGCTAAACAAAAACAAGAAAAAGAGTATTACTTCAGATTCAGAGTATAGCAAAAGATAGCAAGAAGGAAGACCTGTCTGAATCAGTGACATTTTATCAAGGCCTACGCAAAATGAACATTAATCTCCAAGGCACTAAAAAAGAAATAATCTTGTCATAGTTGAAAAACCGTGAATAGGACATAAAATCTGGCTTTGCAGGCCAAGCTGAGTGTTTGAATTTAATGCTAAGTACTATAGGAAGTGATTGGAGAGTTTTGAATAAGAAGAAGACATGATATGGTTTTGTGTAATAAAGATTGTTCTGGCTCCTCTGTTTAGAAAAACTTTAAGGGAAGCAAAAAAGGAAACAGTGTTTGGAGGTTGTGAAATTAGGTAGACGGACGGTGCAACCACAACTAGGCAATGGTGATAGAAGTGCTCAGCCAGTAGGCTCACTGAGCCGTTGCATATGGGGTTGAGGTAAACTAAACTGAGGAACAAAGCTAGACTCTTATGCTTTTGGCCAAGCATCTGTGAGGATGGTGGTGCCATTTACTGAAATGAGTAAACTAAATGGAGGAATCGGTTGTTTGTTTTACTTTGTTCCTCCTGCGTGGGGTGGAAATCAAGGGTTCTGCTTTGGATATTTGAGATTTTCATCTTAGATATCTAAATAGAAGAATCAAGGTGGTGGAAGTGTAAGCAAATCTGGAACTCAGGGTGAGTTCAGAACTGGTGATATAAATTTGAGTGTCATCAGCGCACATTTAGTATTTAAAGCTATGGGATGAGATGCTATTTCTGGGGAAGACAGTGTAAAGACGGAATAAAGAGGTCCAAGAGCTGAACAGTGGGGAACTTTAATATCTAGACATTTGGGAAAAGAGGACCAATAGTCTTCTGTTTAATAGTGCTAATAATTTATTTTCTAAAGCATGAAGAAATTTAAACTGGATAGTTATTGAAAGTTAACATGGATGAATTAATAACTACATTCATATTGCACCTATCCTATTTAGCATTGTTACGTTTGACCGACATGTACATCAGCTATTTAACCACAAGAAAATTAAATTCACGTGAGGGGCTGCCCCACAGCCAAGTGGTTTAGTTCGCTCACTCAGCTTCAGCGGCCCAGGGTTTCGTTTGCTTGGATCCTGGGCGCAGTCGTGGCACCATTCATCAAGCCATGCGGAGGCGGCATCCCACGTAGCACAACCAGAAGCACTCACAACTAGAATATACAACTATGTACTGGGGGGCTTTGGGGAGAAGAAGAAGAGAAAAAAGAAGATTGGCAGCAGGTGTTAGCTCAGGTGCCAATCTTTAAAAAAACAAATTTATGTGAAACCTATTAACTTGTTGCACTGTAGTATATTTATAGAAGATTAAGAATACTTCAAGAATTCCTATTCTTTTATTCTAGTTAAATAGTGAAAAAAAGTGTAATAGTTTTCAACATTCCTTAGTAAGTTCTCTATAGAGAAAATATACTCTTTTCTCTAGGAAGTTGCACAATCTTTCTAATAGCTTATAAGTGATTTTAGAACACTGTTCTTCCAAATGGCATGGAATTAGGAGGATTTGACCCTACCTCTGATTCCTTAATTAAACAGAAGAGTAACTCTATCTAACGAGGACATTTTTGAGTAGTCATTGTGTATAAAGCTCTGTAGCTATTGATTGGGATTTTACAAAGAAAATGGAAGATGCAGTTAATACTAACTCCCAACTTGGGAATCTGCAATCCAATAACCAGCAGGAGATTGGTGACAGAACAAGAGGTATGAGTGGAATTTCTGCGGCTGGAGATAGGTGGAGTTAATTATTATGGAAGATTGATGGAAGCAGAAAAGTAACTGTTTTTATCCAACTTAAGAAGGTCATTAGGAGTGACTCCATAGTTTCTCAAATAAGAAATTATGTAATTAAGTCTTAGTTGAAAAATCTGTAACTAAGTACATGTAGGAAATTTTTTTAGAAAAGAAAAATACTTCCTCACATGCTGTTTATTCCTCACCTCTTTGCAATCTGACTGCTAACCTCTACCACATCACTGCGAATGGTCCCTTCACCTGTCCTATATTTGACGTTCCTGACTACATACAATCTGGAAACATTATCCTATTGGAGATTACCTAAGATCAGTCTCCCTTGCTTTTTTCTCACCTGTCTAGTTATTTCTTCTCCTTCTTGTTACAAGGTCCTATTCCTCCACCTGCCTATTAAATATTTATGATTTTGAGAGTTTGGTTCTTTAATCTCAGTTTCTGTGTTCTCTTTATGAAACTAGTTTCAAATATCTTGTAGATTTATTTCTTTACGTTTATATGCTCTATATTCTCTCTTGGTTCAGATCCTCTATATGTACATGTTCAATGCGTTGTGTTGACTGTTTCACAGTCAACATTGTCAAGTTTAAAAGGAAGTTACTTTTTTCATCCTCCTAACTTTTACTTCTATACTCCATGCCTTAGCAATTATAAATGGCAAACTCATCTACACAGATTTTCTAAGAAGATAACTGAGTATTAATTATTACAATGACTTCTATCATGACCAATCAAGATATATCATTATTATTTCCTTAAAATTCATAAGTGGCAGTACTATTACTGAAGGATAATCACATTCTAATGTTTCAGTTATGAATGTGAAATGAGGATTACTTACGTCTTTGGTTTGCTCATTAAGTTTCCTCAATATTTCTCTATTGTTCTTTATAATAAAAATGTAACATCTTTGGCAGAATGTTTAGGTTTCTCCACAAACTAGCTCCAAGATAATTATTTGTCTCCTCTCTCTATTCTTTTCTCCACTTTTTCTACTCAACACTCATATCAAATCGCATACTTAAAATACCCCCAAATATTCCACACTGTTACATCTTTTTAACTTTGCATATATTTTCCTCCTGATTGGGAGTGTCTTTCTTCTGATCCTTTCCTTCTCCACCTAGAATAATTTTTCAAGATTAAACGCAACCTTCACTTCCTCTAAGAATCCTTATTTAACCTCCTCTCCCAAGTCGGTTTAATTACACCCAATCTGCACTGTTACAGGGATCTATAATATCTCTATCACATTGATTACAACTGTCTGTTCACTTGATAGTTTTTCACATTCACCTATGAACTCCGTTGGAATAGAGGTTTTTTTTATCTCTATGAATATCAAACGTACAGCAATATGTTGCAGAGGGAAGAAAGGAAAGATAATAGTCCTGATAATTTGCTGCAATATTGAAAATACAGAATTATACATATATGGGGACACTTTGAAAATGTTAGATTGTTGCATTAATTATTTAGATTTTTGCAATGTAATCCAAGAATTGAGCTTGAGAAATGTAGAGGGGAATAGGGAAAAATTAGATGGAAACACTGAGTAGATTTGGTGACAAATAGGAAGCCTTTATCTATGCAGAACTGTGCACCAGCTTCAAACGTTCAAGTGAGGAGGAATAAATAAAATCTGTATTTTGAAGAAAAATTACTAGGCTAGAAACTGAATAGAGTGTAGGATGCAAACCTTCATTTAGAGAGTTATGGATTCTTTTAATTGTGAAAACAATGTATTTCAGATTTCAAGATTTTTTAGAGATCATTAATACTATCTTTTGCAAATCTGGCTGAAAAACAAAACAAAACGCTTTAGGAGCATTTTAAAAACTATAGTTGGCAAAGCCCCGTTTCAGGCCAATTAAAACACAATCTTCTGGAGTGGAACCTGAGCATCAATATTTGTAAAATAATCTCCTCGAGTGATTCAAATATACAGCCAGGGTTGAGAACCACTCGTCTGGTATAACAACCTCATTTTACAGTTGAGAAAACTGAGGATTTTTACATATAATCTTTAAAAGGCTTGGTCATCTGGTTCCCTGACCTGGAGTCATTGAGAGGAATCAGAGCAGAAGGGTGTTAGATGAAAGCACGATGATGGTGAACTGTGACAGCTGACAGCTTGACAGGCGAGGCAGTACCACAGGGTATGGTAATGGATGTTCAAAATGGAGGCTGTGAATCATCAAGATAAGAGTAAATTTCCTTTAGAGGCCTGTCTCTAAGAAGACAGGGAAGTTGGTACTAGTCTTCCAGAAGATTCTATCAAAAAAATGATTAAAGTAAATGTATCCTTGTGACCCAAAAGGTATTTTCCACTTTTGGAAAATACAGGAGGTGCATTCTTCTATAGTGCCAGACAAAATGGGGCCATTAGATTACACTATAGTGTAATTTAGGGCAGGTCATCTTTTGTGTAGTGCAAAGAGACTTGGACTAGCATTCCAAATTTGGACTCAGATTCTAACTGTGGTGTGGATTTGCAGCACAATCTTGAAGACATGGCATAATCTTTCTTTTAAGTTTCAAGTTTTCTCACTTATGGAAGGACACTAAAGCTAGTGAATACCGACTAGGTTGTAATGAAGATAAAATGAGGTTAATGTGTTTTGTGTAAATATTTATATCTGCTCCTGTCCTAAAAAAGATATAAGGAAGCTGGCAAAAGAATGCATTTTACTTATATTTTTGTATTTTATAGATAATCTATCTGGATTTTTGACTATAGCTTTGTTTGTCTTTGTTTCGTTGTTTGCATATCAACATTTGGGATTTTTATGGTGTTAAACTTGTAGGCATTCATTTTAGAATTTATTTTTTAAAAGATCATAAAAAGAAGGTGACAAAGTTTTAAGCTTTAAGGGCAATGCTGACAATTATCATATCTAAATATTTTAATTTGAAAGCTACAGCCAGATTGTTGAAATACCTTACATAAGACTAATTGGCCAGTATTGGAATTGAGGGCAGCTACTTCTGTTCTTAACCTCTCATTGAATTTCCATGTAGAGTGAATACAAATACTGTGCTAAAATTAGAAATGCACGTACAATGTTCAATTAGAAATACAGAGCCATTTAAATAAGAGGAAGAGTAACCTGTCATGGAATAACATTATTCTATTGCTTTCAGGTAAAATTTTCAGTATAATTAAAGTAGTTGATTGATAATATTATTTTTGTTCAAATTCATAAACTCGAATTAGCCATTCAAGTAGCTATTTACTATAAGATATAACTTTTTTCTCTCCTTATACCCTCTAAAGATTAAATATTGCTGTATATTTTTAAATAAATTCTGCTTTTTAATTTGAAATTAGGACTATGACTGGGAAAGTACTGTCATATTGAAAGTTGGTCGAGACACGTGTTAAAGTTCACCTGGAGGAAGTTTATCTGGATCACCTAATTTGTTCTATGAGTTTGTGTGTGTATTTATACGTGTTATTTTGTTACTCAAAGGGACTTGGTGAGAATAAGGGAATGATACATGAGAGGTGCTTTCTGATAATGATAACGAACCAAACAACTTTATAGCACTTTTTTAATGTCAGTCCCTGAAAGTATTTTACATAGGTCAACTCAAAACAGTCTTATGGAATATTTCCATTTTATAGATGAATAAATTGAGGCACAGGGTTTAGGTAACTGTCCAAAGTCATATACTAATAAGTGACAGAACTCTGATTTGTACCCAGGTGGTCTGTTTCTGTAGACTATTCCCTTAACTACTGCACATACTACCTTGTGAATGTAAATGTCCTCTTTTAAATTAGATATGCTAGTTCTCATTTTGCCACTAAAGCCTGAAATTTAAATAACTATCACGTGATAAGGTACACATTTCACTATATATTTAGACATACATTAGATCTATACGTATTTCATAGAAAAAATAAATTTGGCTAATCATTTAAAAATATTTTTCAAGTCTCTAAGATAGCTTTGTAATAGTAGTTGGAGCAAGATACAAAGAAATAGAAATAGCCCTAGGCACAATCTGCCAAATCTGAGTTCTTTTATTTGTCTCTGAATTAAACCCTAGGCCCTTATCTCAGAAAAACTGAATTAGAACATTGCAATTTGCTGATGCTATTGATTCTTGGATTCCCAAAGCTAG
Organism: Equus quagga; assembly: GCF_021613505.1. Taxonomy (NCBI): domain Eukaryota; kingdom Metazoa; phylum Chordata; class Mammalia; order Perissodactyla; family Equidae; genus Equus; species Equus quagga. The sequence goes on from NC_060285.1 coordinate 32,884,334, forward strand.
ATTTCAGACTAGGAAATTTATGCAAAAATGAACAGCCCGGATTTTGTGTATTTCTAGCATCAGAGGAACATGATTACCTATTACCTGAGTTTTATTTCTCTAGACCACGAGCCAGCAAACTACAACCTACAGGTCAGAGCTGGCCAATGCCAGTTTTTGTGCATCTTTTGAACTAAGAAAGGTTTTACCATTATTTATATGATTGAAAAACAATAAACAGGAGAATATTTTGTATCATATGACAATTCAAATTTTAATGTCTATAAATAAAGTTTTATTGAAACACAGGCATATACATTTGTTTAGGTATTGTCTATGGTTGCATTCCTACTGCAAGGATAGATTTGAGTAGTAGTAACAGAAACTGAGTGGTCTGTAAAGCCTAAAATATTTATTATCTGAACATTTTGGGAAAATATCTACTTGCACTTGCATTAGATGTTGAAATTTCCTTTTCTTAGGATAAGCTGTGATCCAGTTTGCTTGCTTATTCAGAAAATAAGAATATGATTTCTAGTGATTTGCAGGATTTTTCAATCTAGGTCTTTGTATTTCCGACCATTCGTCCTACTGGGTCAAAATTAAAACCCAAACGTTTACACTTTGGCCTGGATTTTCCCTTGCTTACTATGTTGATTTTGCCAGATCTAGCATACGTCTACTATGTGACAGGTGTGTTCAGGTGTCCCCTTCTCCTACTACAAGCCTTTCCTGTGGCTTCACAGTGATTCTGCTCTTACCTCTTACAACTGATTTCACTTAGTTCATACATTCCTTTTCCTGTTAAAATTTTACTTTGTATTTTACAACAAAATTTCAACTGTGTTTGTTTTATAGACTATACTGAAATGTCTTGATCTCTTTTGTACCATGGAAGTTTAATAAAATATAAGAAATAGACATCAAACTGTGGCATAGAACAATTCCCACATGTTCTGTTAATTATCAAAATGTCTCTCTAGTGCATGCGTTGCATATCCCTTTACCACCAGGTAACCAATTATTCGGCACAAACTACTGTTGATTCTGATGACAGTTGTATATGGCAGGAGAAACGTTGTTGGTCTTCAACTCTGTGGGAGACTATTTGACTAGAGAGAACATATTTTTAAGAGCTGGTTTTTTTTACTCACATGATCTGGTTAATGTTTATTAGATTGATAAATGCTTATCAAATGTTAGTTTGGGGGGAAAGCTGCTATTTAGTTGCTTAGGGACGTCTGATTCAAAGTATGTCAGAATGACTGGTTGGTGTGCTAACTCATGACAGCTGAGAGAAAATACTTGACACCTTCTCCTCAGAGGTCTTCTTGGAGCACTATGCTGTCTTCATGTTTCTAATTACTAAAACACTTGTAAAAAAATAAAGGAGTTCCTTGTGACGATTCTCGTTGCTTTTTGGAAGATAATAATTTGGATTATGAATCACATCAGGGAAGATGAGGGAGTTTGTGGAAAATGAAGATTAATAAAATAACGATTCTCAGGAAACTTAGATCCTATTTTTCTGCAATTTTTCTTTTGAAAAAGAACAAGGAATGAAATGCCAGAAAACCTTAAGGAAAAAGTATGTAGAAAAATAGAATGCTTTTGTAAATGTGGCATGGCACATCAATACTATTTGAAGGCTGAATGGATTACTGGGTTGCCTTAGAAGAGGATCTATATGGTTCAAGATTTAAGGATTTAACAAAAGTCCATTCTTAGTTATGAGGCTTTTTGTGGATAAATATTATTACATCATACTTAAGTGTGTTATTTTAATTTAAATGACAATGCTCATCTTAGAGCTATAAAAAAGAACTAGGCTAATGGTGTTAGTGGCAGGTCTTCAGTGGAATAGCTAAAAATGATGTTCATAACTCGCTGGGATCTAAAAGTCTGCTTTAGAGGCCTTTTTTGATGTGGAGTACTTTTGCGACATTGTCAGCAAAAACAGAAGCCAGAAGCACAATCTGAGGAAAAAAGTCTGCTTTTGTTCTTTTTCTTTTTTTTGGGTGCTTGAATCCAAAATTGCCCCAAGCTTGTCTGAAGAGCTGCAGTTTTGATTGTTGCTTTTCCAGCTTTATTGGTCAAGTAAAAAAAGAAGGCAAATTTATAGAACATGCCTTTAAAAATGTACTTGTTTCCATGGATTGGAAGGCTGCAGAAGACTAAAGGAAATAAATAGAGATATAAAGAATTCTTTTTCTGTTATTTTATTTGCCTTTTGGAACTACTTCCAATAGTTTGTTTTTAAGTAAAGATGCAAGCATAAATAAATTCTACCTTAGGCAATATAATTAATCATCTTCAATTTTGCCTGGGGAAAGTGATCAGTTCCTTGAACATCACTCTTTTTGACACTCCTTTTCCTCTCCCCACCATGGTTCCAAACAGAAGAATCAAGCTTGTATAAAGTTTCTAACATAATCACTTCTCTATAGTGGGGTTCAAGTTGTCTCACTATTTTCCCAGAGTTAGAAGAAAATTGTAGCGTAGCAGAGAACTGCTTTTCAAATCCATTAAAGTTTTGTCGTCTCACCTGAGGCTGGCCTCGCACTGACGACTGTATTCCATATCCAACTACTTCTTGTATTGGGGGCTGACCCCATTGCCTACCTTTGCTACTTGACCCTTATTAAAATAAGCCAATTCTGTACGCCATCTTCTTGAAGGTAGTTTATCTCATTAAAAACAATTAAAGTGCAATACGGACTGGAGAGAGCAAGGGGGCTAGAATATTGATAATTCTACTTTGTGTGACCGCAGGCAACTTACAGTGTCTCAATGATCATCAAGCATAAAATGAGGAATACTAATATACAAAAAAGATATCGTACACCTGATAAAATGTTAGGACATTTTAAAAGGCCAACGATATATGAATATTAAGTGTCTGATTTTATTCAAAAAATTAGTTCGTATGAATGTTATTGTTTAGTTAACGAAAATGTCAAAGCAGAAACTTGGGATTGTTTTTCTACAGGTATATATTTTATGTGATCCCTTAAGCTATAGAGTTAGAGATTTTTGATATTTCGAATGATAAATGTTCTATAAGTTAATAACTTTTCCAGTTATTAAGTACTTTTTTCTTTTAACCTTTTATTTTTTCAAGCAGTAATCAATGTTGAAAATCAAATTGCCCTATGGAGCCAGAAAAAATACCAATGTAGCACTCTTAACTAAAACATTCTAAATGAATCTGAAAATTTCCAGAGTACTTAAGTGGCTTTACTTAAGAAGCTATTGTTCCATGGCACGTAAACTAACACACGAACTGTTGAGATAAATAGGTAGTATCTATTAGCATGTTAACAGAATTGTCTTCCTTGTGTTTTCATTCTATTCTGCTCAAAATCTGGTACAAATAAAATAATAAACTCTGTTTCCTGGCAAAATCCTATTGTGCAAATATTGAACTTTTAAGTTAAATTACTTCTTTTGAGCTTTCAAATTTAAAAGAAAAAAGACAGAACTCAGAAAAGAAAAGGAAGAAAGAGAAAGAAGAGAGGAGAGAGTGAGATGGAAGGAAGAAACGAAAGGGAAGGGAGAATGAGAGAGAGATGAGAGAAAAGTAGGAAAGATGTATGGAGAGAGGAAATAGAAAAAAGATGCTGTACCGTTTTGTCTACAGAGGCTCCTGCTGGGTAGCCCTAGAGAAGTAGGTTCTTTGAAGCACAAAGAATACTGAATGTGCAATGCCAGATGATAAACAATGGTCAGAATTCCAGCAGTGTTGTCGTTGTTTGTTTCTTACACTGACTGAATAGATATATTTCCAAATGCTTGAACGCCAAGTCCCAAAAGGTAATGAAACAGAACCAACTAATGACAGCTGTGAAACACGAAGCCTGATTAAAAGAAATATGGAAACTCAAACTACCAACTCCTCCAAATAATTTAAACTTCATTTTCAGCAGAAACCCAGGAATTCTTTGCCTGAAATCATAGATGCTTTGAAACAGCAAATTCAGTTGCCTACTTTTTAAACTCACCATACGGTTTCACGCAAAAAGTTAAGAACCTCGTTTTCCCATTTCAGCAGTAAGTAACACTTTGAAATACTTTCACAGGTGTAGGGGAAAAAGAAACTCTTTTAGGGCATATTTCTCAAAGCCCCGTTTTAGCCTTTCCCTACCTCTACCATCCTATTTCTGTTCTTGATTTCTATTGGTTGTCATTATAGAAAAGAATAGTGTATTAAAAGCCATAGTTAAGAGTCTAGATGGAAAAATCAATGGGACACATTTTCCATGTAAAAATCAATAACACTTAGAACAACTTTTCTTACCTTAGAGGAAAATCCTATTGTGGTAAATAACTAAGTTCCGCATGTGCTGTGACCCTGTCATGTCTGACCATGTCCGACCATGTCCTCTTATTTTAATATGCATGGTCATCTGACCAATTAATTCTGACAACCCTAGTTACTAAATAAGACTACAGTAATGTGACAGACACTTGGATAAATAGATTAGTCAGCAATGAAATTATTTCAAGTGCAATTATCAGATATATATTTTGTTGTACAGTGACTACAACACAATCTGAAGAGAAAGTCACTGAAATTTCTAAAAAGAGTAGCAGTGTTCATTTTTTGACACCAATTAATGAAGTTAATTGGCTTCCTTGTGGCCTTTCAAAACCTTGCTAGAGGTCAAGTTAGTTTATGACTGCAGAATAATGCTGATTCAGAGCAGTGCTAACTCAGTAGCTGGAAGTATAACAACAAAAATGAGAGGCACTATTTATTCTCTGCCATACACTGTGCTAGGTGTTTTGTATGCATTATTTTTAATCTTCAAAATAGCCCTACAAATTGTAATCTATCCTCATTTACGCAAAAGCCTATGGGATGTGAGCTATTAGAGAAAAAACTCACAAACGGTAAGGAGCAGAGTTAAGATTCAAACCAACATCTTTATAATATCAAAGCTTTTTGTTTCACTCTACAGTACAAATGCCCCTATGATTTATTAAATCATGGCAGAAGGATGAGCCAAGAATTGAAATTATGCATAGATCATTGCCTAAATTTCTCTGCTTATAATTTTCATAGGGAAATTATTCTTCAAGTCATTCTGAGATAAATATATAATATACAAGTAGGAATTTTCTATCATAAGCTATGTCAAAACTATTTGCCAATTTTTTTTCATTCTTTGTGTTTTAATTTTTCTCTATTGCAAATATAATTCTGTGATTATGTTAATATACAACAGTGACTTACGGTATAGATAAGTAAATCTCCTGTTTCTCTTTCTAACACTGTTGGGGTTTCTGAGAGTACTGAATTCATTAATGTCTGGGTCTTAGTAGGTCAGTGAGGGTCTTCATGTCTCTCTGACTTGAAATGAAGGCTAGAGTGAAAGGAAGATCTTAGGCCTGGAGGCCATTCTTCAGGGTGATAAGGTCAGGTTAGTCCAAGGTGGTGGACTGTACACTGGAAACCAGATACACAGAAGACATCAATAAGGGCTCAAATTCCTGCCCTGTTTATGTTTGATTTCTTCATTTCTACCCTGTCAACCCCCCATTCAAATATACTTCATTAACTCGGACTACCCTCCCGATCTTTAGTATTTAGTTCATCAACTGACATTTTTTCCTTTTTTTAAAAGTAAGTTTTATATTTTCCTAAGTTTAAAGAAATACACTTTTTCCCCTTTTCCTCTTGTCTTCACTGTACAGTTTTTGCTTTTACAATACTGACAGGACTGTGACTACAGTGACAGTAGCATGGAAAGAGCCCAAACCATCCAGGGGAGACTGAGGGCCTTCTTACCCTTAGCCTTTCCAACATAGCCCGCTGACTTCCCCAGAGGATCTTCTAACTCATTTAAGAATGCTTCCCCAAGAAACCTCACCCTGCAAGAGCTAGTTAATTCTACCCAGAGCTATAAATTGTCATACACATGTCACTCTTGATTTATTAGGCCGATGTTGCTTTCTGATAGCTCACATGATTCAGTTGTTGTATAAGAAATTGTTTTAAAAATCCATTCTGCAGTGTGTATATAATATTGAGTTTTAGGAGATACATATGTTATAGTTTGCCATAATTCAGAAAAAGATGGTATATGGAATGTCCCAACTAGGGATAAACTCTCCATGTGCTACATAAGACCTGACCTTGCGAATAGACTACTTGGTGCTAAACATTCTTACTGACAGAAGCCAAGGGGACAAAAGAGAAAAGTAAATACTAGTGTTCTCTAGGATATCTGTCTTTGGTAGCTTTCTCTTTTCACTCTTGGTGGATATCCAATTCCTATTATATTACCTGGAAACTCTCTGCTGATGTCTATATCAAATATTTAATAATTATTTTATATAGAAAGTGTAAAATCTTTATCCCAGTTTGTATGTCTCTCCTGAGCTCCAGATCCTTATATTCAATTAGCCAAAGGATCCTTACACCTAGATATTTAATGTTTAATTTTAATTCAATGTGTCTAGAACTTTACTTACTAACTTCCTTCTCCACCAGTCCTCACTATGAATCTCCAAAGATCATTTCTTCTTGAAATCCACATCCCAGGGAATCAATCATTCATGGTGCAATCTGAGGATTCTTTACTCCTCCTTCTCAACTCTATATCCAATCTGTTATCAAATCCTGTTAAATCTACTTTGTTAATGGCTCTACATCTGTCAAAGCTGTTACACCCTTTTTTTCCATTCTCTTGGAATGATCACCAAAATCTCTCATGTAGCATGTCAGTTATCAATTTATTGCCACTAAACCCCAAATTTATCCTACATTTCCTGCTCTGTGAAAATGTATCTGGGGCCTTTAAATTGTTTTCTTTTGCAAGTTGGCATGATTTTAAGCTTTTCCAGTAGAGGATGGTAGACATTGCAAAAGGAAAGGAATTTTGCTTCTTGGTTCTGATGTCCTAGCATGGGTAGCTTCCTCATCACCCAATCTTGCAGTGCATAGTGACCAGCATTTTCCTTGGCACACTTCCTTAGGTGGTTTTGCAGCAGAGTGCCTCAGTAAGACATTTCCAAGTCAATAGCTTTCTTTCCATCTTGGAGGACGCATCTCTATCAGGTTCCACAGGTGCAGCACTGCAGTAACTTCCCTGCCATGCAATTAATCAGAATCATGCCCTCCAGTGAAGTCAGTATCTCAGCCCAGGATGGGAGGTGGGGGAGTGGGAGGAAGGAGCTGGGTCTCTTCCTTGGGCTTTTTATCCCAGCCCTAGCACTGTATATGTATTTGTATTTGTGGCTGCTCCTTATATCTGCTATTCCTATAGTCTTTAGAGTCCTCTTTAACTCTTAACTAGCCTAGTCCCCATTCTTCCACTTCTCTGTTGTAGTTAATACTTCTGTATATTGAACTTCCCCTGTTCAAATTGCTGTGTGGTTTCTCTCTCTTCATTATGTCCAGACTTCATGGATAACTGCAATAACCCAGTCCTCCAATTTCCTGACCTTCCGCTTTTGATTTATTTTCTCCCTCAAGCTGAAAAACTAAATGCAGTTGATACAATTCAGCAGCTGGTATCTCTCCTCTGGCATTTTGGGAAGATTGCCCTTCCTCTTCCCAAGCACCTTCCATCTGGCTAATAATTACCACAGTCAGTCACTAAACTAGGCACTGAGGATTCAGCAATGAGAAGAATAAAGTCTCTGCCCTCATGGTGCTTATATTCTTATGAATGAAGACAGACAATGAGCGAATATAGATGTATATGTTAAGGGGCAAAAAAAAATGCTATGGGAAAAAAATGAAGTGGGTTAGAGGACGGATGCCTGCTGCCTGTATGAGACAGCGCACCCTGAAAATAGGCTAGGCTATACTGTGATAACAAGCTCCAAATCTCAAAAGTTTACTACAATAAAAGTTTAGCTATGGTTAATGCTACATGTCATTCACAGGTCAAGCCTGGCTCTTTTCCATGTTGTCTTCTGGGGCCAGGGTTGACAAATGTCTTCTATGCAGACCATTACGGGCAACCAGGCAGAGGGAAATGAGATGTCAGTAACAATGGGACGGTACTTCAAGCTTCTCCTGGAAGAACACGTGTCACTTGTCTTTGCATATTATTGGGCAGAGCAAGTCCTATGGCCAAACCTGAAGCCAACTTCGCAAAACTGTGTAATCCTCCTGGTAGAGCGAATAATTGTGAACAAAAATATAATCTAACACAGGTGATAAGGAAAATCTTTTCTGAGAAAGTGATATTTGATCAGCAAGACCTGAAAGAAGTAAAAGAGGCAGCTGTGAGGATATCTTGGGGCAGATCACTCCATAATAGGCACATAATGACTACTTTTATTCTTTTTGTTTTAAGTGAAAACACTTTAAGTGCAAAGAATATTCTTTTAATAGTAATTCTCTTGACAGTAATTGCTGTGATATGTCATACCACACACAGTTAGTAAGTGAAGAAAATGAATCAGGCATATTTCCTAATAATAATTATTCTAGTGAATGGTGATTCAAATAGACAAGAGGATAGGAGCTTTATCTTAAGTGCTTATCTCTCTTGAAACAATGAAAGTTTTGTATTTTAAACCAAATATCCTCAAAGTATGTTTTCTATGAACAATATCAAATCTATTTGATTTTGCCATTGAGAAATTCTTATTCAAACACTTATTATTCAATTGATCTCTTCATGAAATTAATTTTTCTGACTATGTAGAGATGAAATTTATAAATGAATATAAATTGAATTTGATTTAATACCTTATATTATACGAATATTAAACCTTGTCTAAATACTTTAGTGAAAAATATTAATCTAAATATATATGTAAATAGCTACATAATGTCATGTTTGACGTATTAAAATTGTGCTTTGGTTATGGGAGTAAATGTGATTTTCCATTAATCTAAATATGCTACCTTCCAAACTTCTATGGCGGTAATTATTTTTAATGTTTTATTCCTGATTTTCAAATTAGGCTATCTTGTGGCTGGCCCAGTGGCACAGCATTTTGAGTGCACACTTTCTACTTCAGCGGCCCAGGTTTCGCTGGTTCAGATTCCAGGTGCGGACACGGCACCACTTGGCAAGCTACGCTGTGGCAGGCGTCCCACATATAAAGTAGAGGAAGATGGGCACGGATGTTAGCTCAGGGCCAGGCTTCCTCAGCTAAAAGAGGAGGATTGGCAGCAGTTAGCTCAGGGCTAATCTTCCTCAAAATAAATAGGTAAATAAAATTAAAATTAAAAAAATAAAATTAGACTATCTTGTTTACAGAATATTTTAAAAGTGGTGAATAGTTTATAAAATAAGTACCTATAATCATAGCAATCTGCACATCTGAGGAATCACTTATTTTCATAAAAATCTTGAGTGTAGTATCTTTTAGTGATAATATTTCACAATATTTTAATTTTCTTTGTTGACTTAAGTATTAGAATTCCTCTTAATACTTTTCCACTAAATTTTTCTATAAAATCATGCAGTAAATTTACTAGTGTAGGATTGTTCATAACATCTCAGAATTTTTGGTTGCTCCCATTCTAGTTATAATTGCTTTCATTCCGAATGTTATAAATTTGTTTTCTCTCTTGATTAGAATTGTCAGCAGCTTATTAATTTAATAGATTTTAAAGAACTAAACCTTGGTTTTATCCGTCAATGTTGTAGTTTTCCAGTTTTCTCATCACTTAACTTCTGCTTTTAACTTTTTCCGGATTTTCTACGTTTTTCCATTTATTTCTTTTCTGCATCCTCAAGTTAAATGCTTGAGAGTGCTTCTGGAGGCTTCCAAGGCCATTTCATTGCCCCTGCATTCCCTTCAATATAGTCTCTCTTTTCATGGATCCCATTGAGGAGAGAGCATTTTTCCCACTGTTCATGGAGGCATTCCTCCCTATTATCAAGGATTTCAGCATAAGAGAGGGATACAAGAGTGGTACAAGGAAGAGACAATTACTTTTGCCCCACTTGGTGTATTCTTTTAACTCAAAATTTTGTCTTTTGATTTCACAGATTCCTTCTGGTCTTTTCTAGCTTGTTGCCTTAAATGCCCAGATTCCATCTTTACTTAATCTTTGCCTCACCTTTTGTTCATGAATTCTCAACGTGAGAATGTAGTAGAAGATAAAGGAAGTGTTCCAGCTTTCTGCTCCTCACTCTCCATGCCTGGAAAGTGGTAGATGGGATTTTTCTTTGAAGTCAGTTCAAATATATATATATATATATATATTTCAATTATATATAAAAGTCATGGCTATATAAGTCAACTGTATAAGTTGATTATAAGTTAGCTATAGATATACATAATTTCAGAATACTAAGATCACTAGATATTTGTAGTGTCATATGGTTCCATATTGGTTAAAATAGAAATGCTTGAAAATATTTTCAGATACTAAAATTAAAATGAAAAACATAATTTCAAATGTGATCCTAAATCTTTACTAAAGCTCTGTTTATGTGCAAGTCAATTAATTAGAAAGGTGTTAATTAAACTCTCAGGTGTTGAATTTGAAAAGCAAAGGCATCCTTGGCTAAAAGCATATTTACTCGAATATTCAAAAGATGTGCTTGCTCCATTACTCCACAAAAAAACACAAGGTTTCAGTTTATTCTCAACTTGCAAAGCATTTTTCACACTCGTGTATTCCTAAAATGTTTTCTGAAACTGTTATATCAATTTTGAATATTAAATCAAGGAATTGGTAAAATATTGTGAAAAGTTCCAGCGCTGATGTCTGAAATATTCCAGTTTAGGAATCCTCATGTGACTTGTCTTAATGCTTTTTCTGAGGCAGCCAAGACTATTGATTTAGAAATAAAGCATACGGGTTTAGGAAAAAGTACAATCATAGAGTTGTTAGCATCTCATGTCCCTAGTATCTGTCCTTTGTTGAAAGCTGATTTTCCCTTTCTTAGGATTGATCCTAAACTCTCCAAATATGCAAGTTAGGCATAAGCTATTGCTTTCCTTAAAATCCTTTTATAGTTAAATATACTCACTTTCTTCATGTTGAAATATTCTTCTGACTTATTTTCAAAAGTGTATATGTCAATAAACTCATAAGTAATATAACATATTATGATTGACCACAGCAAGGTCATTTATTATTTTTTATTAAGCTACTAAGTAGATTTACTGATTTGCCTGATAAGTTTATCTAGAATCCACATTCACGGGCCTTCACTCTCCTCCTTTATCTCTTTTCCAGATTGCTTCCATAAGCAATGAAAGTACATCCTTTTCATTTCGCTATTTTTTTAGACAACAAAGGGAACAAACTGAATGAGAGTAAAGGGCCATGTCTGATGTTGCTCATTGTCTAATGCTTAGTTTTTGTTCTTCAATCATAATAGGCTAACAAAAAATATTTGTTAATTGAATGTTGACCATTAACCTTGCATTTTTTTATACTAAATGTTACTTAAAAACCTTTTGCATCTTCCTCTCTATTTTCATCCTCAGTACATATTGAAGACAGTGGTAGCTACTATTTATTTAGTGATGTCTGTGTGTGTGTGTGTACGTGTGTATGTATATCACCAATACTTACAAGTTTCTAGATTTATATTTCCCCAAATTTTCTTGCAAAGAAGCTATCAGTGATAGCAAGTGATTTTTCCCAAGACGCACATCAAATGAACATCAGAGCCAGATTTAAAACTCAGATCTACTTGACTGAGTTTTTTCACTGTGCTCTGCTTCTAAAACTTTTCAACTCAAGAACCAGCAATAACTGGGACACTTACGTTACTTCACTATGTAGCAGTAAGTGGATGTGAAACCAAGCAATATGGCTTTAGAATTTGTTCTTTTAACCATTCTCCTTAAATTCAGAGGGTGAATATGAGCATGCATAACCCAGTGAGGGTAGGTTGTTTAAGATTTTCCTATGGTATGATGGGCTATGTCACATACTCTTCCACCTCTACTACAGGAGTATATTTGAGGAATACCAGACAAAATAAGTGTAGCTGAACAAAATCTTGTGTCATAGAATGTAGCATTCACGTTGTGAGAATGAAACTAACTTGTGGTGCATAATGGCTGTGTGGGGGGAGGGTGGTAATCAGAAGAAAGCCTAGGTACTGAGGTCTGGGGAGGTACACTGAAGAGGGGTGTGCAATATCTTGGTCTCCACATGAAATGTGTAGTAAAACTCACATTATTACCAGAGTTTTTGGAATTAAATGTGGCTAGAGGAGGGAGAGGAAGAAAAGCAATTAAGAACTGAGTAGTATTACGAGATATGTGTAGGTCAAGAGCAAAGCTGCCCAAATGGGCACAGCCACGTATTTATTACCTTTCCTTATAGTTAATGCAAAATGTTTCTTACTTTACATAATTTATCCTTCCTCTCACAAAAACTTCAAGTAAATGATGATCCTAAAAGATATTTCTTCTTTATCCTGAGGGTTTTTCTATCTCCACTGCATGCAGCTTCTTTAATAAACATCCCAGAGGGAAAGCCAGAGAACATATTAATGTATCATTTTAAGAGTAAAAAAATTACAGGGAAATAAGACCTTGCCCCAAATCATGTAACTATAATGACATTTTTGGATAAGAACCCAAGATTCTAAACCCACGTTCTTATAGCTAAAAGAAAGATTCCATAAAGAGGCCAGGTAGAAAGATATATAACTACAATGGTTTGAAAATCTAATCTGCTTGATATTGACCCTAAAATCCAAATGGAGAATTTCATTCTCCTTTTAAATCTCTGAAGTTTAGGACTAAAACCTTCTCTTGGACCGAAATAAGACATATGGTTGCTGGTTCATAGATCATGCATATTTTCCTTTTTTGATACTTTTTATATCATTCTGTTTCTCCACCACTTTGAAAAGAAAGCTGATTTCTATTGCTTTAAAAAATTACTTCAAACTTATTTTCCATTAGTTTCTGACTTCTACATTAGGTTTTTTTCTATCCTTCTCATATCAGCCACAATTTGTAGACTTTTTCTTTGTCTGATGCAATCAGCGTAAATGAAATGGAGAATCAAAAGGCCAATACCTTTCTAATCCAGGAAACTCCATCTCATTTTTACTTTCTCCAATTTCTCCTAAGCCATAAGTTTTTGTGCTTCAGTGATTAAAAATTTGAACCATATTGATTTTAAAAGTATGGACATTTTCCTTTTTAATGCTAACATCAAAATTTTCCTTGGAATATTATGGCAAAAATGACAACTTACTCTAATTTAAATGACATTAATTTGGTTTTATTTTTCATTTCAAAACTTGAATTCCTTAGTCAAACAAAATTACAATAGTTTTATGATTTTTTAAAAAAAGTGTAATGAGTGGGGCTGGCCCCGTGGCCAAGTGGTTAAGTTCGCGCGCTCCACTGCAGGCGGCCCAGTGTTTCGTTGGTTCGAATCCTGGGCGCGGACATGGCACTGCTCATCAGACCACGCTGAGGCAGCGTCCCACATGCCGCAACTAGAAGGACCCACAACAAAAAATATACAACTATGTACCAGGGGGCTTTGGTGAGAAAAAGGAAAAAAATAAAATCTTTTAAAAAATAAGTGTAATGAGAAAGATTGACTTTTAAACTTAACAAAACATTTTATTTCCTATTTTACTATATTAAAATATAGTTCTAAACAAGTTTCATGCTTGTTAATGCATCTATCCTGAATAGAATCTTTAAGTGAGTGAAAAAATATTCAAGTGATAAAAGCTCTGGTATGATTATTCCTGGCAACCTAGGATCTCTAAGTAGTTTTGTTATACAGGAAAGATATGTACCAAAAAATTACACTAGAAGATTATTCCTTGTCAGAGATTCTAATTTATCACCAATTGTTATCTCTTTGTTCCTCTTAGTAATATAACTTTCCACACCCAGATTTTAGCAGGTTCTATGGCTAAAGCTAAAAAGATCTCCCATACAGCTAGGTATGGTCATGAGGTGAAGCCCCTACTATAGGAACGTGAGCAGATGTGATGGGTGCAACTTTCATGTTATTGTCATAAAATGAAACTGCTTGTCGTTCGTTTTTCCCTTTATTCCCCTCTACTAGCTATGGACTAGAGACCCCTGTAACCACCACCTTAGACCCAGAATGGGAAACCACTCTTCAAGCAGAGTAGAAGTTACAGCCAACTTGAGTCCCTGGATGAAGACATGAGGTAGAACTGTTCTTGACCACTCGCCTACCTGGAAAATTGTGCGAAAGAGAAATAAACTTCTCTATTACTTAAGTCACATACATTGAAAACTTAGCATTAGAAATGTATATGATCATATTGAAAATCACAAGGTTAAGCATTGTGGTATTCTTTTGTCTCTAAAATAATTCTACTGTATACTCCACAAGCAAAATATCAATGAACTTCTACTTTAAAATGTCAAAAGTCAAAAGTCAAAGTTCATTTTACCTTTATCTTTATAGAAGAGAGTAATTAGTTGTGAGCACTAAAAAGATGACATAAACTTAGATATGATTATTTGTTAATGGGGGATTATAATAATAAATATTTTATTACAAAAATAATATATGCTCATTTAAGTGAATTTAAGTGAGGTAGGAATGTATTGCAATATGGAAAATATGAACTAATTAGTTGCAATAAATTCAATGTGGCCACAGCGTAAGTGTAAGGTGGTAGATAGTCTCTCCATCTCTTTGTGGGGCTTCAGGTCTTCTCATCTCATCCCTCTATGTACATTTGTTCAATTTTCCTCTCTGAAGACTGGCTTCTTAGGCAGGGTGTTTCATTTTTGCTTTCCAAAATTTTTACTTGGCCATTCATTTCTTTAGCCACCATTGGCACCAACACTAGTGCCAATAATATGGATACTCTTTACACTTATCTCCACATCAAACTAATGCATTCTCTGTATCAACATTCCAACCTCCAAGAAAAAAAACAACGATTTGTCCAGACTTGATCAAGTGTTCATTCCCAGGCTTCCCAATCTCCTTCCTTGCATAAAGCTGTATTGGAGGTTGGATGCCCATGTGTTATCCAGGGAGACAGCAACTGGGATCTCCAGCAACAAACCTAAAAAAAAAAATTACGAGATATAGGCAATTACTTTCTTAGTTAACCTTTAGGTATTCTAAGGCATAAAATGTGTCTGTGGGGCAAAGGAGTACACATATTATTTAAAATAAAGATTAGGTTTGTGTTTCTTCTATATTCATTTTCATTGTACTAATTATGATCAACTGAAGTTTGAGAAGGAATGCTTGGAGGAAGAGGTAGAGGTGAGATAAAGATAAGCACTGCAAATAATTTACAAGAGAAGTACTTACTAAGGAGTTCCAACTATTTGAAAATATTTCAGTAGCAGTCATGTTTGCCTTGAAACAGACTTGCCTGGCTTGACCTCTCTGATAAACTCATCTTCAGCCATTTTCATCCAATCATTAAGTCTCAGTCTCAAATTGATAATTTTTTTAGAGTTTTACTTGACTTACTGTATCCATGTTTTACAAAAAGAAATAGCCTTCGCATATTTTCTGTAATTTATATAGTTCTTCTATGAATCTAAATTACTCAGCTCTTAGAATATCTTGTTCTATAATTAAACATTCATCTACTCGTTGATTGCAATGTTAATCTAAATGAAATGCAATGATTTCATTTATTTTAAGCGCCCATTTACCATCTAAGGAAAAGTGGGATTGTTAAAAAAAATTAAGTTGCTAGTTGCTAGGCTAGAGACATGTATTTGTGGAACTATTTTTTACGATATTAGGCATCTTGTGGGGAGGGAAAGAAATCATCAAATAACATTAGGGTTTTCTTTTTTCTTTTCATGGTTATTGGGCTACTTGTAAGGAATAAGCAAGCCCATGGTATTCCAAATTATAATAGAGTGAGTTTGTATATGAATCTTTGAAATTAAACAATTCCATGAAGACATTAATGACTAACCTGCTATAGATGAAACTTAAATGGTTGGATCTTTTATTTGTTTGACTTGCTTCATAGGTGGCTACATGTGATGTATAGCTTTTTGTTGATACTGGATCTACCAATGATTTTTTTAGATAAATAGATCTACAGTTACATGGATTCTGGCCTCAATAACCCTAACATTTCATTTGGTTAATATACCATGAAGAAGAATCTTGTGCTTCTCCAGCAAAGCATATTAATATAGATGGGTTGGAACTTTCTTCTTAGGTAGATAGCACACACAATATATTACCTCTTAACGCATCTTAATATTACTTATAATTAGAATGTTAAATGCCACCGACTACACTTTATAAATTACAGCTAATGCACCTCTCACCAAAGAGTTGCTCACCTGCTGAGCAGCCATCATATTTAATGCCTGTTTCCAAGTCTTCTTATGCCCTCCAGGATAAGACAGACTAAAGTAATGATACTATTGGAACTGCACATAATCAGCTCCTATAAAAACATCTAGTCTTGATTCCAATTATGTTAATTCATTGCAGCGGGACTGTAGATTTCAATCACCAAAAGGTTCAGTGCCTTTCAGAAGCCCCTTGGCAGCACACAGGCAGTCCCCATGAAAGTATTTAGCAAATCCTTTTGTGATGCATGAGGGGTTTAAAGCAGTAATAAACCAATCCCTTTACATTGATAAATTCCTCTTAAGTCAATGAGGGCTTTGCTGCGACTGAAGACTGAGGATTTTTCTTCACCAGTTCAGTCTCCAGAAGCATCTCAGATAATATATAATAAATAATACAGACATCCATTTTCGACGTCTGGAGCCACTAAAGGGCCAGAGGGTCATAATTCACCGTGAAACAACAGTTTAAATCTGAGCCACCCAATTTCAGTCCCTTGGAAATGCTACTGGCACTTTTTCTGCAGCATTTTGTGTTTAAATATGTCACTGCTGCATTCCTGAATATTTAATAGAGGACTCAAGACACATTTGTTGTGGTGTTGTGAAAAGGGATACACTGTAATATTCTTGCTTTTTCAATACAACTCCTTTTGTAATAAAGAGGTTGATTTTTGAGTCCATGTCAGACTGTAGCATAGAATTCTACTGAAGCAGAAGTACAATTACACTTGGACACTCAGAAAGAATACACTTGGTAGAACCATAAGCTTAGTGTGAGCGTTAACCTGCTGTCTGACGTCACTCTTTGCTATGGAGTAAGTGGGGAACGGACTTAGAACTTTTTTCCTTTTTCTAAACACGAAGCCAGTTATTAGTGACTGATATACCCAATGCTGTCAGAGAAATATACTCTGAAGGAAGCAGCTATTGCAAAATATAGAATGCCATGAAAAAGTATATTAAAGTTTATAACTCCAAAAGCATGACTTAATTAAGAATTGTAGTCTGTGGCAGTTATTTAGCAAACCTTGACTTTTTCCAATTTTCCAGACTGGTGGTGCATTGCAATAGGGGCAGTCTGGCAAGGGTTGTCCTACTGACTTTGAAATTCTTATAACATTTTTTAATATTTTTAAATATTTTAAATATTCTAATTTTTAAAAATAACGTGAGGCTTTAAAATACGTGATTCAAAATAAACTAGGCAGAAGTTTTGATGTGTGTAAATTATCAACACCTTACAGATGTGTTATTAATATTTTGCTGTATTACGAGAAATTTTGTTCAGTATTTTAAAAGAATCTATAAAATAGATTTAAATGAGACAAAGTCCTCAGTTAAATATTACGTTTTCCTTAGATTTGGTCCTTGGTTGAGGATAAGGTTAAAGTTATCCAATCTACTTTTAAATAAAAAGTACATGTTGCTCGATGGGCTCACACCAGCATCTACAGACGTGCTTTTCTCTCTTATGAAAAAGCGATATATAGCAAATGTATATGTATGCTGCGTATTTGTATCTATACACACATTCTATTGAGATTTTAAATTTTGTCTTATTACATAAATCATAAATCATTGTTTAGTATATAAATAGACTGGTTGAGTTCAAAATATTTTTTATAAACATCCACTACATAAAAGATCTGTTAATAACCAGAAATGAAATGCTCAATGTCATTTTGCCCCTCCCATCAAGGAGCTTACAGACTATTGCGTGAACAGAATCTGTAAATAAATCACTTCAATAGAGTATAAAACTATTGCAATAAAGGTATTCCCTGAGTGTTATAGACTCAGAGAAGAGGCACGCTCAAAGCAGTCTGAAGTACAGAGGTTTTCTGAAGGGAGTGACACTTTCATTGGCTCTCTAAAGATGGTTATGTGTAAATATTAGGTATATGAGGAGCACACAGTTATATAGAAAAAGCCACCTACATATGGATTGATATTATTATAACCATTGAAAAAAATTACATGTGTTTAACTTCCTGTATGAATATAGCAAGATTTACCATAGGAAGAGCCCAAATGAAATTGTTGCAATGAACTAAAAAGATCATACATTGAATACATGGACTTAAATTTCAGAGTTTGTATAGGAAAAAACTATAGAGGAGACAAATTTTAAAACACAAGAAATTTTGAAGAGTGACATTAATCACTACCAAGAGTAATTTAAAAGATTTTGTAAATGATTTATTTTGGATACCACGGTACGACTTGTGATTGAGTTAAAACACCAAAGACCAGCAAGTTTATGTGTTTTTGGTTTAATATCCCCAATTCACCCCAAAGTGCCTAACAGTGAGTACTCAATATATCTCAAATATCAAATAAATACGAGTCTTTTACGTGGCAGAGCTATCTCACAGGTCCTAGGGATACTGCTAAGTAATTGTTTTCCACTCCTTATTGCTACCTATACATTCTTCTTTTATTGAAAATTATATATTCTTCTCTTTCTTTTGGAGAAAAAGACAAATTCAGACCATCATCCAATCCATTCTCTAGGTCTCGTTCTCATTAAGTAAATGTATTAATATCAGACAAGATAAATTTCAGGACAAAAATCATATATATTGGTAAATTTTCATCTGAAAGACTTAAAAATTATAAACTTTAATGCACAGATAATACCATTTTAAAGAAGTAACAATAATAGAAATATAGAGAAATTGACAAATCCAGCCTCATAGTGGAAAATTTAAACAAATATCTGTTGTTAATAAGGAGCTAAAGCAAGTAAAAATATTAATAAGTATCTAGAGTATTTACACAGGACAACTAATAATAATATGTACAAGATTACAGAAAACGATTGGAGACTACATCTTTTTTGATCCCCAGGGAACACTTATGAAAATTGAACTTGTATAAGGTAACTAAAAAAGTTTCCACAAATTTCAAAGAATTAGTATCATGCTCACTATTTTCTCTGACCAGAGAATTATGTGAAACTACTGTGTTAAGATATTGTTTCAAAATTATGCAAAACTACAGAATTAAAATACTAACATTGTCAAATGACGTTGATACAAAATTTGAATACTTAAATGAATACTGAAACATGGTATTGAATTCGAAACAAAATTTTTTTCCTCCACAATAATTTATGGCCTTCACATTTCTAGGCTAAATTTCTATCTTTGTACATAAGAAAAACATTTGAGGAAGGAACCCAAAAACGTAAGCCTAAGTTGAAACCTCTTCTTATGTTCAAGAATCTGAAATTGCAGTTAAATTTATTTTCATTTGTTCAAGAAGTATTTATTTGCCAATCATGTTACTAGATCCTGAGGTCACAATTGTGAAGAAGAAAATTATGGCCCTTGACCTTGTGGATCTTACTGTCAATAGAACAAAACAGGAATCAATCAAGTTTATTTTTAAAAAAAAAACCACACACAGTAAAAGTATTACAGGAATGTATAACTTGGGGACCCAACTTAGTACAGGGGATTAGGAAAGACTTCTGGGAAAAAATGACACTTAAACTCAGACAGCCATATATTTTATCATAATGCTGATAAAAGCCCATTAGAAGGGTCAGCCCAGTGGCGTAGTGGTTAAATTCATGCACTCTGCTTCGGCAGCCTGGGGTTCATGGGTTTGGATCCCTGGTATGGACCTACACACCACTTACCAAGCAATGCTGCTGCGGCATCCCACACACAAAGTAGAGGAAGATTGGCATGGATGTTAGCTCAAGGTCAATCTTCCTTATGCAAGAAAAAGAAAATTCATTAGAATTTTTTATATAGTGAATATCTGGTGTTCTTGCCACCTAGAATTTATCCACCCTTCATTCAGTAAATATCTTTTATCTTTCTGGGTAACCAAACGTGTCAGGTGGGGGCAGTAATTGCTAAAAATTGTAACATGTTACCTAGACGAGATAATCATGCATCTCATAGTCAATTAAACCCAAGTAGAAATTTCTAGGAATCATAGAAAATATACTCTTTTAAAGGTAGGCATTGTCTTAATTTAAAATTGAATATATATGAAAGAGTGCAGAACTGAGAAAAGAGAAAAATCAGGTCCCATTGATCAGCATTATGTGAAATATTGATTAATTTATATAAAAACCTAGTTATCTCTGGATTTATGAATTTTGTGAAGCAAAACATTCTCTGGTTCCTTGAGAGAGTTTGGTTTAATTTGACTTGGTTTGAATCCAAAAAGAAAGAAAAAAATCCTAATTGATGATACGTGCAATAATCAAAGTAGTTATATGAGTTTTTGCTGCACAAAACCACCCCAAAATTTAGTGACTTAACATGAGAACAATTTTGGTATTTCTCATGATTCTTGGGTAGCTGGACAGTTCTTTTCTGTTCTCACCTGGGCTTATTCATGGGGCTGCAGTCCCTGATGCGTAAGCAGGGAACTGGTCTCAGCTGGAATACTTGGGATGCTTGAGTCAGCTGGGCCTGTCTTTCCAGAAATCTCTCATCTTCCATGAGGCTAGTTCATGCTTCATCATATTGTAGTCCTGAGTTTGTCAACAGCAAGGAAGGTAAGCCTCGATGAGCAGGTGCCCAGAAAGCCTCTGCTTGTGTCATCTTGGATAAATTCCCACTGGCCAAAGCAATTCACATGTGAACCAATTCGATTCAATTCAACCACATTCAATTCAATGAAACCAGTTCATTTCCAACACCAAATGTGAAGAGTGTAGAGATAAAATTTATCTCTTGATTGCAGGAGTTGCAAAGTTATACTGTGGAAAGTGTACATACAGTGATGGGAAGAATGTGTAACCATTTCTGCAATATAATACAGTGGATTTTAGGGTAAATAAAGAAGCAAAAAAGAGAAAATATTTGCAGAAAGTAAAATGTAAAATGGCCAGAGCAGCGTAAAATGTGTCATTTGCTAGATTCACAAGATTAAATAGAAATAAGGTGCCTTTATTGGTATCTTTGATTTGTTTTTCTCAAGAGTATTTGGAGTCTACTTACACTACCTTGAATGACTGATCAGTACTCAGACTGAATTATAATAGTTGTTTCTGGATTTTTGAGATCTTATAGAAAGTAGGTTTCACAGCCATGCTCCCGTAATATAATATAAGCAGACCTCCAACATTACTCACCTTCTTTCCACATCTCTTTATTATGCATCTGGCATACAGTACCTGTCAATGAATATTTATTGAATAAATTAGGTGAATTTTTATTCCAGACAATACGTAAGAACTCAAAGTAGTCATTTATTCAGATGAAAACCCACTTATCCGGATTTCTAACCCATAGCCATATACCATTTTTCTTGCCAATGATGCTTGGCTAATAGATTTTGGTTAAATATTGCCCACTCTCACTTTTTTTCTTAATTAGCTTAATCTTAATGGCTTTGATGGAATTTTTCTATTATCCCAGTTATTTTGCAGGGAAACCCTAGAATTAAGGTTGTACTCAATCAAAAGAAATACTTTATTTCCTCTTTAATAATCTTGCTTCTAAATTTAACTCATGAGATTCCAAGTAATATTGTTATCCATGTAGCTTTAAATAAAACTGATTGAGACATGACTGAATGTTTAGATAGAAAAACAGGAATCTTTTTCTTTTGAGAAATTCTGACAATTGCAGAATAGTCCAAGGAGCCTTACAGCATAGGCCTTACCTATTTTGAGTAGAAAAAAAACCTAGAATCTCACTGAACAATGTTGTTTTGAACTTCCTGATGTGGTTAGATTTCACTTTTGAAAATAAGTGTAAAAGGCCACTGCTGTCAAGAAGAATGAAATGTAGAAAGTATCTGCCATATAGATTTGGTGTAGGATCATAAAATACTGAATTGTAAAATTTTAAAGCAGATTTATGAGAGAAATGCTTGCATGTAATTCCACTGCCCTGAATACCTTAAAAACTTGCTGAGATTTTAAAGTTTGCAGATTTAAGGAGGTATAGAGGATAGGAATAGAAATTATTACCAAGATTTCACTTTATTGCTTGCTGAATATTGTTCACTGTTTGAAAATGCCTTGACACAGGTGACTGATTTTTACCACAGAGCATTTCCTCAATAATGGTCCAAAGTTATACAGAAATAATTTAAACTTTATAATTCTGAAAACATTAATGAGAAAAAATGTATTTAATGTTGCTTATAATTTTGCATTTAAAAGTTGTATAAGTAATACATGAGTGATCTCAGTAAAATAAAATTTTAATATTTCAGGAGTAAATAGTGAGAGTTGCTATTGCTCCCCCATCCTAAGCCAATATTCAGAACTAAGCACTGCTAAAGATTGAGTTTCACCCAATTAAATATTTCCTTTGTATTTATAAACAATAAATATCTACATTTGCTATATCATATGTATGCAATACACTTACATGCTATGAATACATAATATATTATAGTATATTATATAACTAACATAAGGGTATGGTTTTGTTTCTAAGTATTCACATACATAGGATCACACGTGTATATTATTCAATGACTTGCATTTTAAAAAACATTTATATTGAGGAACAACGCAGAAGAATGCAGAAATCATAATGGATCAGCTCAGTGATTGTGTAACCACCATCCAATTCAAGACATGGAACATTACTAGCACGTGGGAGATGCCTATCTGTGCCCTCTTCTAATGAATCCATGCTCCCTTCTTTATAAATTGAATCAAGATCATATTTTTAATTAAATTGATAATTTTGCATCTGGTTACATTCATAGATATTATATAGGTGAGATTAAATCTCATTTTTGTATGCCATTCATTAATTTTTATTGATAATAAAAATGTAATATAATCTACTCATTTTATACTTGATGAACTTTGGGTTGAAAGAACGATGCTGTGAACATTCCCGTGCATGTTTTTTGATACACAATGCTTGCATTTCATTTGTTGATACTTAGGAGTAGAATTGCTGGGTTACAATGTATATGTATGTGTCTATATTTAGTAGATAATGCCCAAGAGTTTTCCAAAGCAATAGGACCAATTTGAACTTCTAGCAGCAGTACAAGACACATGCTAATACTCTATGCTATTGTCAACATTTGATATTGCCATTCCTTTCGATTCTATTCATTCTGACCTGTAAACAGTAGTATATAATTTTGGTTTTCATTTTAACTTTCTTATGGGGAATGAGCATTTTCTAATGAGATTGAGTATTTTTAAATATATTTATTGACCATTTGCATATCTTTTTTGGAGACTTTCTATGCAAGTCTGTTTACGAATTTTTAGTAAGGTTATTTGTTTATTACTACTGATTTGTGGGAATTTTACTGTATTCTGTATATGAATCCTTCATCAGCTCTGAATATCACCTTCCACTTTGGGAATTATTTTCCATTCTCACAGTTTCTTTTGATTAACAGACATCTTGACACTAAGGTAGTCAAAGTGATTTTCTCTTTAAGTTGTCTCTCTAATCTAAGTTCATAAATATAACTTTTTCAAAAACATCTACAATCTGAATTATCATTTACTCAAATTTATAATCAACATATAACTTATTTTATTTATTTTTTGCTTGAGCTAACGTCTTTCCCTGAGCTAAAATCTGTGCCAGTCTTCCTCTATGTTGTTTGTGAGTCACTGCCACAGCATGGCTGATGAGTAGTGTGAGTCTATGGCTAGGATCTGAATCTGCCAACCTGGGCCACCAAAGTGGCCATAGGGCCAGCCCCTATTTTATTAGTTTTATTGACATAAAATTCGCATAACAAAAAATTTACCTTTGAAAGTGTACAATTCAGTGATTTTTGTTATATGGACAAAGATGTACAACCATCAGATATATGATTCCAGAATATTTTCATCAACCCAAAAAGAAACCAGGTAACCATTAGCAATCACTCTTCATTTTCTCCTCCCACCCAGCCCCTTGCATCACTAAATTACTTTCTGTGTCTCTGGATTTGTGTATTCTGGACATTTCCTATAAATGGAATTATGCAATAATTGGCCTTTTTGTCTGGTTTGTTTTATTTAGCATAATTATTTCAAAGTTCATCCATATTGTAGTATGTCTCAGAATTTCAGTCCTTTTTCTTTTTTGGTTCAATATTACTCCATTGTGTGGGTATACCACATTTTGCTTATTCATTCATCAATTAATGGACATTGTTCTTTCCACTTTTGGCTGTTATGAATAATGCAGCTATGAACATTCCTGTACAAATTTTGTGTTTACATATGTTTTCAATTCCTTTGGTTGTATACCTAGGAGAAGAATTCCCACATCACATGGTAACTCCATCTTTAACTTTTTGAAGACTGCCAAAGCATTTTTCAAAACACCTACACCATTTTACATTTCTAGAAGCAATGTATTTCGGTTCCAATTTCTCCACCTCCTGACCAACATATGTTATTCTCTGTCTTTTTTATTATAGCCATCCTAGTGGTGTGTGGTATCACCTATAGAAGTAGATATAGATACGGATATACATATACACATGCATAGAAAACATGAAAATTTTTAGTGCTGCCATGATGTGATGAGAATTGTAACCTATGATGGAAAGGGAGAGAAATAAGAACAAAACCATAAAGTTGAACATCTAATAAGTTTGAATGATGTCACTCACTAGGTCTCCTAACTTCTTTACAGGCATCCTGACACAACACTATTAATTTCAAGTTAATTTGCAAAATCCTCTTTGACTTTGTTTAGGCGAATTCTAGAGCTTGCAACCCTTGACTCACCAACACTCGGCATAGTATTCTTTTTATGTTTTATACTAACTGAAAACATTTCAATATTGATGAATTAGATATTCTCCTAACTTGTTCACAGTTCCATAACCCTCTCCCTTTAGAGTTTCTTTGCATGCAGTGTTGCCAATGGGTAAGGCTGAAGAGGCAGTGTGGTTTCAGGCATACTTGGTCATTTATACTAGCCATGAGTGTACCAGTAAGAGAAATGGCATGAGAGACGAATGTCCAGGATGTTCTTTAACCAGTAGGTTGAACAAATTTCTTTTCATCCATATCTCAAATTCTTGTTGATATAGTCTCAGCTTTTATTCAAAGTACGAATTCCTCCTTATCTCCATATCACTTATCCCTCTCTTTTGTAGTCACATAGTGACATAACTATACATTCTTCTTCTTTGCCATTCTCTTGTTATTCTCAATTTCTTAAGTAGCTTGTAAAATAAGCTATGTTCTTCCTGACCCAAACAAGTTCTTGTTCACAGAATCTTTTAACTGACTGAATATATATTATTTTATCAGAATTATTTTAGTTGAAAACATGTAAAATATTCCCAAACAAGTATGACCATGTATAGAACCAAAGGTAAGTTTCTTTTCCCACCTATTATTTAATCTTATGATTTCTCCTTATTTAAATATCAACCTCCCTCACCAATCAGGGATATCTTTGAATTATAAATATTCTCCTTTTTTTGTGGGGGTTACATATTTTCCTTTTCTTTCACCAGACGTTGTCTGCTGATTTGCTGATTACTTGACTATCTTTCTGACTTATCATAGCAATCCTATTCCCAGCTAAGCATGGTGGCCTACAGAGTTTTGCAATACTTCTCCGTTGTGTTTCTTCAGTCAGCTAGAGGAAAGCAATCTAAATCAGTGCTGTCACACTCTCTCCTCATACATTCCTATCAGAGATCAGTGCCTCACCTTAGAAGCCTTGAAACTAAGTGTCACAGGCAGTTTGAGATAACGTTCCATTTATTTTAGGACTTCTACTTTTAAAAAGCTTTACGTGATTTTATTTAAGCTTTACTCAATCAAAATAACTCCAGTTTGTATCTCCATAGTTAGTTAGACTGTTAGTGGGTTTAGCTTGAGAATAAATGGTGAATTGTGGTTATTCAAATCAGTCCTACTGGTATGTAAAATATTTGCATATGGTGAGTAAAGCTATCTTTTTGAATAATTTAAAGTGAGACAAAATTGAGTGGGGAAAACAAAAATGGGTTAACCATAAAAGGCATTTATTTGAAAAAATAACTAAAACTATATATAAAAAATACATTGAATAGAATGTCATAGATCATATATCTGACAGAATCTATCACTAATTGATCCACTAGCCAGCACAGGAAGCCAGTGAAAGGAGAAAAGTGGTGAAAGAATCTTTATAGTCTTGATGTTGCTAAATTTTCTGTTTCACTGTTGGGAAATCTTGAGTTATTGCATCCAGTCAAAACTAAAAGTAAACAGTTAAAAATATTAGTAGCTATTCGATCCCTAATATGCAATATTATTTACTTGATTTTCCCTAGATGTGTTGGTAACTTTTATAAGAGCATATAATGTACAAACACACATTATGAGCAACCCTCATGCCAAATGATAATAAATAATTCTGTGTATCTTAGTCAGAGATAATTCTGTGCATCTTAGTCTGCTATCGAAAAAGAAATACCATCCTGGGTGGCTTAAAAAAACGAACATTTATTTCTCACAGTTCTGGAAGCTGGGAAGTCCAACATCAAAGTGATGGCAGGTCTGATATCTGTTCAGAGCCCACTTCCTGGTTTGCACTTGGCCCTCTTCTCTGTATATCCTCACATTGTAGAGGGAGAGAAAGAGAGTTCTCTGGGGTCTCTTTGATAAGGGTATGAATCTCATTCATAAGAGTTCGCCCTCATGACCTAATTATCTTCCAAAGGCCCCACCCCCTAATATCATCAATTTGGGGGTTAGGATTTTCACATATGAATTTTGGGGGGACACAGACATTCAGCCCATTGCACTAAGTGATCTAGGAATCACTTGAGATTCAAAAAGTTGGATCCTGGGGTCAGCCGGGTGGTGCAGCAGTTAAGTTCTCACGTTCCGCTTCGGCGGTTCAGATCCTGGGTGCGGACACGGCAACGCTTGGCAAGCCATGGTGTGGTAGGCGTCCCACATATAAAGTAGAGGAAGATGGCCACGGATGTTAGCTCAGGGCCGGTCTTCCTCAGCAAAAAGAGGAGGCTTGGCAGCAGTTAGCTCAGGACTAATCTTCCTCAAAAAAAACCCCCAAAAATTTGGATCCTTTTTCAATCTTTTACTTCATCCAATCCAATAAATATATTGTTGATATTGTTCTGGTTGCCTCCACTTGTATTTTCCTAAATCTTTGATGGGTTGACTTTGTGTTTTCTCACTTTTTGTCTCACCTAAATTGTCTTGGTAATCCACATAACAGATTTGTCTTTCTATTCATCAACAATGACCTGAAAACAATAATAGAAAATATCTCCACAGACTGCTTTTATTGATAGGTATTTTCAAATTCATCTCCTTTAGAAGATCCTTTGAGAGTCTTGTGATGAAATAGCATTACTATTAAACTGAAGAATGGATTGCTTGATTTAAAATGTACATTGATACATAAAAGCAATACAATGTCTAATTATTTTAAATTTCTCTTTCATTATCAGATGAATTTTTACAAGAAACTAAAATATCATTGTATACTGAGCAAAGCAAAATAATTTTGCTGGATTATATTGTGCAATAGAGAGCAGAGTAGACCTAAGGGTAAAGGGCCTGGGATTCAACCTGAGACAAAAAGGGTCCAAGTGATTACTGAGATTTTCATATTGTTCTTTCTTTATATTATTTCTATCTGCAAAGCAAAGAATCTTCTCCATTTTCTTACATCATATTGCACTGTAGTAGGGAGATATGTAGGGCCCCCAGAGAGTTTATCATGAAGATTTGGAAAAAGAAAATCAATAATTGAATCCCACAGGATGAGTGTTATAATAGAGGTATGGCCATAGCATAGAAATAAAGTGGAATATGGCCTTCAGGCCTTACAGGAAAATACATTTTCATAATATACAATATGTTCAAGGAAAAAGTACTTTAATAGAGTCATTGTATTTATTTATTGTAAAATATTGTTCTTGTTCATGCTTAGTTTCCACAGTCAGATTTCATGGGTGTTAATTATGGTTCCTTCACTTAGAGAGCTGTTACCTGATGCAAATAAGCAAACTCTTTATTAATTTCCTCATTGGTAAAATGGGGAAAAAATTTTACCTACCTCATAGAATTGTGTGAGGATTGATTTTATTTACATATGCAAAGCATTTAGAGTAGCCTGGTACCTAGTAATCACTCAATGCATGTTGGATATCTGCCCTACTTAGCATGTATCCCCAGTTCCTAAATCAGAGGTTTGCACGAAGCAGATACTCAATTAATGTCTGTTGACAAAACATGTAAAATGAAAAATGGCCAAAATATAAAATTTTAAAGTAGAGAAAGCTTAATATCTACTTGCCTCTAATTAAACCAAATCACCCATAGCAGTATCATTTTTAAGCTTCTGGCACTTCTCAACCTCTTGCCACATCCAGTCAAGGACTCCTGTAACCACCAAAATCAAAGACTTCATCTATGTGCCATATCCATCCTAACTGACTCTGTTATAATACCTACCAAAATTTTACCTGTCAAGTTAAAATACTGACCTATAAATTTTGACCTTCAAAGGAGTTTTCACATTTAAAAATAGTTATGCAACTTCTTCAGCTCCTAAAGTGGAAGCAGGTAACATAGAAGAGAGTTGAAAATAATTGGATATGTCAATCAAAAGTGTCTTACACAATGGTTAAACCTTTGAAAAACCAACTGTGAGGCAGGTGATGAGGTACTGTAATTGGTGACCACCTACCAGATTCATATGACTGTAGTACGTGAAGAAATTGTTTCCTGACAGCAAGGGAATGAAAATAATCTTATTAGAAGTTTAGAAGAAAGAAAAGCTGTGAGCAGATAAAAAAATGAATGTCTACTAAATGTAATTCAATTATAAAAGACATGAAATTTTGATAGATTCATTCAAGATTTCATTTGTGTATTTGTAGACATTACCTTGGACAATTAATGTTCTAGGACCTGGGAAACAAATATAAGTAAAACCTGAGCAAAGGTGCAAAGGAAATAAAAACACAGAAATCCCGACTCAAGTAAATTTGCAAGACATTTTCTTGAATTACAAGAATCAAAGACACTAAATGATGAACAGAAAAAGAGAATGAGAGGGAGAAAACCCTGTTTGGAAGAGGATTGGAGTAATCTCTTCCTTCTTTAAACTGGTAGGATCATAGTGAACGCACTCTGTTAAGCATAAGGGGAAGGTTCAGACTCTGGCATTCCCTCTGTGTTTTGAGAATGATGGGATACTCTTCCGAGACCCTAATAGGGAATCTGAGGCATTATATGATATGATTCTTTGAGGGAAGCAATATATTTAATATTCAAATGATAACGATGCAGTGGTAGACAGAATTCTAAACACACTCCCCAAGATTTCTATCCTCTGGCTTTTCAATCAAACACTAATCTAGCTTCTCATGTGAAGGTGTTTTTGCACTGTACATAACGTCACTCATAAATAGATCTTAAAATAGGGATATTATCCTGGGTTCCCTAACTGGGTCTCTGGGATATGAGTCCTTAACAGCAGAAGAGGAAGTCAGAGAGAACATAATAGAAGAGGGAAGCAGAGGAGAGATGAGGCAGAAGGTGAGGACAGAGAGATTCAAAATATAAGAAGAATTCTACCCAAAATTTCTTACCTTGAAGATGAAGGTAAGAGGACAAAAGCCAAGCAATGTGGTCAGTCTCTGGACGCTTAGAACATTCCCTGCCTGGTAGCCAACAAAGAAACAGAAACCTCAGTCCTATAATTGCATGAAATTGAGTTCTACCAAAACACCTGAATTATCCTTGATGCAGATTCTCCCACAGAGCATCCAGAAAGGAATGCAGCCCTGACAACACCTTGATTTTTAGCCCAGTGAGATGCGTATTGGGCTTCTATTTCACACACTATGAGATAATGCATGTGTGTTGTTTTATTCTGCTAAATTTGTGATTATTTGTTATAGCAGCAGTAGAAAACTAATACAATGGTACCAAAGAGACTATTATATTACAGTAAAGATTTGTGCCTGGTCTGAGAGATTAGAGAGATGCAATATTCCAAGGGAAAAGTTTATCTCCATTTCTTGGTGGAGTAGGATATGCCAGACATGTGAACATTGGCATTCTCACCCCTCCAGGAGGTGATATTTGAATTAAACTATTATTTAAATGAAAATTTTAATTTCAAAGGAAAAGTGAATCTGGAGGGGGGATCTTGTGGGTTTTAAGTCATCAGGCATGTTAAGTGGGAAATATTCAGTTGTACTAAAACTACTGTGGAAAATATAAATAAGCACAGAAGTGATATAAATGTATGCTTTAACTGAAGATCTTATGGAAACAAATGTTTTAGTTAGAGCCATATTTTTCATATTGTTTTATGTTTTATGAGTTTTTGGCCAACAGTCATCTTTGACTTGTCTGAAAAACACATGAATCTAGGTTCTCAACATCAGCAGTGTTGACATGTTGGGTTGGATAATTATTTGTGTGCGAGGCTATCTCAGTGTGATGTTTAGCAACATCCTGGGCCTCTAATCACTGAATACCAGTAGCATGCCCCTCCCAACACATACTGGTTGTGACAACCAAAGATGTGTTCAGACATCTGAAGACATTACCAAATGTCCCTTGGGGGCAAAATCACCCCTGGTTGAGAACCACTTCTCTATATTTAAGGATTGTATAATTTAGTAGTAGGTACAAATATGGCTCCAGGAAATTAAGGAGACCACTGTACAATATTAGGCTGTTATTGATCTGAAAAAACCAGTCTTTTCTTTTTCAATTGTGTTACTGAAGAAGGTCAAATCCTATTTTGCCTTTATTTGCTTAGGTATGCAATAATTTTTCATGATGTTGCTTTAAGGATACCTACTGTAATCAACTGGTGCCAGATGGCTTGGATTTATGATGGCATCATGAAATGTACTCATCTACATTGATGATATAATAATTGTTAAATTCATGAAAAATAATTTTGAAACTGATAGCTCAAAAGACAGAGTAGAATTGACTTATGTAAAGGTTCAAGGGCTTAAGTAATAAAAGGGAACAAAAGGAGATTACTTAAATTTGAGTTGCTAGAAACATTATCTAGTAATTTATTTTTATTTTTGGACTACTTCAAAACAAGAAGTAATGCTTAGTGGGTCTATTTGGATTTGGGAAAATAACATATACTTATGACGATTTGGTAGGCGGTGGGGAGCTGGTTCTCTGTTAGTCATCTCAGATTGTCATACAAAAATACCATAGACTGAGTAGCTTAAACAACAGGATGTTATTTCTCACAGTTCTGGAGGCTGGACAGTCCAAGATCAAGGTGGTGGCCTACTTGGTTCTGGTGAGTTTTCTCTTCCTGTCTTGCAAGTGGCTGCCTTCTCTCTGTGTGTTCACATGGCATTTCTTTGGTGTGAGAGAAAAACAGCCAGTTCACTGGTGTCTCTTTTTATAAAGGCACTAATCCTATCTTGAGGACCCCACCCCCATGACTTAATCTAGCCCCAATTACCTCCTAAAGGCCCCATCTCTAAACACTATCACATTGAGTGTTAGTGCTTTAACATATGAATTTTGGGGGGATAAAACCTGCAGTCCATAACAGGGACTCTGGATGTTCTGACCTATCACTTTGTGAGCAGATGTCCTGGGTGATATCAGAAAGGCTTTCTCATAAGGAAATCACTGATCAACAAAGCTCTCTAATTAAATTGAACTGTTATTTTCAGGAAGAAAGTGGGGGCATGAATCAAGAGGCTACTACATGCCTAAGAGCACAATTCCATCTACTTCTGAGATTTAATTTTTGCCATAGTATATGCAGTGATTCCCAGCATTTGATTCTTTGTCAGATTCAAATCAAAAGGTAAATGGTTTATAGATGGAAGTAATAAAATTGTTAAAGGAAAAAAGGTTGAACAAAGAGAAAGTAAGTCTGCTTAAAGGATGCTTAAATGGTAAGACAGCTGCATGCTGTCTGCCTGGCTATATTTGCTGTGTTCGCTGAAGATAATCATTGGCAAATGGTATGCATCTTAGTCAACTGGTCAGAAAGAAAAAAAAATGAACACAGAAAGAAGGGGTTATCTAAATTCCTATGATATAGAGACAGGAATTGTGAAAGTTTTTGTTGTTCTGTCAGACCAAGGTGTATGTAGACAATATGGATGAGATCTGGCTTCTCCTAAAGAAAGAAGTGCTAGTGACTGAAATAGTTTTGAGAGGTTCTGAGTTAATATGATTTATGGAAAATTTTTTTTTGAGAAAGATTAGCCGTGAGCTAACATCTGTCATCAATCCTCCTCTTTTTGCTGAGGAAGATTGGCCCTGAGCTAACATCCATGCCCATCTTCCTCTACTTTATATGTGGAATGCCTACCACAGCATGGCTTGCCAAGCGGTGCCATGTCCACACCCAGCATCCAAACCGGTGAACCCTGGGCCACTGAAGCGGAATGTGGGAACTTAACTGCTGCACCACCGGGCTGGCCCCTATGGAAAAATTTTTAAGATTTGAAGACCATTGACCAGATAACCACAGGAAATAAAGTCTTGGTGTCATTTTAACTAGCTTGGGAAATCTCACCAAGTTATACCTAATATATGTGAAAATAAGTAGAAGGAAGGAAAAAGTCTCATAAGGCAGAGAGAAGCTCCAGAAGAATTTCTATTTCAGAAACCAAGTTGGGGGCAGGAGTTCCATGGTGAAGAGAGGAAGCTTTATAAATCTGGACTAATTATAACCTCAAAATTTGAGGCTACTTGCCTAGTACTCAAATATTAAAATAATCTTGGTTGTTTGATCAGAGATTTTCAATATGTTAACAGAAGTAGAATGAGAATCATGTAGTCTGAAATCCTAGAATATCAAGCGAAAAGAAAAAATTATGAAAAAAGAATGGAACTTAGAATACTTGAAAATCTAAAATGAAAGTGTAGCCTATGGTACAGCTTACTAGCAGTTTAAGTAGCTTGAATAAATATTTCTATTGAATATACAGTTGGTGGGAATGATCCCCATTGTAGGAGATTAGAGGCTAATGCCCATGGGCAATCAATGGTCTGTAATTAATGAATGCTACTTTGCAACTCCTTTCTGTACAGAACCGTCCTTTTACAATCAGTCAGTGGTTGTGACCCTGGGTATACTTTAGAATGTAGTTACTGAAACTTGGCCTTTTGTGTGTAATCCTCTTTCTATCCAGTACAGGAGTCAAAAAAGGGGATAGTTCCGAAAAGGAAATAGCCTTAATAATGAGCAACACTTGGTATGAACAAATAACTTGTATGTTTAATTATGCTGATAGTGGTATATTAAGGATGTATTATAAGACACAGTGAATGCAAGTGTAATAAATATTTTGGTAATATTGACTGTGTAACCAATTTACATTGGTAACTTAAAATGATAAGTCTATAAAGCTCTCCAAATATAAAAAACAATTGTCCAAGTTACATATGTTTGAAGATAAAGTCACAAATCAACAAATCAATCTACTTGCCAAAAGCAATACATGTTCTTACAGATAGATGAAGAACAAACTATGAACCTGTTTACGCAAATGAAACTGTCTCTCAAAGGAGATGCAAAACTATAGTTTATTTACCTGATACTGTTTTTCCCAAGCTAATTACCCCATTGGGTATTTCATGTAGGTATTGACATAATAATAAAAATAATTGGGAATGTTATCAGGGGTATTATCATTATTGTGAAAGGTTTATAAAGAAAAAAGTTGATGAGTTAATAAGGTGACTCTAGGAAATTGCAGACCAAGAGCTCTATTTAGATACTGGATTTCAGGGGAGCATGAGACTTAATCCTACTTGTAAAGGAACCTCAGAGGAAACCACTGTGCACTCACCTGCAACCCAATCTAGCCTAAACTACAGTGTCTGTGCTCAGAATGGGGCTAGTACTTATACAGACAAGTTACCATGCTGATAAGAGTGATGAGTGTGAATATTCGCGGAGAAAGATATATTATATTACTGTAATTGATGTATGACTGCACTGACTAAGCAGCCAACATCGGCTGGAATTGCTCTGTGCCCTCATTTGCTTGGGAGTGGCACAGAGATTTAACCCTCTCTTACCAATTCATCAGTCAAACGACGTGACAGAGTCTTCACCTTTATGAACTTGTAGAATCGACATTTGACTTCTGGGGGATGTGAAAAGCAGAGAATGAGATCGCTAGCTGGGGGTGTGCTGTTCTGTCCATTGTGCTATGCAGTCTACATGTTCATTTCATAAGGATAAATTGTTGTATTTTTACCTTTATTAAATAGACTTGTTTACAGATTGGTGTCTTTTCATTAATCATCATCACCTTTGTGACAACAGTTTAGATGCGTAAAGAGAAAGCAGTGACCAGTGGCCTAGAAAAAGAGAGACTCTTAGAGAGAAGACCACAAGGAAACTTTTAAGGCAGGCTAATAGTTGAAGCAACTAATTTCGTAAAGCAATTGGAGGCATATGACAGAGAGTAGGAAATTTTCCTAGGTCACAACAGCAGAAGTAGATAAGAGCTAGAATTATTGAGAATGTGCTTTTGCCAAACTGGATTATAAACCTCTTACCTGTATTAGTTAATTTAATACTCATGTATCAGACACACCCTAAAACGAACCCTCACCCCCTGCCCCCAACAAGTGACTCATATCCTTACATAATCTCCTTCCTTTTATATGGGTAGAACCTGTGACTTGCTGCTAGCTGACAGAAAATAACACAGGATAGTTACTCCTGTGATGATTTCAGCTTAGACAAGATTCCATTTTAGCAGACAGGATTAAGATTCTCCAGCCGGTCTTCACGGAGTAAGTTGTCACATTATCACAGGGCCTGTAAGAGAGCTTATGAGAAGGTTTCCTGGCAAGAAATTTCGGGAGGCCTCTAGCAGCTGAGAGCAGTTCCAGGATGACAACAAGCAAGAAAACAAGAACCTCAGTCTCACAAACACAAGGCACTGAATTCAGCAAGAATCACGTGGGCTTTGGAGAGGACACTGAACTCCAGAAAGGAATGCAGCCTGGCCAAAATTTTTTTTTTTTTCCTGAGGAAGACTAGTCCTCAGCTAACATCTGCTGCCAATCCACCTCTTTTTGCTGAGGAAGGCTGGCCCTGAGCTAACATCTGTGCCCGCCATCCTCTACTTTATATGTGGGACGCCTGCAACAGCATGGCTTGATAAGCGGTGCGTATGTCCACACCTGGGATCCAAACCGGCAAACCCTGGGCCACCAAAGCGGAATGTGTGAGCTTAACCACTGTACCACCAGGATAGCCCCTGGCCAAAGTCTCGATTGCATGCTTTATGAGACCTTGAATGAAGGACCTATGTCCAGACTCCTGACTCAGAGAAATGAGTTAATATGAGTTAATAAATGTCTGTTGTTTTAATATGCCAAATTTGTTACAAATAATAGTAATTAATACATTTTAAACAATCTCATGAATTCAGTGGAATTATTGAGGGGGGCAATTTAATCATCTAAGAGTTTCGTTTTGTCCCAGACCTTCTAAGATATACTCCTAGTATTATGACTGAAAGCACAATAAGATTTAATTTTAAGGACTAGCTACCATTTGGATTTCAGGTAAACATAATATTTTTAGATAATCATGATAAGAATGAAACCTAATTATTTCAGTTTTAGAGAGCCACATAACACTTTTTGAATGCAACTAAACTGGCACATTATTCTATATTCACAAAGCTAAACTATTGAGGAATTTTGCACTAATTTACTACATCTGATTATAACTGAGATTACTGGCATTTTTTAGCTTAAATTGTAATATTTTCTCAATAACGAGTATTTGAAAGGATTTTTGTCGCAGTTTCTTGCTACTCACTTCAAAATGCGCCATCAACTTTCAGATTTAGATGATGCCAAGAAAACAATATTTAATTATTCCTACAAGTCTAGAAAAGAAATGCAGTTCCACTGGTTAATTTTTAAATTATCCACGATACTTGAAATAACTGGAAACAAAGAGATGGCAATTATATGTTTTAGAATTAGCTAATATTAGAATACTTTTTATGGTCATACAATTAAGAATATTTTAAAATAATAACATGAGTGAGAAGGGAAATAGTCATGTGGTTCATCTCCAAAATTCCATTATGTCCTTCTTTCTTAGCTATGACCTGCAATAATAGATTATTTTAAAAAGATATTTATTGCCCTCTATTTTAGTCATGCATGATGGAATATAAAATAATGAGCTTCATAAAATGTGATGTTTAATACACTATCCCTCAAAGTTTATTAATAAATATTTGGCATAGATGTGACAATAGGAAAGATATTTATAGTATGCAATACAGTATAAAACTGTGTATATTGTACCATAGGCACTAAATCCCAGTAGTATATTTCTCCCACACAATTTTCCACTGTTTTCTGACATAATACTAGTTACCATTCATTTAGCGCTAACTACGCCCCAAATATTTTACTAATTGTTTAGTGTCTATAATCCTAACAATAATACTAGGAAAGATCTGGAAGATTTAGTAATTTGCCTTTACAAGGACATGGTATACCCGGAATTCAAAGTCTGGCCTGGATTACTTGAGATTTGTGCCTTTGCTCCGATCTATACTGCCTTATAGAATAGTATTCTCTTTGGTAGACTAAAAACAATCACAATCACAACAACACAAGTTGTGTAAAAGAAATTAGACTATATTAAAGTCTTCTGCTTTGGAGAGAGTGAGAAATACTTTGTTCAAGTTCATTTCCTCTACTGGGGCATAAGTCATATCAAGGAAAGTACTTTAAAATAAGATTTTGCTGTTTATTTTAAATTTAGAAAACAATTCAGGAAGAGAATTAGCTTATTTACGTGCATACATTGAACGTAATTTTCTTTTCCACTTACGATTCTTTTATATTACTCAATTCTATATCCCTGGGTGGAATTAGGTCTCCCTCAGGACAAGAACTGAGCTATACAACAATTTTAATTCATTACTTTATCTGGTGTAGTGTCTGACTGGTATTTACACAGCCACTCTTGCTTGCTTTTAATTCATTTTTGCTTCCTTTCCATCCTTTGGCTTTTAATATCTGTATCTTTATATTTAAAGTAGATTTCTTGAAGTCAGCATATAGTTGGGTCTTGCTTTTTTCTTCAATCTGACACTCTCTCTTTTAACTGAGATATTTAGTCCATTTAAATATAATGTCGCTATTTATATGGTATATTTATATTTATCATCTTTCTATTAGCTTTATATTTTTCTCATCTGTTCTTACTTTCCTATTTTTACGCATTTTTAAAAGTGAGTATTTTTTATAATTGTGTTTTATTGTGAATATTGGCTTATTAGATATAATTCTTTGTTGGGTTATGTTTAGTGGTTGCTTTAGGATTTACAAAAGTAATCATCTTAGCAAAGCCAACAGAGAAAAGTTTACAACGTCAGATTTAATACATGAACTTTAAACTATTTTTCTATATCTATCTTCCAGGCTTTATACTATTGATATATGTTTTATTTCTCTAGACATTGTGAACCGTAAGCTTCTATTTTTGACTTTGGCTTTCAACATTTGACTATGATATGTCCAGATGTGACTCTCCTGGAGTTTCTTGAGCTTCCTAGGTATATAGATTGATGTTTGTTATCAAATTTGGAAAGGTTTCATCCATTATATATTTTCCATAGACTGAATTGTCCCCCCAAGATTCATGTGTTGAAATGTAATCCCCAGTGTGATGGTATTCGGAGACTGGGCCTCTGTGAGGTGATTAGGTCATGAGGGCAAAGCCCTTATGAATGGGATTAGCGCCACAATAAAAGAGACCCCAGAGACCTCACTTGTTCCTTCCACCATATGAGGACACAGAAAAAGATAGCTGTCTATAAATTAGGAACTGATTTCTCACCAGGCATGGAATCTGCCAGTGCCTTGATCTTGGGCCTCCCAGCCTCCAGAACTGTGATAAATAAATTTCTGTTTTATAAGCTACTCAGTCCATGGTATTTTGTTATAGCAATCTGAATAGACTTAAGACAATCTTCAAAAGTTTTTATTCTTCTCTCTTTCTTTTCCTTCTTGGATTCCCATTATGTCTGTGTTGGTATGCTTGAGGGCATCCTACAAGTCTCAGGCCCTGCTCGTTTTTCTTCATGCCTTTTTATTGCTGTTCCTTAGGCCGAATTATGTCAATTTGCCTATCTTCAAATTGCTGATTCTTTCTTCTGCCAACTCACACCTACACTTTAGTTCCTGGAGTAAACTTTTCATTTCTGTATTTTCCTTTTGAACTCTGGAATTCGTAATGGTTCTTTCTATAATTTCTCTCTCTCTATTGATATTCTCTATTTGGTGCAATATTGGTCTCATATATCCCTTTAATTCTTTAGATGTGGTTTTCTTTAGTTCTTTGAGCATATTTCTAATAATTAATTTGTCATTTTTAAAAATTAGATCCAACATATGTGCTTCTTTATGGACAGTTTCTATAGAGTGCTTTGTTCCCCTGTGTATGTGTCATATTTTCTTTTTTTCTTTTTCTTTTTTAAATTTGTATTCTTTTCAGATGTACATCATATTTCGAATTCTGTATACATTACATCATGTTCACCACCCGAACACTAATTATAGTGCATCCCCTCACATGTGACCCTAATCACCCCTTTTGCCCTCCACCCTCCCCCCTTCCCCAATGGTAACCACCAGTCCAATCTCCAATGCTATGTGGTTTTTTTCGTCATTTTTATCTTCTACTTATGAGTGACATCATATGGTATTCGACTTTCTCCCTCTGACTTATTTCGCTCAGCATAATACCCTCAAGGTCCATCAATTTTGACATAAATGGACAGATTTTGTCATTTCTTATGGCTGAGTAGTAGTCCGTCGTGTATAAATACCACATCTTCTTTATCCATTCGTCCCTTGATGGGCACCTAGGTTGCTTCCATGTCTTGGCTAATGTGTATAATGCCACAATGAACATAGGGGTGCAAGTATCTTTATGCCTTTGTGTTTTCAAGTTCTTTGGATAAATACCCAGCAGTGGAATAGCTGTATCATATGGTAGATCTAGCCTTAATTTTCTCATATTTTCTCTTTCCTTTGCATGTCTCATAACATTTTTGTGGCTGCACACTGGAAATTTAAAAATATATACATGTGAAAGCTCTAGAACTCAGGTTCCTTCCTCCCTTCTCCTTTCCCATCAATTATCTTCTTGATTTTATTATTGTTTTTTTCTGTGTGCTGCAGCTGTTTTATTGTTTAGTGACTTTTCTGGCCTAATTTTGTAAAGTCTGTGTCATTTTGTTGTGTATGGCCACTGAAGTCTCAACTTGACTAGCTTAATGGTCACCTAATAATTTTACAGAGATTTTATTAAATGTCTGAAACCAGTCTCTGATTCTTTGCCAAGTGGCTCTGTTTGTATGACAGGCCATATTTTCCGTACTCTGGTAGTTTCCAGCTCTGCCTTACCATTCACTTCCTGTCAGTATAAAACCTCAAGATCAGCCAGAGGTGAGAGAATAGGGATTCTCAGGTATTTTTGGGTACAAACACAGCTTGCACATGTGTGTATCCTTTAAAGATACCTCTGAACATCTTATGTTTTGGATAATAATAATAATTTTAAGTTTGTTGCCAGGCTCTTATTTGCCTCTGCTGGTATCACTGCCTCAGCTAGCCGCCATTTTAATCATCACAGGTTTTTTCCAACATATTCCCACAGTTTAGTGCTTTTTACTCTAAATGAGCTCTGAGTCAAGTGTTAAATAAGGACAAGACCTGTAAATGGGACTTTTATAGGGAGCTGCTTGACATGTCAAATAGTAAAAATATTCTGGTGATTAAATTGAAGAAGGGGAATCTAAACTCATTTTTCTGCCTCCATTAGCTGCTAGGTTGCTTATATTCACAGTTCCCATTAGGGCAAGGCTGCTGGTTTTCAAGGTCTCACAGAACTAAAGAGAGAGAAGGCATGGCTAAATTAAAACACCATAAAACTTACTGTTCTTACCAAGACTGATCTAATTTTATTGAACAAGTGCTCCTCAAATTGTTGCAAGCTGGAAGTTGACTTTCAGAATTCTGTAAAAACTGATTTTGAAAATCTTTACTAGTGTTCTTTTTGCTTGTATGGAGGAACGGATTTTCAGAGGGCCATACTCTGTTGTTGTAGGAAGTGCTTCTGTCTACATTTATTTACAAAAGATATTTTTGGCTAGATATAGAATTCTTGATAGTTTTTTAAATTGGTATTACTTTTCCTTCAGTACTTTAAAATGTCTGCCCACTGTCTTTTGGCTTGCATTAGTTCCAACAAGAGGTCTGGTGTCATTCTTACCTTTGCTCATTGATATATGTCTCTTCATTTAACTGGCAGCTTTTAATATTTTCTCTAAATATCACCAATTAATTCATTTGGTTATGATGTTACTTAGTGTTCTTATTTCTTATCATTGAGTTCTTTGAGAATCTTGGATCAGTACGTTTATATTTTTTATTCATTTGGAACATATTTGGTCATTATGTACTCAAATTTTTTTTTTCCTGTGTTCCCCTCCTTTGTGGCCTTCAAGTACACATTTATTAGGTCAAATGAAGTTGTCCTAAAAGTCACTGATGCTCTTTTTCTTTTCGGATTTTATTTTTTTCTCTATGTGTTGAATAGTTTTTATTGCTACGCAGCAGTTTCAGTAATCTTTTGTTCTGCAGTGTTGTTAATCATACCAATAGTATAAGATATTGGAATTTCAGCACTAGGAGTTTGATTTTGTCCTTTATATCTTCTTGTCTCTGTTTAGGTTTCTCACTCTTCTCTACCTTTTTGATCAAGTGTAATATAGTAGTATAAACTGGTTTAATATCTTTGTCTACGAAGTCTTTTATCTCTGTATAGATCTGTTTCTATTGATTGATTTTTCTCCTCATTATGAGTTGTTTTTACTTGCTGTTTTGAATTCCTGCTAATTTTTTATTGGATGCCAGACATTATAAATTTTAACCTGTTTGTGCTGCTGAATGTTTTTTGTATCCTCATTAAATTCTTGAATTTTGTTCTGGAATATTGTTAAATTATTTTAAACTATTAGACCCTTTCAGGCTTACTTTTAAGATTTGTTACATGGCACCAATGCACACGTTGGTCATGGGCTAATTTTGTCCCACCACTGAGGCAAATATTTCTTAGTGCTTAACTGATACCTCCTCAATTGCCCTGTCTTTTTTAGTCTTGCTATTAGGGATAGGAAGTATTTCCAGCCCTGTGTGAGCTCTTAGGTTTGATTTCTCTAATTCTTTGAGTTGGTTCTTTCTGTAACTTAGTGTAATTTCCTTAAAAGGATGAGTTAATAAGATATCAGTGGAGATTCAAGGGAGCGCTCTACAGAGCTTCAGAGCACTTTCTGTATAGATCTCTCATGTCCAGTGCTCTTCCTAGAAAATTCTTTCTGCCTTCACTCCCTGGATCTCTACATTGATCTCCTCATCTTAGGGATGTCCCAGACTTGGCCTCATTTCTCTTTCTCTGCATTAAGACATGGATACACTCTCCTTGCAGTAAGCTGTGAGCATCAAGGGTTCACTTCTTTTATTTCTCCTTATTCAGAGATTGGATTCCTGTACAGCCTCCTGTTCCAATATCTGAAAATCATTGTTTTAAAATATTTTGTCCAAATTTCTATTTACCTCAAGTAAGCAGATAATTCCAATTTATGTTTTATCATCTTGGCAGGAAACAAGCATCTCTTTCCTACAGTTGTGATTTTACCTAGTTTTTTCCTTTCAAAATATTTTTGAGTTTGTAGTATGTATCTAATAATTTGTTATTTCTATATAGAAATTTATATAGAATAACAAAACTTTATTTCATATGAGTGCTATAGCAAATTATATTTTTGATTAACTTATTCCTTTAATAAGTATATATTTTTTTTCCAGATTTAGGCAAATTCTTAAGTAGCTACCAGAGAATTTTGATGAGGCTCTTCCTCTTAATCAGTTTGCAGATTAGTGGTAAAAATCAGAAAAGTATACAAACAAATGTCTTCAGGTTACTCCTGCCAGAGGGAACAGAATAGGTCTATACTGTAAAGATGCTATTTTATTTTCTCTTTCACTGATTCATAGGATTTTAACAGGAGAAAAATGTTAAGAGTTTCTTTCAACAGAAAAAAAAAAAAAAACAAAAAAACGGAAGCTGTACCAAAAAAGTTAAAGAAAAGAATGTAAATGGGATTGGGAGGTGGAGTTGGGTAGTATGACAAATAGCCTAATGTCACTGTTGTATAGAATACATAAAGGAAAATATAAGAAGATGACCCTTTAGAAGAGAGTAAAATAATACAGAAAGAAATGAATACCACTCTTTGGTTTTGGGACTACATTTGAGAACAGTGAAGACCATGGAAAGAGACAGGCTATCAGAATTAAACTTAGGTGCGAGTACTTTGTCCTCCTTCTGTAGCATGGGACATGCCCATAATAGAGAGACCAACTGAGAAATAAGGAAATTAAGATTTCTAAAGGATCTCGGTCTGGGGTTACAGTAGTAATGGCATTATTAACAGACTATAGGAGTCAGGAGGTGAAGAAAGTTTAAAAGGGAAAATTTGGGAGTTTAGTTACAGTGAAATCAAGATACATAGATACAGAAATAAATATGTAGCTACTAAGGAGATAATGTTAGATTGTTGAAGTAATTGTGTAAGTTCTAACTCTATGTAAACAATGATGCAAAACTATTAGACAACCAGCCAAGATTGAGGCAAATTGTAGGGAAGAAGAGTTATACTACCTTGTTCCCAGAATTTGCTTGGACCTAGGATTTATTACCAGGCGTTTAGCCAGCGAAGCCAGTCTCTTTTAATCCACGAGAAGAAGCAGGTGCTTTAAAGAGATTATTAAATATTTAAAAATATGGTCCATTAGTATAGTTATTTAGTCAATGAATTTTGTTTTGTTAATTGCTAAAATTATCATTTCTTGCTGGATTCTATTTTCTCCAGTGATATGTCTGTGATAGTTGAGTACAAGCTACTTGATTTTCGGAAGTAAGCTTTGTGCAGGTGACCTAGAAGTAACGCCTAATGGCTCTCTGCTAGTCTTCTAAACATTTATTCCCCTGCCTTAATATCGAAAGATTGATACATGTGTGTATACCTATGTTTACTTTTCTCTCCCTGGGCTTTTGTGTGTCCAAAGGTTGTGACAAACATTTTGAGAGAAAACTGTTTTCATTGAACTTGAGGGAAGAAAAAAGAAGTCCTGTCAACTCTAATAAAAGTCAGTTCACACAAACAGCATACAGCATACAGAAATAAATGAGGTGCATGTTCTGTGTAAAATCTCATTTTTTTGGAAGAGGATTTGATTGTTTTTAGTATTCCAACAAGATCAAAACTGAAATGCTACATTTTCTGGTCATCAAACAGTAACTCTTATATGAACGAAATTTGTGAAACGTCCACTCAAATGTCCGAATTCGCTCTTCCCATTCTTTTTGCTCTCATTGCTGCAAGGTTTTTAATTCAATGGTTACTTACGTTTATCTATGTTTACTTGTGTTTATGCTCCTTTTATCTTTAACAAATTCTCATTATGAGGAGTGTTCTAATAAATTATGGATTTTTCTAATTCAGAATATTTTATTTTGCAATGGTCAGATATCTACTCAACAATCTCAAGCATAAAGGAAAAGAAGCAATCTGTTTCAAGTGAGGCAGGTGCTCTTAAGACTAGACCTAGAAGTTGTAAAGCAGGCACGTAACTCTCCTAAGCTGGTAGTAGCAAACACTGATACTATACCCTGCATGATATCAAATCATTCCTCTAGTGCTCTATGAACACAAGTTACAGGTCCAAATCATCACCATATAAGGTGTTTCCTGCACATCTGTATCCACGAAACAAATAAGGACTAGCAGCTTAAATAATACAGCTAACTAGAATTTTGTAGACACTTTACAACTTTCTTACTGGACACTATCTTAAAATATCAAGGTAAATAAAATATTCTAGGGATATTTTATATTTCTAGAATTGCGCAAGGATCTCTTTCAGTAGTGAATTTCATCATTAACTAACTTTTTGTATTTATTCTCCAGCTATGTTTCTATTTGACCAGACTAAGCCTAATCTATTCCAGTTTTGATTATAGTGTATTGCATGAATTTAAAAAAAATGCTGAGATTATATAAATTTGGGAAAATGCTAGAAATTTATTCCTCCAGTATTTCACAGAGCCATGGATTTGGTAGTGCATCTTGTGATTCTCCAGTTTTTTCATTTCTCAAAATTGCATAATATTTCACAGGATTAATGTTCTTTGGAACACACTTTGGTCAGTGATACTGCATCTCCATTTCAAATAGAGTCAAACTTTATTTCTTCCAAATCGTAGTGTTAGTTTATCGAACATTTCTCCAACACTCAAAAATATCAAGGTAATTTCCTCTTAATAAAATGCAAGGAGAG
This sequence comes from Equus quagga, assembly GCF_021613505.1. NCBI lineage: Eukaryota > Metazoa > Chordata > Mammalia > Perissodactyla > Equidae > Equus > Equus quagga. The sequence continues at coordinate 32,928,915 of NC_060285.1, forward strand.
GCTTCCCAAGGCAACTTGGCAGAAGATGAGCAATTGAGCTTTAGTTCTGTTCTTCCATTGTTAGTTCTTTTTATCACCTCAAGAAAATGGGACAAGATGAGATTAGATTTTTTCATAATGTCTGTTCATTATTAGATTTAGTGAAAAGGAATGGATTGTGGGCTACACTGCATAAGTCCATTATAAACACCTTGTCTATTGATACTTTTCTCAGTGTTACACCTTAATACATTATTATCAAAAGCAAATAATTCTTTCACAAATTGGATAAGTTATAAGACGGTAAAACAGGAATAATTTTAGGCTCCCTACTTGTGTGTGTGTGTGAGGAAGATTGCCTCTGAGCTAATATCTGTAACAATCTCCCTCTATTTTATGTGGGATGCTGCCACAGCATGGCTTGACGAGCGGTGCTAGGTTTGTGCCCAGGATCTGAACTTGTGAACCCCAGGCTGCTGAAGTTGAGTGCGTGAACTTAACCACTACACCACAGGCTGGCCTCTAGCCCCCTTCTTTTAACTTATTTTTTTATTATCTTTTTATTTTGATTTCATCTTACAGGTTGCTTACTACAACAGCATTACTGTAGGTATGGAAGATGTGATTCACTCATTACAGAATGGCCCATCATAATAACCCACTGGAATTATTTCTGTCAGAATTTAGAACCAGGAAATATCACCTGGCTTCTAACAATCTGGTCTATACTTTATATCATGAGCACTGTAAATCTTGTATATAATTACGCTTCTCTCTATTGTCTATTAGGAAAGTCAAAGCTTAATTTGCAGTTGATTTTTAGCAATAGTAGAGGATATTATAGCAATTATAGCATACATTTTGTGTACTGAAATCAGTTTGATTTCTATTCATTATCATAATTTCATATTCCTTTGCCCCAATCTCCTCATGTATCTTTTTATGTTGTATTTCTATGTGTCTTTCACTTTATGTTAAAACTATGGGTGAAGCTTTTAAAAATAGTTTTTTATTCTATTGAAAATCATATAAAAGATTTTATTGGCTAATCTCCTTCTCTTTAAGGTGCTTCTAGCTGCAATATTTGTAAGGTCTCTGAAATATTCTCAGTTAAAATGTGGAGAAAGTTTTTTAAGTACATCCTTTAAAAAGTCATATTTCAAGACTATGCTTTTTGACAGCTGTGAAATAACAATGTAATTGCATCATAACTGTGAAATATGACTTCTCCTTGCTTGTAGAAAGTGGATGTTTTGCCAATTCTAACATGTATACAACAGTTCAGGGCAACCCATATTTCCTGATTAATTAAGTCCCGCTATCCACCTTGTCAGATTCAGTGCTACCTTATCCAAAAGTTGAGATAAGCAGATTAAATATATAAAATGAAAGAAAGTAGTTTGAAAAATTCAAGTGTACTTTCTTTTGTAATTACATGTTGGGAGATACTATATATAGAAAAAAATGTAAGTTGTTATTTTATAATAATAAACCATTTTGATAATTTTTTTCATCAACAGTTGTCATAGAAAGCAGAGAAATTAGTAGAACCATCCTCAAATATTAATTAAAAAGCTTTCAGTTCTCCCCAAATATCTTTTTAAATTCAGATATATAACTGTGGGAAGTTCAAATTATTAACTTATATATCATTTACAGGGAAAAGGATTACGTAATTAATCCTTTTAGGGAAAAATGAACTTTAGATGAAATTCATGAAGTAATAAGTTTAGCCACGTTATCACGAAAGAAATGCAAATGCATTGATTCATATTTTCTAATTCATTTGATAAGCACTTTAGATTGGAAAGGAGAACATTAGTTGCAGTAGTTACATAAGATCTTTTTAGAATTATAACACAATAAGTGATAGTGACTTTTGTCAGCAGATTTGTTTATAATTAAGCTTTTCTTCTTGAAAAAAGCTTAATTTCTTTCTTTTCTTTTGATATGGCACATTTAACCATTTTAATTCACTCTTCTTCTTCTTTAGAATGTAAGAGTAAGTCCTCATTCTTGACCTCCAAAACAAAGGGATAAGAGCCATATATAGTAGCCATCTATGGAGCATGACCAGAAGAAGGTGTGCAGCCAACTGAGAGAAATGATCGTTAAGCCAATCATTTCTTAATTATTAATAGTTAATTAACTTAATGATTGTTAAACCAATCACTTCACACATTAAGGATTGTGATTTAACCAGGTTGAGAAAGATGGAGTAAATGGGAGCTTTCTCATCATGGAGAACAGCGTAACTAAAGAAATGCAAATCTGAAGTAGAATAATGCGTTCAAATAACTACAAGCTCTTCAGTGTTACTAGAGGACGAGTGTAAGATGCAATGTAGTCGAAGATGAGGTTGGCTGGAGAAGTAGACAGAGGCCCTAGGATGAGATGTGCAGGAGTTTGAAATATATCTTCAGCCCCAAAGTCCTCAATTAAAACTGAGAGATCTTCCAAGTTGCCAGAGACCTTCAAGCAAATACTGGCATTTTTTTCCTAACAACTTCCAACATAAATCCAAAATCCCAAGTTAATTTCTTAAAATGAAATTAAAACATTAAAAATATTTATATATGTATAAAACTATCATAATAAGACACAAAGCACTTAAAGTATTGCTTCCTTGGGGCTGGCCCGGTGGTGTAGTGGTTAAGTTTGCACACTCCACTTCGGTGGCCGGAGTTTACAGGTTAGGATGCCAGGTGCCAACCTGGTACTACTCATCAGGACATGTTGTGGTGGCATCCCACATAAAGTGGAGGAAGACTGGCACAGATGTTAGCTCAGGGCAGATCTTCCTCACAAAAATAATATATATATATATTGCTTCCTGATCACTGAAGAATTAGTATGGTTGTTAACAATTGCATTCTAAATACTACAACTACACATTGCATGCTGTAATATAAAATCTACATTTTAAATAAACAGCATAAATAAAATATAGCAGTAACTAAATTTATTATAAGAGAATTCAGAGAAAGTACAATAAAAAGAAATTTCCTGTATTATTTGAGACTATTAATTGAGATTGATAGTGAAGGAAGTTGAGATGGGAGGAGGCAAGGAGTGTTGAAGCAATCAATGGATGAATTGCTGAAGGTGACAGACAGAGGAGTTAGGTGATGAAGGGGGAACTTCAGGCAAACTATCAGACCCAGAGGAACTGACATAATTTCCCTATCATTTTGTTACTCTTATGGAGACTCAGAACAGCAAGCTTCAGGGAAGATGCACAATGCTTTGGAATGGAAATTATTGCAAAAGGGAAATTCATTTTTAACTCACACTGTTTATATCCTTAAATGTTGTTGTATGGTTCTGTAAGTGTGCCAGCCATGGAAAAGTACCCCTCAGATCTCCCTTCAACAGAGAATCTATTCCAAAGATTAGTTAGCTGACAGGATCTAGTTGTTTAATCCTCAGGGTCTACTATCATGATTACACCAAGGCCACACACCTTCAAGCTGCACCTTGCCCCATAAGTGAGCAAAGTGAGGGCACTTACCAGAGTCAGCCATTTCTGACCCTCATATGATGCCTCCAATGGGAAATTTCTTTGGGACTTCCCATCATCTACCCAGGGTTTTCTCAAAGTCTGAGGCTCTGTCTACACAATCTTCCTTCCTTCTCTTTCTCCTCTTCATTCTCAGTTATTAGACCGGCACTGTGTTCTAAAGGTGATACCCACCTACTCCTGCTCCCTCGCTCCTTTGCTCTCACAGGTGTTTCTCTCAGTAAATCTATTGGCCTTTTAATTCTGCTTTGGTGTCTGATTCCTGGAGAATCTGAACTGTCACAGTAAAAGACATCAGACACTATTTAAAAGAGACGTTTTCATCATTTGACTGACACATTAGAGGATAACATTTAGCATTACATTTGTATGGCCCATACATCCCTTCAAAGTATATGGAACCTGTGGTTTGACTGTGTGCCTCTTAGAGTTGTCAGCATCTCTATCTTCTTTAAGCTGGGGTATATATCCTTCTGAACAAGCATGGCTATTAATTTCTCCACATGAGATTTCAAGAGCTCTTCAGTGTCTTTTTCATCAACTTCTTCAAAGTTAACGTCTCTCTTCAGGAACAATTTTCACTCTATTCTCAACCACCTTTATAAAGCCTTTCAAATCACGCACAAATTGTGGAGGTAACTTATGGTGTTGATGTACAAAAAATTTTTGTCATGCCTGGTTGGTAAATTGTAAAGCCCTTTTTTGGTGTCAAAATGTTTGAAAAAATCTTTTAGTAAAACTTCTTGTTTGATGTGTGCACGCTGGACTGGGTTTTGTTTATGCAGTTGAGAATAATAAGTCTTGACAACTGTGATAACCTCATGGACTATAAACTCATGGTCTATAAACTCATGGTCTGTGGGTTAAAAATGCAACGTCATATTCAGAGGGAACAAAATCACTTGGGTGTTAGGTCTGTATTCTACATTCCTGGCTGAATGGTAAGGAGTCAAAAACCTTTAGGGCCGTGTTTGCAATATTTTTATTTACTAAGGGCCAGAGATAAGATTGTACATAATTTTCAAAAATTCTCCTTTGTCAAGTAGGCCTTGAGGATTTCCAGACAACTTGCAATTTTCCTTTGGACATTTCTTTGAGGAAATTCATTTTTCAGAATACGTGATAGATTAATTTGGGTTTAACATAATGTCATTGGCACAAGTCCTTGAATAAATGAATTCCGCCAGCTCTAGAAGGCTTCGTAACCACACACTTTCTTCTCCTGAGGTATGAACCTATAGGACAATATTGCTTCCAAAACAATTCTGTCTCATCTACAGCAAAATTTTGTTAGCAGTGTTACCTCCTTTGATTATTTTGTTATAGTTAGGACAGAAAACTAGCAGTTTCTTCAGAGAGTTAATACAGCTTCCACTATTATTCTGATGATATGAGCTGTCTTAGTCTGCTTAGGCTGCTATAATGCAGTATCAAAGACTAGGTGGCTTAAGCCACAGACGTTTATTTCTCACAGTTCTCACTTCACTTCTTTGTGTATTTGGAGAGAAGGAGAAAGCTCTGTTCTCTCATTCTCTTCTTATAAGGGCACTAATCCCAACATGAAGGTACCGCCCTCATGTCTTCATCTAAACCCAATCACCTCCTAAAGGTCCCACCTCCAAAAATGATCACATGGGGGGTTAAGTCTTCAACAGATGAAGTTTAGGGGGATACAAACAGACTGTCCATAACACGAGCATAGCTTGAATCTTGATTCTGTTGAATTTCTCAGGTTTGCTTTGAAAGACAACCCCTTCCCCAACTCATTTGCCTCTGCTATTGCGTTCACCTTTAACTTCTCAAGGCATCGTTATTGTCTTTTTTCTGAATCAACGATGGTAAAGAATCTGAACCCTTGGGCCCCTTGTCTCTCTATCCATTTGCCAGTTATTTTACACGCTTTTCCAATGGAGAATGCTATCTTCTAGCACATCCTGCATGTGAATGGTAATTCAAAAATTTCATTTTACTATTTCATTATTATCATTATGGTACACACCCTGATAATGTGTTCTTCAGCATGCCTGCAATTCCTTTAGTATGATCTTCTTTCTCAAAACATCTCAGCTTTATTTCATTGAAATAAATCTTCCTCCGTTGCTTTACTTTCATTTCCACATTTTTCTTCACAACATTTTCAACTGTTTTATGATTCATTGTATAACAGTAGATAAGCTACATATGCAAAGCAATATATAAAACAAAAGCTACATATACAAGACACAGTGGAGAAATGTTTGAGATAAGTGCATAAAGGCCAAGAAAGTCTCACACCAACTGTGACATTGTGATACCTTTTTTATTTCCATCAACATTAGAACACTTAAGGCCATTCCAAATGGTCTCCACATATTTCTGAAATTCTTCCAGTTGTAATGGAAATATAACACAGGTTGTTTTCCTTTTCCCACAAATTGGTTTATTTAAAATATTGCATTGAATTTTTGGGAAATAAATGTAATTTTTTCTTGTATAAAGTTTGAAGAGTTTTGAGAGATATGTATGTTCCATAAAATACAATCACATTTTGATAAGTTAAAAGGTCAAATGCCATGCATTCTTCTAAATTTTCCTGTGATATTAGACCTCTTTGTAGAATACCCTACACTCTACCTGATACATCTCTTTTAGGCCTCTTTCCATTATTGGCTCTATCATATGTCATTATAATTAGGTTGCCATATTTGTTTTCCTCATCAGGTTATTAACTCAGTGAAGGCAGGGACTATGTCTTATTTTTCATTGTATTCTCAGTTTTTATCATATTGAATAATGGAAGACATATTAACCTCAAATTAATGTTTTGTGAACTGAATATACTATGTATAGTAAAATATTGATGGTTTAAGGATATGGAACAGGCTCTATGACTCTTAATCTACTTTAGTAAACTTAGATATCAGGCAGAATTCATAGATTGAGAAAGAGTTTCCAATACAAATGAGAATGATGGATTATGTCAAGTAAAACAAACCCGTTACTTAAGTAGATTTCAAATCCTAGCCCTATCACTAGTCTCAGTCTATGCTTTCTTTTTTCTCTGAATGTATTGTTTGCATAACAGACAGTACAAATGTTAGCAACTCTCATTTAGCGTGAGTCAAGGCACTGCCGTTTACACGATTTTCTGTGAACATGAAATAAAGCTATGCAAAAAGCAATCCCTGTTTAAGAATAATGTCTTGAGCTAATGTAAATTTTGTAACTGATATGACAAAAAGAGACCCATCACCAAAGAGACAGAAGAGATATTCGCTTCCTTTTGTTTGCCTGTTTTTTTTACAAAGCTGAATTTAATTCAGTATGTCATACATGCTTTAAAAGGAATTTCTGATGATGAGAGGGAGTACAAGTTCCAACATTTAGCAGTATTTTTAATGCTTAATTTTATATTCTTTGCCTAATATCTATTGGGCCAAAGATTAGTTCAAAAAAATTAATGATAAATATGATTAAAAAATACTAGTTGTAGGGGGCAAGGAGGAGAATGAATAAGCAGAGCATAGGGCAGTGAAAATATACTCTGTATGATATTATAATGATAGACACGTAATTATACATTTATCCAAACTCATAGAATATACAACATCAAGAGTGAACCCTAATGGAAGCTATAGGCTTGTGGTTATTATGATGTGTCAATGTAGGTTGCTCCTTCATAAAAACTGTTGCATTCAGAAAACTGATGTTGATAATGAGGGAGGCTATGCATGTGTGAAGGTAGGGGACATATGAGAAACCTCTGTACCTTTCTCTCAAATTTGCTGTGAACTTTTTTATCTGCTCTAAAATAAATAATCTTTAAAACAGCAAAAATCCATGAAGGCAAAATAAATAAAATTGGATAGGAAAAAAATATTAAACGTTATTACACATTCAAAAGCTATACACAATTTAAAATACATTCTAAAATATAATCATAAATAGTACTAATAAAATAGACCCCTGTATATCCACAATTCAGTTTATGGAATAGAAGTCCCAAGATTTTTAAGGTTCCTGTGTATCCCACCCTATCTACTTTCCTTTCCTCCAGAGATACTTATCCTGAATTTCCTTATCTTTGTTATAGTGTTACCAAAATAATTTTTCCTCTGAAAATATTTTGTTTCTTATTTAAAATTATTAATTAAATCAAATCATGTTTTATGCAAAAGAAATACTGTCATTTTTCATAAAACCACACATACATCATGAGTGGTAGAAATGTTAATTTCAGTGCTTGATACATTTTAAAAAAGCTAAATGGGGGGCCAGCCCAGTGGTGTAGTGGTTAAGTCCATGCGCTCCACTTCAGTGGCCCAGGGTTCATGGGTTTGGATCCCTGGTGTGGTCCTATGTACCGTTCATCAAGCCATGCTGTAGCAGTGTCCCATATACAAAGTAGAAGAAGATTGGCACAGATGTTAGCTCAGTGACAATCTTCCTCAAGCAAAAAGAGGGAGATTGGCAACAGATATTAGCTCAGGGCCAATCTTCCTCACCAAAAAAACCTCCAAAAAATAAATGGTATTTCTAATGAAAAGAGAAAAAAATGCATGAGAATTTCACTTTTCATCAACTGTTACTTACTCTTTATAAACTGGCCATCTACAAAGACTCAGCATCTTTTTAGTTGTAATGCATCATCTGCTTTCCAAAATGTAGATGACAAATCTCATTATCCATAAAGGTGCTTAAAAAATTCAGTGTGTTTACTAGTGAAACATGCTATGAATGATTTAAGCATTGAATGCTAATAGGTTGATTTGCAAATTAAGCAATATCCAAAATCTAATATGGGCACACCCTGCCGTTTTATGTAGAGGAAACGTATAAAAACCATTTGTCAGAGTGATCTCCAAGTAGACAGAGGTTCAATGCCAAAAGATTTGCTTTATCTAGAGTAATGTGATCTTTTTTCCCCAGCAATCCTGGTAGTTATTTGCTTTTATCATGTTACACTGAATTCCAATAAGGACAGTGACTGTTAAAAATGCATTTCTTTGGTCTGGGCATTCAGAGGTAACATGCACAGCTGTGTTTTCTGAGTGATTAACAGGGACTGGAGCTGTGAAATTCTCAAACAGCAGGGCAAGTTGCTTATGCTCTGCTCTAGCTCGTGAAGGGAGCCACACAAGTCAAATGAGGTCCCAAATGTCTGGTACCTTTATGTAGTTCATTGTTAGTTACAAAGGAGTGATAGAAGAGTATGGGAATCTATATATTTGTTATTTTACAGATTTACATACCATATGGCATTTAAGATGGTATGAAAGCAAAATAATGACTTAAAGTTAAAAAAAATGGATATATGCATTCTCTATGCCCACAGTGCAATAATTCCAGTGGTGTGGAAACACAGGGGATTAGAGACATAGCAATATTCAGAGTTCATATTTCACTAGTGTCTACATTTAGTATATAGTTACCTGTGCTTGCCACATATGTACCCTCTTTTAATCCACAACTGTGATCTCCGGGGATTCTATCTGGTTAAGCAAAGTAAAAGAATAACGATTCAGATTGACAATGATTTTCTATGTTATGCCAGCACTTGCTGGGAATGGAATGTTCCCAAGTTTTGCTCAAAACAAATTCCTCCAAGTGATCAGAACTTCCAGAAGTACTTATTATTGTTCAGTTTTCCTGGATGGATAGTCCCAATGCAAGGTCTATATTATGTTCAGGGAAACAATTGTTGGATATAAATGACTTGGATAGTGAGACGGTTCAGATGGAAAATTAAGAGTCAGCTCTGGAAATGGACTTCTCAGAAAAACCCAGAGACCAGAAATATTTCTGATTAATCACCTGATTATCATTACTATCAACAATCTTGTGGACAGAATGACCTATTCAGTAAATTCCAGTGTTCATTTATATTTATAAAAAAATTAAATACTTATTAACTAGGTGAATAAATATTGATCATAATGTCAGAGATGAAGGAAATGCATGGGTTTAATAGCAGGAAACTCCCATCTCCAAAACTGACCAAGATCTATGTCTGGCAAAAAAAAAATTGAGGGACTAGCTACACAAGTATTCACCATTCTTACCAACTACTTTTAATCCCCAAAGCATCTTACCTTATCTAACAAGAAAATGCCATATTGAAAATTCAGCCATACAGTTACTTCTCAGCAGACCATACCTTGTGAGGATTGGCAGGTGTTTTTCAGGATTGAGAATATTCTCTGAAACAGTGTCCCTTAATCAAAATAAATGGACCAGAATCCACATAGTAACATTTCTTAGCATCACACTTAATAGTCCATGAACTTTTACTTCCTGTACTATGACTACACACTTAGCTACTGCTCTTAGACAGGAATTCCAAAGGGAGAAATACTTCTACCTTAGTCAGCTAGAATAAGAGCTGAAGGCAAAGAAGTTGAGAAGAGAAGTGATATATGCTCCCTAGGGTCTTGTGACCCTTGCAAATATGAGGACCAAAATTTTTCTTATTTGCTGAATGGAATAATTTTCCCATTTTATTCTACTTTGAATAAAACAATATATTTTTTATGGATTTCTTATCTCTTTTTTTTGCTTTATCATATAGGGAAGGTGCTAAATTTTCATTTGTTTCTGATGTTTTTGTATATTGAAATGAAATCTGAAGACATTTGGCTCTACTGGAGACCCTAAAGATTCATTGTATCATCTCTGACTAGGGTAGCTGGTTGTGTCTCCAGTTATCGCCTTCAGAAAAAAAAAGAGGGCCTGTGTAGTATGGTTGGTTTGTGTTAGGCAGGTACATTTTTGGGGTAGAAGAAAATAGTGTGGCGCGTGTGTGTGTCTGTCTGTATGGGTGTGTGCATGTACGGACAACATCCATATGGCAGAATGCTAGAAGATGCCAATAGAGTTGAACTTCTGGCGTATAGGAATTCCCTAATCCATGGAAAGGGGCCCAATTCAAGACCTAGGCCCCTTTTGGTATCTTACATCTCCAGCCCTGGCTAATTGATCCAGGGGTAGACCCAAGCTGGGCCACCAGATCGTCTCTCCTGGGAATATTAAACCTTGAATGGAGAGATCTAGAAACTGGAAATCGGTAGAGTTGAGCTTTGGCAAAGGAGCACTGAAGGGTGCTCTCCCAGGCCCAGCTCCTGCAGTTCCCTCAGCTGTCGTCGTCTCTGCTCTTCCAGCTGGAGTGTACTTTGTTAGCTGTTTCTAGGATTCCATGAATAGCCAAGCTATCTTTCCAGTAAAGTCCCTTTCCAATTAAGGTAGGCAGAGTCCCTTTCTGTTGTTTACGACTACAGCAATCTTAATTAATTAGACTCATTACAAGTAGTAAAATAATACCAAAGAAGCATTTCTTTTGATTAAGAATTTGAAGAGGTTTTTCCAGCACTGAAAACCTCATTTGCTGCCTACAAAAATGAAAAGGAGGATTGTGAGGGAGACTCGGGATAGAGATTCTAAAGACAGGAAAAAATAATAATTCCAATAGAATTTGAATTATTTTATGGGCTGGAAGTTTCCTTTGAGAGTTTTTTCAAACAAAGTAGTTACTGACATATTAATGATTTTCTCGTGTCAGGCTTAGGGTTTCTGCAAGCCAAGTCTCTATCCCTAGATGTAAAACAGAGACATTTTGTAGGAACGACATTGTGCTTTTTGATATAATATCCAGGTGCTGAAAAGTATACCTCAGAGTGCACAGCCCATATTCTTTGTGTGTCAGCTAGATTACTTTTAGGAAGATGATTTTCATTCTTGAACGAGAGGCACCAATTTACAATGAAAACACTTTCTGTAGGGGCCATAATATTTACTGGTTAAGCCTGTGGGCTCGAGATGGGTTGCTGGCAAAAACAGCCCAGTGCCACTCCTTAACGGCTTCGTGACCTGAACAAATTACTTCCTTTTCTCCCTCAGTATTCTCATCTGCAAAATGTCTTTAATAACAATGAGGTTGGGGAGAAATATATTAACGAATATTTAAATAAAGTATGAGCCTGGCACACAGTGCTTCATAAATATTAGCTATTATTCTTTCTTTTAGCCTATTTATATTGCTTCTCTCTAGGGTGACAATCCTAGTTTATGTCAATTGTCCTGCAGTCATTATTGAAAGTCTCTTCTGTCACTCTCAAAGTGTGCCTGTTTGGATGATAAATTACATACGGTCTTTGCCATCTCAGCTTAAGTTTTGTTCATGCCATGAGTCTGTCCCTTCCCATTCTGCCCCAGTCAATATATGACATTATCCTCAAATAAAAAAAAATGATAGTCATCATTCATTCCTCCTTTTTCCTCACCCTGTACCTCCAATGCATCAAGATAGCCTGTCAATTCTTCCTCCTAAATATATCCCTATTTTATCTTCTTTTCATTGACATCTCACCTTCTCAACCCCAGTCCAGGCCAGATAATAATCTAACATCCAAATAACTACAAAAGCCTCCTAATTGATTCCCCTGTTAACATCCTTTCACATCTCAAATAGGTTCTCTTCAAAATGACCTTTTATGATGTAAATGAGACCATGCCATTGCCCTGTTTAAAGCCATTAACTGGCTCTACCAAATTTGAGAACAAAATCTAAACTTCTTACTAGGATCTACCTGCCACACCTCCTACAGGCTCAACCAAGACTCCCCTTTTGTATCGCCTTGTGTTCCAGCCACACTAACAGGCTTTCAGTTTTTCAAAACAGGCCAGTATATATCCCTCCCCAAAGCACTTGTCATAACTGTCTTTGTCTGAAATGTTCTCTCTGCTCGTCCTTCTTTGTCTCCTTCTCATCTTAGCTTAAGTTTCGCCACTAGCAGGTAGCATTCCCTGATCATCCTTTCTAAGTTCCACCCACCTCAACTGTGCCTCTTTTCTCTTGGCACCTGTTTGCTGCTTTAGTTGAATTTATCACATGTGGGATCAATTTATTTTTTTGTTTTATTTTCTACCTCCTGGAATGCTATATTATTGCTCAAAGAGGAAAGAAAGCTGTCTGTATTGTTCACAGAGGGAGCCGAGTCCATAGAATAGTGTTTGACAATATTTTTGAATGAATAAATATATTTAGAAGACATTATATAAAGCTATATATTTTTCTTTATTTCTCTTCAAAATTGCCTTCTGATGTTTTTAATTCTGTTTTCCTAAGACTATTTGACAATGTTTGTAATGGAAAGAACCACTAGCTATCTCTGTGGACTTAGGAAGTAATTTAATTTCCCTTTGCCCAAGTTTCCTTATTTTAAAATGGAAAAATATCCACCCCCACCCGCCCTGCCTTGAGCTGAAATATCTGACACTAACCTGTACTCTAAAGCATCACAATATAAGGTCCCACTATCTGACAAATAGCAACAATTAGCAACTACCATTCCTCACTAAGCATTATTAATTTTCTTTTCAGGCTAAATCAAATTAAGTGCAACATTTATAATGGTTTAGAATGTTTCAAAACTTTGATCTCATTTAGATTGGTTTATCATACATTTGTAACAGGTATTTTTTTCTGCAAATGGGTTGTTTCCCTTGAAGAGCTAGAACTGAAATTATAATGTTCACAGATAGCATAACGACAGTCATAATACTTGGCATTTTTGAGTACAGGTAGTGTGCCAGGCACTATTAATAGATTTACATATCTTACCTCGTTTAATTTAATCAACTAGCCTGTGAAACATGTACTTTCATTATCCATATCTTACAGATGATTAAATAGGTTTACAGAATCTGTGGGTTTTGCCCAAGTTTCCAAGGCTGGTAAATGTGAGAAGTGGATTTCAAGACTAGATATATGGACAGAAAGCGAGGGAGAACACTCTCCTCTTGCTACTTTTAGCAGTTTAAATGCAGTGAAGAAGGAAAGGTGTGTTTATACTATTTTATATATTGTATATTCCTTAAAGGAAATGCATCTGCTTTCTCCTCCATTCATAGATTTCTTCATTTTGTCAGTGCGTATTTATTTATTTACTTCAGAATGTCAAGTATTCCCTGGCTAAACAAAATATTGTACCCAAATATGTACCATTTATTTTATTATGCAAATATATTTGAACATCACTACAAAGAGCAAAAGAGGTACTCAGGAGAACTTTGACTACAAGGAGTGTAAGCTTTACCCACTAGATACTGTGGAGGCACTGAACTAAACAAATCACTAAATAAGAATGTTCATCTTGTTAGCAAGTTATTAATGATTAAATGCTTAAATAAAATGATTAAATTTGTATTTTGGAAAAAATCACTATGGTAATACTATGTAGGATGGTTTGGAGAGCACTAAAGGAAATTAATTTCCATGATAAGCTTAAATGATAATCATGGCAACATATATGTAAATAATTACAAGGCAACCTGTGTAGGTTTTGTGATGAAAAGGAATTCGCGTCAATTTTTACCTGCACAATTAGAAAGAGGAATATTTGTTTTTTGTTTTTATGAAGTCTGAAAGTCTAGGTCTTTCCAGCGTTATAAGGAACCACAATTCCTAGCTAATTTATAAAAAATATATTTTGTATTTATATTGTGTTTTTGAATATTGGAAGAAGTATAATTGCTATGCATTTATGTAATATATATACATACACAATATATATATATGAAGATTGTTAAATATTTTTATTCCAAATTAAATGAGTAAATTTACCTCAAGTTCATTTCATAATTTTAAAATGATATATAAATTATGATTGTTATCATTATTAAATAACACGTAGAAGACTTTTTAAATAACTTGCATGGAAATAAGTAAAAAAGTTTAAGGAAAATAATTATCCACAATTGTGGACAAATAGGTAATTATCATAATGACTTACAGAATAATTATAGTTACCTGAACTGTATATCAAATAATTGCATGTAGAAATTTCCATTAAAATATTAAGACCCTTTGGAACTCCATAAGCGTTTAGATTACATATGCTTTTAAAATGCACTATGCACAACATTTAGATAGCAAAAGAAATACTCGGTTCTTTTGCAGCACATGCATCTGAATTTTATTCTTTTTGATATTATTCTAAATAGTATTGCTTTCCCTCTTTCAGGTAATTCATTGTTAGTGTGTAGAAACTGATTATTTTTTATGTTGATTTTGTATCCTGTAACTTTACTGAATTCTTTTATTGGTTCTAACAGTCTTTTGGTAGAGTCTTCAGCGTTTCCTACATACATAAAATTAGGTCATCTGCGAACAGAGACAACGTAACTTCTCCTTTTCCAACTTGAATACCTTTTATTTCTCTTCCTTGCCTAATTGCTCTGCTAAGGAGCTTCCAGTACAATGTGGAATAGAAGTGGTGTGAGCGTGCATCCTTGTCTTCCTCTTGATATTAAAGGAAAAACTTTTGGCTTTTCACCAACATGATGTTGACTGTGAGCTTGTCGTATACGATTTTTATTATGTTGAGGTATATTTCTTCTATACCTAATTTGTTAAGAGTTTTTATCATGAGAGGATGTTGAATTTCTTCAAATGCTTCATGGCATCTATTGAAATGACCATACGATTTTTATCCCTCTTTCTGGTATGTGGTGCAGCACATTAATTTGTTTGTGTGTGTTGAACCATCTTTGAATCCTAAATCCCACATGGACTTGGTGTATGATCCTTTTAATATGCTGTTGAATTTGGTTTGCTAGTATTTTGTTGAGGATTTTTGCATCTGTGTTCATCAGGGATATTGGCCTGCAATTTTCCTTTCATGTAGTGTCTTGTGGCTTCTTGTAGTGTCTTGTAGTTTCTTGTGTGGTTTTGTTATCAGAATAATGATGATATCCTAAAATGAGTTTGGAAGTGTTCTCTCCTCTTCAATGTTTTGGTAAACTTTGGCATTAATTTTTCTTCAAATGTTTGGTAGGATTCATAGTGAAGCCCTCTGGTCCTGAAGCTTCTTTGTCGGGACATTTTTTTATTGCCGATTCAATCATCTTACAGATAGATCTATTCAGATTTTCCATTTCTTTATGATGCAGTCTTGGTGGGTTGCATGTTTCTAGGAATTTAGCCATTTCTTTTAGGTTTCCAATATGTTAATATATAATTGTTCATAGCAGTCCCTTATGAATGTTTTTATTTCTGTGGCTTTAGTTGTAATGTCTCTTTTATTTCTGATTTTTAAACTTTGAAACTTTTCTATTTTTTTCTTAGTCAAGCTAATGGTTTGTCAATTTTGTTTATCTTTTCAAAAAAATATATCTTATTTTTATTGTTTTTTTTCTAGTCACTATTTCATTTATCTCTGCTCTGATTTTTGTTATTTTCTTCCGTCTGCTAAATTTGGGCTTAGTTTGTTCTTCTCTTTTTAGTTCCTTATTGCAGTACTGTTATTGCAGTATGTCTATTTCTGACTTCGGATCTGTTAATATATTACTTCATATATTTAGGTGCTCCAATGTTGGTCACATAGGTATTTATAATTGTTACTTCCTCTTGATGAATTGACCCCTTTATTATTATATAATAACGATTTTTTTCTTCTTGTTAAAGCTTTTTACTTGAAGTCTATTTTGTCTGATGTAAGTATAACTATTCCTGTTCTCCATTGGTTTCCATTTGTGTGGAATATCTTTTTCCATCCCTTGACTTTCACCCTATGTGAGTCCTTAAAGCTGAAGTGAGTCTCTTATAGGCAGCATATATTTTTATATCCATTCAGTCATTATTTTTATATATCCATTTAATCACTGTTTGTATTTTCATATGAGAATTTTATCCATTTACATTTAAAATAATTATTGATAGCTAAGGACTGATGATTGCCATCTTTACTAATTGATTTCTGGCCATTTTTTAGTTCTTTTGTTTCTTTCTTTCCCTTGCTGTCTTCCTTTGTCATTTGATGATTTTCTGTAGTTGTTTAATTTGATTCCTATTTCTTTATCTTTCACGTATCTACTACAAGTTTTTGGTTTGTGACTACCATGAGCATTATATAAAATATTTTATAGTTATAACAGTCTATTTCAAGCTAACAACTTAATTTTTAATCATCTACAAAAACTCTACTATTATTTTCCTCCTTTTTGTGTTTTTAATTTCATAATTTACATATTTTTGTATTGTGTATCCATAAAAAAATTATTGTAGCTATAGTTAATTTTAATACTTTTGTCTTTTAGTGTTTATACTAAAGTGATTTACATACTACCGTACCATTACAGTATTAGAATATTTCACATTTTACCATATACATATCTTTGCCAGACTGTTTTATACTTTCATATGTTTTCATGTTACTCATTTCTATCATTTCATTTTGGCATGAAGAACTCCCTTTGGTACATTTCTTGTAAGGTAAGTCTAGTGGTGATGAATGCTTTCGACTTTGCTTGTCTGGGAAAGTCTTTCCTTCATTTTTCTAGATCAGTATTGCCAGGTAAAGTATTCTTGGTTGGCAGTTTTTTTCTTTTCATGCTTTGAATATATCATCTCATCCTCTCCTGGGCTGCAAGATTTTGCCTGAGATATCTATTGATAGTCTTATGAGGATTCTGTTGTATGGGATGAGTTGTTTCTTTTTTCTGAATTCAAAATTCTCTCTTTGTCTTTGATTTTCAATAATTACATCATAATGTATCTCACTGAAGTCCTCTTTGGTCAAATCTGTATGAGCTCCTATGTTTTCATATGCCTAGATGTCCATATGTCTCCCCAGCTTTGGGAAATATTCAGCCATTATTTCTTTAAATGAGTTTTCTGCCATTTTTTAAAATTTTCTCCTTCTGGGCTCCCATAATGAGAATATTGTTTCTTGTGAACATATCCCATAATTCACCTGAGCTTTGTTCACTCTTTTTCGATCTTTTCACAATTTTCTTCTCTAAATGGGTAATTTCAAATGTTCCCATACTTCTTGTTTCCTCTAAGTGGAGGAGGGGGAGATTAAGATTGTATGCCTTCTCTCAATCTAGCAAACCCAGGACAGGTGTGGTGAGCCTGCTATGTGTTTTTGCTAGTGAGTGTCCTGAAATACTCAAGTTTGTGAGTCTTCTCCTGATCTTATAGAGTTGGGCTGGCTTTCTGCATTTGCTCACTAGCCATCTGCAAAGGCTCACTCTCACTGTCCATAGAAGACCACACCAAGACCCAGCCATGAAGGAAGGGTGAGGTGTGTGGAGTGTTGAGGATGCCCATGGGCCAGTTGGGGGAGTTCACAGGTGAGGCATCTCCAGTGGCTGATGGGTAGACTTCCTGATGAAGTCTGTGAATTGGTAATAGGAAGACCTGCAGAATGGTTAGTTGTATCCAAAAGTACATTTTTTTTTTTGTATTGACTCATTTAAATCTAAATTTAACTACAGGGAATTTTTTTATCCCCTAAAATGTTATCATTATTATGGATGATAATTTAGATTATGGCTCACAACATACAAATTCAAAGTAGAATAAAAAGACAATGGTTTTTTCCAATGATAGTAGCAGCACTATTGGAAAAGGACAGATGAGAATATGCAAAATACAACTTTAAAAAAGTGTTTATCTTCCTTGACAGTGGCTGTATGGGCATATAGCGGATGAAGAAACATTTATTTAAGCAAATCTAAAATTTGGTAATAACTGTGATTTTGTGGTGTTTGAACCAAGACTGTTGCCATCCATATTCCTCCCAGCTTAGTGAGATATAAACTCCACTCCAGACTGAAACAACCATAAACACAGGGCTCCCTCTGCCCTCAGCTCCCAGTTAAAGGACTATTTTTAAAGCAAGGCAAGACATCATTGTTCCTCATCCTTCTCCTAACTACCAATTGCTAAGGCCAAGTTCCAACTGAGTACAGCTGAGAGGTGGGGTCTTCTTTCTTCTGCCCAGTCCTTACTTTATGAGACAGAAGCTGTACTCTGGGTCTGGCACAGCTGAATAAACTGGGGCCCCAACTACCCTTACTTTAGTTTTTCTGATGGAGTTTCCATGTTAAGAGAGGCAAACCAAGGAGACCTGTGTCTGCTGCCTTGCCATATACCAAGTTTCCAGCTCCTAAAGTGAAAGTATCACTAAGAGAGAAGCAGGCAATTGTCCTTATATCCAGGTAACATCAGAGGTATGGCTCAAAGATTTTGTCCCCGGGAGAGAAGCAGGATGTTGAACAGAGACTTCAAATTCCTACCAACTAGATGGAAATTTATAGAACACTCCACTCAACAAGAGCAGAATATACATTCTTTTCAAGAGCTCATGGAACATTCACCAGGAGAGACTATGTAATTGGCCAAAAAAAATACACTTCTGTCTATTTAAAGGATAGGAATTTTTAAAAATGTGTTATCTGACAACAATGGAATAAAATGAAAAATTAATTATTGAGGGCTGGCCCCATGGCTGAGTGGTTAAATTTGTGCACTCTGCGTCAGTGGCCCAGGGTTTCACCAGTCAGATCCTTGATGTGGACCTAGCACCACTTATCAAGCCATGCTGAGGCGGTGCCCCACATAGCAGAGCTAGAAGGACCTAACTAGAATATACAACTATGTACTGAGGGGCTTTGGAGTGAAGAAGGAAAAAAAAAAAGAAAAATTAATTATTGAAAAGAAATTTGGGAAACTTACAAATATGTGAATATTAAACAATATACTCTCAAATAATGGATAGTTCAAAGAAGAAATCACAAAGTAAACCAGAAAATACTTTGGGATGGATGAAAATGAAGACACTGCACATCAAAATTTATGGGATGCAGCTAAAGCAGTGCTTAGAGGGAACATTATAGCTGTAAATGCCTATCTTGTAAAAGAAGGAAGATATCAATCAAAAACCCGAACTTCAACCTATGACACTAGAAGAAAAAGAGCAAGATAAATATAAAGCTAGCAGAAGGAAGGAAAGAATAAAGATTAGAGTGTCATTAGGAAATAGAAAATAGATAAACAATAAAGAAAAATCAGTGAAACCAAAAGCTGGTTCTTTGAAAAGATTTTTTAAAAACTGACAAACTTATAGTTAGATTGACCAAGAAATAAAGGGAGAAGACTTAAATTCTTAGAATCAGAAATGAAAGAGGGAACTTTACTCTGACTTTGCTGAAATATAAAGGATTGTAAAGGAATCCTATGAAAATTATAGGCTGCTTAATTGGATGACTTAGATGAAATGGAAAAATTCCTAGAAACTCGAGGGAATCAGAGAGAGAGACACACAGAAAAGAACAGATGTTGAGAATTAAAAGACAGGATGAAGTTAATGAAAAGTGCCAAATTTACTTAATTATGGTATTATATAATTAAAATCCTCTTAATATTACTGATAATTTCATATTCACAAAGGACTACTATGTATTCCCTTAGTCATCAACATTTGATATAGGCAAAAAACATAAATGTTGATATGTCATTCAGGGTTTGACCAGGAGAAGAGAAGTTATTTAATATGTCTTAGGTGAAAAGTACTTAACATTGGATGAAAAAACACAATACACAATTTTTGGAAGAACTTGAAGAGCAAAAATTGTGAAGGAATCCACGAAGTTTAGGGGAATTAAGAGCAAAGATTTCAGCCTGAAGAATCAAGGCCAGTGGTTCCCAATAGCCTGCTGTGAATTTCATGTGTACTCACACATCTGGCTACAGCTGCCTCCAGCTACAGATTTAACGGCATCTCCTCCCCGACTTTCCAAATCTTAGACATGTGCCGCTTGTTGACTGTTCTGACTAGGAACTTACATGAAGTGGATTCTGAGAAATGTACAAGAGACTTTAGAATGTGGTGGTAGGGACACCTGCCCCCCGAAAAGAAAAAGGAAAATGATGTAACACCTAACATTTTTATCTAACTGAACAGTTTAAAAAAGTTTTTATACATGTCATTAAATTCTCACAACTATTTTGGGAGGTGAACATAATGTTCATTTTACAGCTAAGAATTCTGGGTCTCAATGGGGCTAAATGACGTGTTCAAAATAACACAGTAAGTGGTTAAGCCAAAAAGGAAATGAAGTCTTATAATGAAAGGAATCACAGCTCCTTCTATCATGCTAACAGAATCCCTTATGTTCTATTTTACAAAGAATGAGGCCTATACTTGATTTGAGATTTGCTTCAATCAACTTCTAGTAGTAAAATAAATGTCAGACCTATAGTTACAAAGTTCTTTTTGCATTAATTTGCTTTTCCTAAAATATGCTTCCTTCTCTATACAGCTGTATTCCTACTATTTCTTTTCCACACTGCCATAAAAAGACATAAGTAAATAAACAAATAACATATACTAAATAAAATGTAATTTCGTTTTAAAAAGTAAGTAAATTTATATATTGAAAAGCTGTCATATTTAGTCCAGAAATAGGGTATTACTAATTTGTTAAAAACATTCTCTTTGCTGTTTTTTAACAATAAAGAGGTTGTTCTGCCACACTCCCAGCTGGGTGAGCAGTGCGGTATAGGTCGCCAAGAGAACAAAGAAAAGACCCAGAGACAGCGAATGAGATATATAGGTTTATTGGGAGTTACTTACAGGGAATGTCCAGCGGTGGCCGACTGGACAGGCAATGTGCATCCACTACTGCCCCCTGAGAGAAGCTTGCTTAAGGAAGCAGAGGAACAAAGGCTGTGTCCTTGCCAAGGGGGACTGTCCCTGTAGGACCTGCATTCCAAGGCCCAGAGTCCCACCCCCTACCTGAGGGTCTCCATGTTCCCTCAGACTGCATGGTCTTTGTACTAACTATCCTATGAGAAAAAAACTGGGTTGGCCAAGCCCATCATGAGTGCTGGCGCATAACCCAGACAAGGAGTCTCAAGGTCATAAGGTTTAAAGGGCACAATGCCTAGTCTCCCTACAGTGGTAAACACCTAAAAAGGCAAAAAGGTAACATATTCATTCCCCATAAGGAAGTGCCGATAAGTAAGTAATTTGGATTACCAAGAAAATTGAGAGTGTTGTTTGAAATTCAAATTGGCAATTACTTTTTTTATATGATCAAATTTGCCAAAGGGTTATATGCTATTGAGTATCTGTAATGATTTAAATTGTAGAACATTTGTATATCTACTTTTTCAAATGTATTTAAACTAAAGGCATAAATATGTAAGTTAATGTGTATTATAGTTAAACATCATATTCATAAAAGCATGCTTTTCAGTGAAAGTTCATTACTATTCTCTTTTTTTTCAGCATTTGTTTTGGAACGTTAGTGATTTTATTGCATTTTGTATAAGTTTATTTTTTTTTTAATCTTCCAGTTAGTATGTAAAAACATAGTGATAGAAAATAGTACATAGAGTAATTTTTAATAATTAGAATACTAGGTGAGAAACTCAGATATGTTTTATTCAACAAGGCAAAAGTCTTGTATTAAAGATGATGATTTGATCTTATTAATAATAGCCATAAATTGTAAAAGTGAATAACTAGATAATGTTCTCTGAAAAATGAAATGAAAAGCTTCTATCAGACGTGACATAAAATACCGTGCCACAAAAATACTACCACAAGATACTATTCTGGCACCTCATTTAATTTCCGGCTGGATGTATGCTGACCAATTCCTATTTTATCTAAAGAAGATTGTAGTAGTTGTAAGCTCCAATTTGCTGAATACACTCTTTATTATTAGAATAAAACATTTTATTAAATTGGATGACAAATTCAACTCCTTTAAAACAGGAGTTAAATCGTAATAAAATGATTTTTTTGACTATGAAATCACCTCTCCATCCCTATTTGAAAGGGTTATGGACAGCTTTTAATAAAACTGCAGACACCCTATTTATGTAATATTATATACTCAAGAGAAAGAGATGCAAAGTAAAAATGTGCAACATATTTTACTCGATTGGCCTATAAACGCTCTGATGCATTTCCAGGTGCTGAAAATAGGCTTTTTTGATGCATTTCAAGAATAAATCCTTTGTATCTGATTAAAATGCAGATGAGCATCATAAACTATTGTAATTTGAAAGGACTGAACTCATGATGCAATCTGCCTCCATCTGCTTTTAGGTGTAAAGCAGGAGGGAGTTTTGCTGAAAGTACCAATGAATCCAATTTAGCTTAAAATTCAGGGAATCAAACAGGCCAGTCTCATCCCCCCAGTTCTTTTTTTGTTTGTTTCTGCATTATGTCATTTTGTTGTATGCCTGTGTAGCTTTAGCATAATCTGCATAATTGTATTGCTGTTAATTATGATAAAGAATGTTTTAAAATTTTTTTTCCACAAATATGGTGTCATACATGTATGGGGGAAGAAGACAGCTAAAATTATTGGCAGGGTTTTGAAAGAGCTTTGGAATTAAATTGACTGCCACAGGCTCATTTCTTCAATAAGTTGTTTGCCTCTTCTAACATTTTTCAGTAAATATGAGAGCAGTGAAATGAAGCCATATGTAGTGAGCAGGAACCAGTTAAATAGCAGACGCTCAGCTGAAAGTCATTGCTCCAGGGGTGGAAGCAGAAAGATGAGGGCTTTGGAAAAGATGCACTTAGGTATGAAACCTGTTTCCTGCCTAATAATTGTGTGGTTCAGGGGGATTCTTAAAATTTCTCTGAGCTTCAATTACATCTTTGGTAAATGGTCATGACTAATGTGCATCCATGGGGTTCGTGGGAGCATCATGGCTCGAGCACACCTAGTGGAGTGTCTGCATGTTGCTGGTGTAAAACTCACGAGGTCTATTTTTACTCTGGTTTTTATCTACTCAACTGTACTGTAAACCTTCGTTAAAGAGAAAGAGAGAGAGGCCCATACATCAGTATTCTACAAAGTGTTCCCTGGGCTAATTCCCATTTTCTAGAAGTTCTCTACATTAATTTTTACACTTTGCATTTTTTTGTTTTAACATAAACAATAAAATACAGACACATTCTGAATCATTGAATGACCATCTGAGTTTAGGGCCTGGACTTTTGTTTGTGCTTGGAAACATGTTACTTTCAAGAAGTATTATTTTAAAACATGCATGCTCTTTGGAAAATTACAGAGATGGTGTTCACGATGCCTTACGCACAATGACAATGATATCACAGTATGCTACAGATTGAGCAAAGTTTTCATATCTCAAAGAGGCTGAGACTACTGAGTCATCTCATAATCTACTGAAGTGTGAAGAGGAACCCTGGCCATCAGTACCATTTTACCCTCCGCAAATGGCACTTAAGCCTCAGATCAAACCATCATTGTCACATTTAATTAATGTCATTGATATAATATTATTGTTTGGTAAAATTTAAATTTAATTGATGATCATTTTGGATTTCACATTATATAGGAAGCATAATCATAAGAAAAGTAGAATTACCTAATTTTATGTATTGTACATATTTAAATAATTTTTTAAATGTTAACTCTAGATGCGAAAAATAATTTTTGTTTAGAATCATTTTACCAGTTCTGCAGATAAACTGAAACTTATTAATAATGAATTAATTTCGAAGAACTTTACAGCTATCTCTTTGAAAGAAAAAAAATAGTCCCATATTATGCTATATACGAAGCTAAAAAACTACAGTAATATTAAGATGAGCATTAGAAAATATATATATATGTGTTACAGATTACATGAAATTAAGCTTTTTTTATTTGGTAAAGAAACTATCAATGAAGTCAAATGACAAATGATAGATTGAAATAAAATGTTTGAGTGAATTCTTAATTGCCATTTGGTAGGTCAAAGACTGACAAATTGACAAATGCACATGGTTCAACCTAATATTTGTGACACTTGACACATGAGGAGTTAATATGTCTACTTTACAACAAAAATTATACATGTTAATGAAATGAAGAAAACAGTTACAGAAAAATGAGCAAGGAATATAACCAGGAAATTCGCAGAAGAGAAAATGCAAATAGCTTTCTAATGAAAATAGGTTCCACTTCACTAGTCATCAAGGACAAGATGATTGAAATAATGAGATCTGTTTAAAAAAGTCAGGTTGACAGCAATCTGAAAGATTGATCATATTCACTGTGGCCAAGGATATAACACAATCATAACTTCCACTGATAACCTGATGATGAAATTGGACACCACTGCAAACTTCATGGAATTTGTCCAGCAACACTTTTAAACACTGAAGTGCACGTGGCCATTGAACTGATAATCTCATCTGGGCCTTGATCCAACAGAAACTGAAGTGTCATCACAGAAATAATGTGCTACAAGGATTTTTATTACAACCTTTTTGAAACGGAAAAAACAAAAGCGGAAATAATCTATCAATAGGGAATATTGAATAAATTATGGTGATTCAATCCCTGGGGTCAATTTTTGTATATTTATTTTGAGAAAAATCCATTGCTAAGTGAGAAAAGCAAAGTACAGAATAATATTTTTCCTATAATAATGGTTTCTTGAAAACCTTGTATATGCTCCTATAAAAACTGTGAAAAACGTTTTCCAAATTGTTACTCTGCTTATAGTAAGAAATGGGATTTCAGTAGAAAATGATGAGAATCTTAATATGTATACTTATTACTTCTGTATTGTTAACATTGGTGCAATGTGCAAGTGTTGCTGAAAATAAATGTACCTATACATCAATTTAAGAACATAAAAAACGATTGCGAAGAACTCCTTTGTTTCGTCTGTCTTTACAAAATTGTGTAATTTAACTTCATAGAAAAATTCCTACGACTGTGAATGCTGAGTCAAAGAGAACACAATTAAAATGTTTAATAATATGGCCAATTTCCATTAAAAATATTCTACCGTTTTATATTGTAATTGATATTATTTGAGACTTCCAATTTCTCGGTAAGCTCACCATTGCAGTGTTGTCTTTTTAAAAAGTGCAATTTCCAATCTAATAGGCAAAACTTTATTCCACTATAATTTGTTTGTGTTTCGTGTGCTTGACCTATACATGGCACTCAATCCGTAAGTGGATATTATTGAATTTTAAGTTATTTTATAAAACATTTGAGTTGTATATTTCTTCCTTGTGATTATCTATCTATGACATATACCCAATTATCTACTGAGAATTTTTGATTTGTATTTTTTAAATATCTCAGAGTAATACACATTAAACCTGTACAGCTATTTCATTCTTAGTGTAAGGTAAAGGGAAGGGAGATATTATCTGAAATCTAGCTGCTAAATAATTTTAAATGATTTCTAAATATTGAATAGCATTAAGAAGGTTTGAGACTTTTTCTAAGAATATAGTAAGTAATCTGCTTTAAACTATATTTTCTACATTGGAGAGCAGTAAACAATTTTATGCAAATAATTTTGTTTTAATTTTCATTCTCAAGACTTTGAACTATTCATGAAGGATTATTGAACTCATTATGTACAGAACATATTTTCACAGAAAGACCGCTTAAGTAAGCTAAATCTGCTTTTAGAATGAAATAAAGAAATAGTCAAACTTTTTAGTACTGTTTAAGAGCAGTATTAAACTTGAAAATGCAAAGCTTGAAAGCTGATGTTGGTATTTACTAGCAGATGTGTTGACCCTGTTAAGTACAGTTCGGTTATTCGATGGCAGATGTCACCACTGCAATGAAGAGAGAGGAGAAAGAAAGAGTTCAGCCTGAGAGGAGTTTTGCCTTTAAAATGGATTGCTGTTGCCAATGGTTTTCTTTATTACTTTTGTTATTGAGAGAAAAATCATTGAATATTTTATTCACTTTCTTTTCAGTAGATGTTTTGATAGCCCAAGTGTCCCTTTATGGGAACTCATTTCCTCAAAAAACATTTTAAAGTCATCTAAGAGATTTGAAGTCCCCAGGGGTCTTTTGCTTTGTTCTCTAGTTTCTTAGTATTTCATGTGAAATATGTAGTCCTGAAGGCATAATGCTATTTAAAACACAAACTTTCTGAAAACTTCTTAGAGAGGAAATATTCTGGTTTTGATTTTCTAAAATTTTATATGAAAGAGGTCATTGCATCTTTGAAATAGTTTGTGTAAGCCAGAGGCAATATAATGCAATTTTAATGTCCTCACTTTCCCTCTTATATTCTTGCCCAGTGTGTACCATTTTCTTATCTGTGTTTATATGCCAAGAGACATAGGGTGTTATTATTTATGTAGTCTTTAACTGTAAAACAGTTCTACGCTTAAATATCTCCTTTTAATAGATTTGCTTGGTTATCCTGAAAGGGTCTGACTGCCGGTGGGGTTACATTTGTTAATTCTGCCATAACCAGGTTCAGTCAGGGAGCCATTTGGTCTCTGCAAGCCCCAGTGCCCTTGGTACTTCATTTCTCCATTCTTAGTTAAGTATGATTGAATCAGCTGTTTATCTACCATCAGGATACTTGACCAGACTGTACACCTAAATGGTTGTTCTTGTACATAGTAAATATTCAGATATCAGCAAAAATACCTTCTGGGATGAAACAAGAAGTTCAATTCACTATATTTTTTATTGATGTTTATTGTACCAATAACAAACCTGAAAATGAAATTAAAATATTTCAAATTGAATTCATTAATTCAAATCAACTACAGTGATATTTCTATTCCCTTCCAACTATTGTCCATTTGCATTTATGGATTTTGCATATTTGTAATCATAGTGTCGGCACAATTGGATTTCATTCAATCTTGAAGCAAACAAATTGGCCCTAAACGGTTTTGTTTTCCTAACTCTGGGGTCTTAACATAGGCCAAAGTAAGTTCTCATTGACTCAGCTTCACCTACAGGTAAAATATTTTACTGAAATATT
Organism: Equus quagga; assembly: GCF_021613505.1. NCBI lineage: Eukaryota > Metazoa > Chordata > Mammalia > Perissodactyla > Equidae > Equus > Equus quagga. Next base: position 32,955,971 of record NC_060285.1, read on the forward strand.
GAATTATTGAAAAGTACTGCTAATTTTACATTCAATGTTATAAAATTTACAGAAATATAAACAGTTTCATGAAGACTATTGTTTCTAGCAATAGATGCAACATTTGTGCCAACCACAAAAATCTGAAAATATTGGATATGAGTTTTGTATGTATATTTTAGCCTTGTAATATAATTAACAATAAGGCTCTCTAGTCACCTCTCAGATAAACAAAATCTAATCTATATATACCGGCTTATGTAAAGATCTTAACTAATGTGCATTATGATGACCTAAGAATTTGAAGATGTAAGCAAAAACTCCTACTTATCCTAGCTACTTATCCCAGAAAATCTATAAGACATTGACCAATGAAAAGATTTTACTCACACTAAGTGGAGAAGTGCTCTGTGAATCAGGCGCCTCTGTGGGGTATCTTGGTATGTTAGTTAGCTTTCAGTTGTAGGAAACAGAAAGGTACTGATGCAATTACTGGCAGAAAAATATTTGATATGAGAACTTAGAAGCTTACCCGTCACTTAAAGGGCCTCTAGCTCTAACATTCAGAACGACTCCATGCAGACCTAGCTTGTCTGAGGGCTGCTGTCTCTGACTTCAAGAAAATGCTACTGTGACTAGGATCTAGACCCAAGGAAGTAACCAGTGCAGCAGTTTCCTCCCAAGAACCACACCGTTAGTGAGTAGACACGGGCCTCTGTGGAGAAAATCTCAACATTACTGTGCTTATCTGCAGCACCAGCTAAAGCAAAGGACAAATGGTCTCCCCTGTACTTCTAGCTTCTAGAGCTCACACTATGCATTTAACTGCCAAAATCTAATGCACACAGAGAAACCTCAATGAAGGAGAGTCTTGGGAAATATTTTTAGCTTTCCAGCCTCAGGAAATGATGGAAATGATGCTGAGTGCCAATCTACTATACCCAGCCTACTTGGTGAGCTTTTAATTCCTTTTGATATCTGAATTTGTGTGTACCTATTAGATAGGCTAATCATATGTTCTGGCTTGCTTGGGGCAGTGCTGATGTGTGTCTATCATCCCACTGTAATTATAAGTAGAGCCCCCTTTCACTCTTAATGAGTTCTGCTTTGGAAGATAAATTCTATATTCCCCTTGCTTTGATGTATGTGTGTCCTACCCTACAGGGTACAGGAAAGAAAGGGAAATGCCATTAACTGGTCTATATCCTCTTATTCAACAGTCAAAATAAGGCTGTGAAGAAATTATTAGAATTTTACTTTTGAGATATAAGGCTTGAAGAACATACTAACTATCCCTCCATGGTTACGTAGCAAAGAAAAGATAGAGCAGGGATGAATTTAATTTTAAACTTGTCTGACTTCCAAGGACATGAATTATGGTTAGTTATGCAACTCTTAACTATAATCAATTCTGTGCTGATAACTGTTGTTTCTGTCAAATTTATTGTGGACTTTAAGCATTTTATTTTCACATATTATTCATTCATTCATTCATTCATTCCACAAGTATCATTTGAGCACTTACTATGAACCAAATGTTGACCTGTGCCCTAGGGATATAGAGTTAGACCAAATAGACAAAAATCTTACCCATATGAAGCCTACATCAAGAAAGAGGAAATATATTTTTAATAAAAAGACTAAATGTGTCAAGTGATACAAAGTGCTACAGAGGAAAATACAGCAGCTGGGTATAATGAGGAAAGCTGGATGTGGGGGCTGCTATTTCAATCTGGAAAATCACTGATAAAAAGTTTCATTAGATACATGAAGTAGGTCGAACCGTCATGAAGATATCTATGTAAGAGCATTTAAGGCTGAAAAAAAAATGTAAACTGTGTGGCAAGAATGAGTTTGGAGAAGGAGAAGGAAGCCAGTTTAGGTGCCATGGATGGATGAGGGCATGAATAGGAAGAGAGGAAGTTAGACAGATTGTGTGTGTGTGAGAGAGAGAGTGTGTGAGTGTGTGTGTGTGTGTGTGTGTGTGTGTGTTGCTGAGGGGAAGATAACAGCCCTGGGTAACCTAAGGCTCTGGCTGTGATGTGAGACGGGAAGCCAGCTTACTGATTTAGCACACTGGTATATTTCAGCCAATTACAGATATAGTCATTTTATCACCTTGGTAAAAGAATATTATTCAAAGATGAACTTTAGGAAAAAATTGGTAATATTATGCATATTATCCAACTTATTTAATTCTCAAATCCCTCACTAATAAAAATAAGATAATAAAAATGTAGTGGCAAAGATTCAAGGCAATTATAAATATACTTGCCTAGCACATGCTAATTGTTCAATCAATGAAGGCAGTTATTATTAGCATAAAAGAGGAATAATTTTTAATCAAGTAAGCAGCATATATTACTAATTGCATTCACTTTGCTGTTTATGAACCAAATAACAGGATTATTAAATCTTGTATAAGATTTAATCACGCATCCATATATGTACAGCACTAGCCTCAAACGTTCTTTTTTCTTATTTCTTTTTGATGAGCAAGATTGTCCCTGTGCCAGTATTCCTCCATTTTGTATGTGGGATGCCACCACAACATGGCTTGATGAGCAGTGTGTAGGCCTGTGCCACGAGTCCAAAACCATGAACCCCAGGCTACCGAAGCTTGTGACTTAACCACTGAGCCAGCAGGCTGGCCCCTAGGCTCTAACATTTTAACATGCACAGTAGAGGAATCCAGTTGGTTCTAAATATAATGGTTGAAGATATTACAGTGAGATTGAGAGCAGGATTTAATTGCAAAATAAATTAGGAAACTTTGGGAGGTTAGAAAATGTATTTCTGAGTTCAGATCATACAATAACTATTGAGTATCTGTGATGTCTGAGGCTCTGTGCCAAGTTCTGACATTGTAAAAATCAATAAGTATATATCAACCAGTAAGTATAATTAATCAATAATAATAATTTGTTAATATGGTAGGTGATAAACTTGAAGTTCTCATTGGGTACTTTGGGAGCAGAAGGAAATATCTTCCCTAGCTGAATCTGGGACTGAAGCCTCACGCATAGAGGTTTTACGAGAAAGTGGATCCCGACTATCTATCTATCTATCTATCTATCTATCTATCTATCTATCTAGATATAGACATTCTAATATACATATATCCGTATCCTAATTATGGCAGGGAGGTTGGAGAAAGAAAAAAAAATTGGGGTGGAGGAAAGGAGATACACTAATTTCTATATAATTGATTTTTTTAGGAAATGAAAAAAAGAAGTACTTCTAGAGTAGCTAGGAAAATATGATTCAAAATTCCCTTTGAGAGCCTGTATAGGGTCTAGTCTCATTGTGATTTTATTAAGAGTATCACGTGAAAGGAATTTCTTGGTTCCTCATAGTTGTGGTAACATTCCCAGGAATTTGAAGGTATCTGTCTGAGGAACTTATTAAGAAAGAAAGGTACAAGAGAAACATAGCTTGTGAAATGTATTTAATTTTACAGGAATATGCTGTCAATGAATTCTGGATATTGAGGATGATAGCCAACATTCTGAGACACAAATTATGTTAAAGTCAAGCTATTAAAAAATTAAATAATAAATCCTAGCAAGCCAATTTAGATGTGCATATGAAGGACTCTACTCCAGAGCGCTGAAATGAATATAGATGTTGCTTCTATGTTATTTAGTGAAAACATGCCAATTGCCAAGGAAGTCTTTACAGAGTGGTTAAGAGTGGTCATCATTTCTCACCTCATGGAGCTCAAATTCTAGTCGTAGTGATGGTGGTAATAGGGACGTACTACAAGTATATATTAAAAACGGGCTTATATGTAAGCATCAAAATTAGTTCAAGTATATTTTGAATGTGTGAGAGTGCATAAAATCAAGAGATTACTAAATAAAATGGACTCTAGTTCTCACTCCTTCATAACCCTGAACTATGGGATCATAGGCAAGTTACATAACTTCTCTGTGCCTCAATTTTCTTGTAGATAAAATGAAAGAAACACACAATTTTCAGATAACGTTTTGCCTCTCATATGCTCTAATGGTATTCCATATACAGAAAATTCACGTGGTATTATGACCACATGTACATCTTTGATAATAATAAAAATAATAAAATAGCTAGGATTTATTTCATGCTTACCATGTGATATTTTATTATTCATTCCAACAATCTGATGAGTTACGTACTATTAGGTACTAAAAAAGAGAGAGAGGAATATAAGTTAAGTAACAAGTAAATGCCTCTACTCTTATAGGGTTAGAGAGTAGGCTGGGGGAAAGAGACACAAACACATTCTATCGACACGAAAACTGACATTCTAGTTTGGATGTACTTCCAAGTATCTATTCATCTACATTTATCATGCTTTTGATAGTTAAATTAGGAAATACTTAAGGCTCTTGCCCTCAAAGTATCCACCATTCTTAGGAAGGAGGGAGGGAGAAAGAGAGACACAGAGAGAGAATTTAATTGACATCTTCATTCAGGCTCCAGGAAGAAGAGCGTAGAACGCTGCTTCAATAAGGATGGGGGGGGTCAGAGTCAACCCAACAGAGGAGATAAATTTTGAGCTATTTTGAACAATAATTATAAGTTTGTTTAAGCAAACAAAACAAGCTAGGTAAAGGACCTAGTAAAGTTTAAATGGCATCATAAAATGCCGCCTTATAGATCAAGAGGACAGCCTATAAAAAGACAAGGACCGCGTAAGTGGGCAGAGCACATTTGGAGAGGAGTTAGGTAGTTCAGCATGTCTGCATAACCATAGGATCCATACAGGCAGGTTGCGGGAGGTGCAGATATAAAGGTAGGCAGACATGATAGGCCAAAGTGTCCTTCAACGGTATTCTTAAAAGATTTTGAGCATTGGAGTGACATAATCAAGATTATATGTTAATAAAGAAAAATGATAAGGGAGTAAAACAGAATTTGAGAGATATATTGATTATAGAAACCACAGGATTGCATGACTGATTCAATTAAGTAGGGAAAAGACATGAGACAGAAGAAGGAGATAAAGATTCTTTGCAGAATTTGCGGAAGTATTTACTAGACAGAAATTGGCTGATTAAGTTGATTTGTATATTTTATTCTGACCGAAGAAAATATATATATATATACACACACACTACTTTTAAATAAGTCTCTCTACCTTTAATTTAATCTCACACTTTGTTGCAGTGGTGGAAGCTAATCTTTACAGTAAAAATATTCTTCAAGTTAAGAAAGTCTCCCTATCTAGTTTGATGTGAGAAACATGGTAAATTATCCATTCTTGCCCTATGCATATCTAGGTTCAAACAAGTAAAGGTAAGGCCTAGTTTAAATGACATCATAAAATGCCGCGAATTATCATTTTAAGTTTTTGAAAGGGGCATGATTTTATTGATAAAAGTAAAAAAATCTAGAGATGAAACTTAAAGTGAGTTATTTTAAATAGGATTTATAACCACGCATTTAATGTGAACTATCTTTTTAAAAGAGCTTCTGAAAATCTAGGTAGAAATATAAGTGCCTAATCTATATTTCATCTCTTTGACCTTAAACTTACATAAGAACATTTAACATTCTAGCAGCCGTGTGGGGATTATCTTTTGAGTTTCTTATTCGGATAAAATTAAAGTCTCTTATAGTTAACTCTCCATTATCCATGCTAATGTAGGATTAAAGCTGATAATACAAATGATGAATTTATGCCTACACACACCCCTATCACACATGTGTGCACACACAAACACATACACTGATGCTGTATTCATGAAGAATTTACCGCCTATTCCTAATCTATTAGGGATTTCCTCAGAAAGTATATAAACAACTTTCTTGCATCAATTCCATTACTTTGAATTCCAATTTTGACACCTGTACAGGTTTTTCTTAATGCATATTTTAGTATATATGTCTTTCTTCCTGTGTGTAGCCTTCTGCTGACAAAAGAACTGTGTGTCATATACACCTTTGATTTTACCTCTGTGCCTGGTAGATTGAATTAATGTTCCCACCAAAACTGGTTTCCTAAAAATGCTGCCGTAGAAAATATTGCAAATATAAAGTGTATTTTAAAATTAAAAATTATTTTTATTTTAAAATATATTGGAACAATATAGTGTATCAAACTAATGAATTAATGAATATTATTCTTAAAATTAAGCTAGGAAATAGTGATTCAAGTTAAAGTAAAACATTAAGTAAAGAACGTTGGAGTAATATATGGATATGGCGAAAATTGAAGGAGTTATACAAGGATTAAAACAATAAATCTTGCATTTGAACAAGTCTTATTAGACAGAAAATATGTTTTTAGACAAAGATTTAAAGCTATTTACATCTTTCTGCTAAAACATGCCTATAATGTGTGAAAATTTTCATTCTCTGTCTAAAATATTTTATTATTCTTGTCAATTAAAACTATTATTTATTTATTTTACCTGGAGAAAACTCTTCTGCTTTTAGGAAAACAATGTTTATAACAAGATACTCTGACTCTTGAATCTTTGGCATAAAATAATTTTCTAGGAAATATCCAGGAAACAGAATAGACATATGTTTCATTAGGACATTTACAAGTCATTCTAAGGGAAACCATGATTTGAAGAAAATTGCTTGAAAAATTAATGGCAATATCCTTTTGCATTTAATCCCTCAAGCTGTTGTCTCTCCCTGTCTCCCTCCTCCTCTCTCTCCTTTTATTTCTGTCAGTCTTCCTCCAGTTTTCTCTTTATTTGTGTCCGAATTGGTTTTCTTTTTTGGAGAATACTTACTATAAAAAAAACTAATTAAATAATTAGAAATATAAAGATCTTATCAATGCAACTTGCAATATCAACTCCTGAAAAGTTGAACTTTATTTATTATTTCCCTGCAGTCATTCACTTGTTCATTCACTGGGGAACAGGTAGGTACTTCAGGAAATACCACTTCCATGAAGAATATAAATATTGCTCTTAGTTCAGGCAGTAGCTGAAAATAAATACATTGGGTTTATTCAACATTCTAAAATCATTATAAACTGAAAAAACCCCCCAATACTTAAAAGTTATTAAGGGAAAAAGGTTAGCCATGATTAAATTGTACTTAATGGCTATTTTTTAATTTTGAAACTTTAGTGATTTTTTGGTATCTGCTAAAAAACAGCAAAAATGCCATCTATAAACACCATTGGAACATTGAAAATTCTTTACCAAAAAGCTTTAAACAATGACTATCTTTCCATTCTTCAGACTGATGTATTTTGCTGCTGCTGTTTGTAGAGTAAGAATGTGAAAGATCAGGTAATAGGAAAAATCTCCTGTTACCATATTTTAGTGACGTATGTGTGAAGTAAGTTCTAGGTCACTATGTTGCAAAGGTTTTTGAAAAACTGTGACTGTGATAAATAATTATTCGACTTAAAACAATTTTCAAGTTCCATTCTTGCAACGTTATAATATCAAATTTACCTTCTTACTTCATAAAGAAATACTACGCATTGCTTGTATTTTAATCTCCATCTTTGGGCAAGTATTTTATTTTAAAGTCTAGAAATTTAACAATGGTCAATCAAGGCTCTTTATGTGGATGGAAGAGCAACACTGACACTTTAAAAATACACTCAAATGATAGTTTTTTGACACCAAAGTTTATCTTCTTTAGATATATCTAAAAGAACTATAAACTTGAGAAAATATCATTTCTACAATTTATTTACGTAGGCATTGTGTATGTGTCAGCGGAAGTGTATTTTCCAATAGTTTAAACATTCCGTTTATATTTATTTACCAAATGTCACATTTATATTTATTTCTAACCTGATTGAAACTATAATCTTTAAAATTAATACATTACTTTTAAATTGGAAACAATGTATTTTTTCTAAGCAGTACCCAGATAAAAGAGGAGATAAAAGCAACAGTCTCTCTGGAAAACTGAAATTAATGGTGACAACTTTGTCTATTTGACAGTAACTTGTACTACAGGGAAGGCCAGCATCCAATTCAATTATCACAGACAGCGTGAACCAATTAGATACTAAAACCAGTGGAGAGTGTAGATGGATTTCGAATTTTCCCTTTGATCTCAGTATCTCTACTTTTTCTAAGTACACAGAGAAATGTACATGCCAAAACCTCTAAAGCACAACAAACCTAATGCGAACAGCACTTGTAAAACACCGTATTCAATTTCATAGTCCACGTAAAGGACAAGAAAAGAAGCTTTGCTATTATATCAAAACATCTACTGTGAACCCATGAACCTAAGTATGTCCTAAAGCATTGATAGACTGAAAACTGGGGTGAAGGAAAGCTTAAGAGAAGCAACAGCTGAAAGGACCTTGAGGACAGTTCAGAAATTGGGATAAAGCAGAGTGTAGTGGAGTCAGGAACAATGCCTGGAAGATTATTGCAATAATTGAGGTGAGGAAAAAAGAAGCCTAAAATGTCAGTAGTAAGGCTGATAGAGAGTAAAGAGCTAGAATAGACAGTACTTAGTGTCCATTGGTTACAGAGTGAGAGAGAGGGAGGAGTCACAATTAACTCCTAGGTTCCTAATTTAGAACTGGATAGATACTGGTTCATTCCACTGCCTTATGGAAAAGGAAGAAAGAAAAAAGTTCAGGGTAGTGATTTTCAATTATGACATTTTTTTCCCAGGAGATGTTTAACAATATCTGCAGAAATTTTTGGTTGTCATAGCTAGGAAATGGTGCTGTTGACATCTTAAATAGGGGCCACAGATGTTGTTAAACATCCTACAATGCATAAGACATCCCCTTCTCCCCAACCTGACAACAAAGAATTATCCTCCCAAAGTGTCATTAGGAGGTTGAGAAACACTGGTATATGGTGAAAAAACAATCATTAAATTTTATACATTGTGGCAGGCAGAATAATGGTCCTATAATACTCTTATAATATGTCTACCTCCTAATCCCTGGACCTGCGAATATATTACTTTACATGGCAAGAGGGACTTTGTCATTGTGATTAAATTAAGGATCCTGAGATGAAGGTGCTTATCTTGGATTATCCAGGTGGATCCACTGTCATCATCAGAGCTCTTAGAAGGGAAAGAGGGAGGCAGAAGAGTCAGACAAGAAAAAGTAAGAACAGAAGCAGGGGTCAGAGAAAGGGAGAGAGACATTTAAAGATGTTATACTGCTGGCTTTGAAGATAGAGGAAGGGACCATAAGCCAAGGAATTCAGGTGGCCTCCAAAAGGAAAAATCCATTCACCTCTAGAACCTCCAGAAGGAATGCAGACATGCCGACACCTTGGTTTTTAGCCCAGTGAGTCCTATTTCAGCCTTCTGTCCTCTAGAATTGTAAGAATTTTTTTTTGTTTTAAGCCAAAAAGTTTGTGACAATTTGTTACAAGAGCAATAAGAAGCTAACATAAAAATGTTGAGTTTGAGTTGGACACTAAGTAGAGAGATTTAGCAGTGAGAAAGAGAGAACTTGGCTTGCAATAGTGTCTGGAAGTCACCAATATGTAGTGATGAAACTATACATACTGATAAGATCTTACACATAAATATTGATAGAGAGGGTCATGGGGTTGTCTGAAGGTGTGTGTATGTGTTTATCTGCCATGAATTTTTAAGATAAGAGAACTTTGGGTTTGTTGAAGGTAAAGAGAGAAAGAGGTTTAAAATTATGAAAAAAAAAAGGAGGAAACAAATAGAAAGTTCCCAAGGTTTGAGTTACTTTAAATGGAAGGGGCACTTCTATTTGAAATTGAATAAAGTGTGGAAGCATGGGTATGAATTGAAAGCATTTTATAAGTGGGTAGGGGACAAGGAAGTCTTAGAAGTTTCTCACTGGTTGTCTCCATTTCCTTGTAAACGTGAAGGCAGTATTCTCAGATAAATTTATGCTTAGATGAGTAAAGTGGTAAAGGGCGGTACAACTGGAAGACAAGCTTCAAATTAGCATTTTTAACAATAAGCTTGTCAAGCAGTAATGCTTTAGAGTTTTACAGAGCTAACTTTGTGCAATTCTACTCTGAAAGCCATTTTGGTGAAAATATATAGTCATCTGCTCAAGTGAGCTATAGGTGAAACGGTATCATCAGGAAGCAGCAAGTTTTCGGGTAAAACAAAGAGCAGGAGGATACAATTTTAAAATATACAGGGTGACAGAGCTAGTTTCTAGAGGAGTATGAGCTGCTTCAATAGGAGTAATCACAAAGCAGCCAGGTGGATGAGCACAGACCGCTTACAAACAGGACTGGATTAAGCTATTCAGTCATATGCTTTAGAAGTTTATGTTAAAGTTCTTATTATTAAACTTTATTCATACAGGACAATCTTTTTTCTTTTGCTTAGAATTTAGGGTATGTGTGAGTAAATAAAGTCAAAATGACTCATATACCTTTATTGGTCACATGGCCACCTCTTAAAGAAAATGGCCCAAGGTCAGTTAGGGAATATTGAATCACACTTTCATTAAGCCTGCAACAGTTAGAATTAATAGAATTTTCTGAACGGAATAAAGGTTATGCTAAGGTTTTGCTGACTGAGCTGCAACTTTATTGCCATGGATTAGATATAAAAATGACCTTAAGTAATTTTCCTTATAATTATGTGCTGGTACACAAGCTTTCAAATTACTTTACAGAAATACTTACCTAGATAATACAATGATATCTAAAGAAAACCATATGTTTATTATTTCAGTATTCTTTATGACCAAGAAAAAAATTATAGTTAATATTAAACTAGAATATGAATCATACTTATACATATTTTTGATGCAACTCATTAAAATCAAGAGAAGTGTTTATGCAATTTATTTCACAGCAGTTGCCTAGCAACTTTCAGGAAATCAATAGCTTATTTTACAAAGACTTTAAATTATAACTCCCTTCATATTTTTTTCTACCTACCCTATTTTAGTTTGAAATTGTCATTCATCATTTAAAGCTCTAACTAGAAGCAATACTAAAATTTGGGGTGATGGAAAACAATCTAGTTTTTCCAATAGGAAATAAAGCATCATCAAACCTAAAACTATAGCAAATGTATTATAAATTAGCATCTTCAAATTAAAAAGAGGATCACATCATATTTCATTTTTTTTCTCTCTCTCTGTTTTGTTTTTTTTTTTTTTTTTTGGAGGAAGATTAGCCCTGAGCTAACTACTGCCAGTCCTCCTCTTTTTGCTGAGGAAGCCTGGCCCTGGGCTAATATCCATGCCCATCTTCCTCTACTACTTTATAGTAGTGGGACGTCTACCACAGCATGGCGTGCCAAGTGATGCCATGTCCATACCTGGGATCTGAACAGGTGATCCCGGGCCGCCGAGAAGCGAAACGTGCAAAGTTAACAGCTACACCACTGGGCCGGCCCCATATTTCTAACCATAAGCCAATAGGTATAACTGATAATTGAACTTGTCGGATGATTTAATAATTAAATGCATTTGACAGGAATCTAGTAACATGCATTGATGAGTAACTTTACATGATCTTTTCTGATGAAACAGCCAGATGAACTACATGTTCAAAAAACATTAAGTATATACTGGATATATTTTAAAATTTTTAAATTTTGCCATATATCCTGGATACCTTTATAGGATCATCACCATCAACATCATCATTACCAAAATAACTCACTTTTAGAGGGTTACTATGAAACTGACCCTGTTTCAAGCATTGTTTCATATGGTAACTCATGGAATCCCTCTGAGGTAGACAGTATTACGGTAATTCCAATTTCATAGATGAACAAATTAAGATACAGAGAAGTTAAACAACTTGACAATGTTACTCATGGCAGAGCCAGGCTATAAGATAGTTGAATTCCTCCTTTGGAGTTAGCCTCATCTAATCCTTTTCTAGAAGTTTCCTTCTTGTGGCATATATTTTAAAATAAGAGATAATACACATACGTTTATAATGTCACACACAGTTGTTAATTCTTGACATATATTGAGCTAATCTCTAGAAAATATGGATGACTAACTTCTATAATATTTTAGCCATGAGGAGACTTGGCACAGCTAGTGATCGAGTTAAGCTGCTCAAAATCAGACACCTAATGATGGGAAGAGCTGGGTTTGAATTAAACTCAATGTGGCTGCAGGATCTGTGCTCTTAACCAGTCATTTATACTTTATCCGGGACTTTGGCTGAGATGGTCAACTGGCTGATGTTCTTTTGTCTCATATTCTCCACATTGGACCATTAAACAGGCCACAACTCATTCCATGGATCCAAACCAGCATAATTATTTGGGAGTTTGGTAAAGCATTAGGGAATTGAGATCCAACACAAGGGAATTATGAGAAAGGAGGAGAATAACATTTAAACAGTAAGCTAAGTGTTTTATTTTCACCCAAGGGAAAGATACCAAAGAAATGGACCCCTTGAGAGATGATTCCATTGTGGACATCTTGATTCAAGTTTATAAATATTAATTGAGCACTTTCCATGTCTCTGGAACTGAAAAAAAAAAGGCCCTCAATAAAAGACAATCTTTCCAGTATGGAGCTTAAGTTTTAACGCAGGGAGAAATCTCCAATTTCTTATCTTGATTTCTTTTTTACTATTCATTCTATAGATCCTGAGATACAATTGGAATAGACAGAAGATGATTCTGTACCCAGCCCTCCATGAATTCAACTTCTAATGTGGGAAACAAACAACTATAAACTAAACATACACGAGCATGAATGTATGAGTATGTATATGCACATATAAAAATCTGAAGATATTAAGAGATGGAGAATAGCAGGGAGATGGGGGAATTTCTCTAGATAGGATAATGGGAATAGACTTCTCTCAAAACTGACATTTGGACTGAGATCTGAGATACAAGAAGGAGCCAACCAAAGGGTTGCATAGGAGTATTTCCAGCAGAGAAACCTGCCTATACTCTGAAATATATTAGAGTATTCTGAAAAATTTGAGAAATACCTCCTTCCTCCCTGAAAACAGGGAACTTCGTTCAGCTATCTGTTTTTCAGTTGGATTGGCCTAATCAGACAAGACTTGACAAAATGAGGATGTGGTGACCCCAGTGTTGTGATTCTACCACTTTGATTATGGTGTTTTGACTGTCAGGGATTCACATCCTTTAACTCTGCTCTGAAACAGGGATAAACAAAAATGATCAAATATTTCTTTAATTTTATGAGTAAATCCATGCAACTGACATAAGTTTAAACTGTACACTGTCGTGTGTTATTTAACTACAATTTGTCTGAATATTTTCGAGTGCTTTCTACAACTCAGACATTTTTAGAAGCATAGGCAAAATATCAATGAGCAAAACAGTCAGAAACTCCTGCCCTCATGGAGATTATAATTTCTTGAAACGTTTAGATTCGTTAGAAATAACCCAGGCTTATTGGACTTCATAAGAATAAAAGAGGACTGTGGGAAGAGGAGAGAATAGGGAGAGGTGGAAGAGGAAGTAGAAGAGAAAACAACCTCACTTTCGCAAAGGCTACCATATTAAAATTTGACATAATTTAAAAAAAATGTGTCCAACTTTATTCTAAAATTTACAAAGAAAAATCAACCCTGATGAAGATAATTATAATAAACTAAAAATAAAAATGGAGAAACATAGAAAACTGTGATTTATGGAAAGTTAATCAAGAAATTGTATTCTCTTATTTGATATTCACTGGGAAAATTAATTTTTCACAAAATAAATGAATGTTAACTTAGTGGTGACAAAACGCTTACTATTTATTGAAATGTTTCCATTGTCGTTGAAGTTAGAACTGCAGCAATAACGTCATGGGTTCAAGCCACCCTGTTTTCCCAATAACTTTTGTCTAGTATTTCTGTTCTTACCACATCACTTTGATGTGGCATCTAGACACTGCCTTTTTGGGGATGCCTTCTGAGTTATGACTGTCTCCACACACTACTTTGGAAGGTTACCATGACATTTCAGCTTCCAAAGCCAGTATATATTTTCAGATAAATGTACTTGTGCATGTGTCCATGCACTTAAAGCTTAGAAAAAAACAATTTTTAAAGTTTTCAAGTAAATACACTTTTCACAGAAGGTAGAATTTAATCGTATAAATTGTTTTTTAAAAAGTCTTTTTTCATTTGCCTCTGCTTAATTATCTGCTCTTTAAGTCAAAGGCTAGTTTAACTTGAAGCATATAAAGGAAACCTTTGTAAACTCAAAAATGTTTGGGGAAATGTGGTTTCATTTTTTTCTTCCGTAACCAATATAAAATTTTTCTCATACTAGTTTCAGAAGTTCCCATGCAGAGATGCAATAGGAAAACTGAGGTTTTTTCCCCTTCTATGTCCCATTTTTAGGACTGTTAGGTATATGAAATATATGGGAATATTTAATCAGTTGTTCTTTTTCAGTTCAGGATACAATCATAAATAATGATAAAACTATTTTACAATCTTAGAAAAGAAAAATGTAAAGAGTTCTTTAATGTCATGATGGAAATTGTTTGTTGAATGTTAGATACAACAGTATGGAAGAAGAGAGCAAAGTATATAAAAAACTTCAAACTGAAATTCAGTTGTACAGATTTATACTACTCCAGATGTGATTAACATAGGAATATAACCTTGATTCAAATCGATTGATGCCATGAGCACTGGGATCTATTTCTTTAATTAATTTCATTGTAGAAAACATGGCACACGACTTTAAGAAGTTATTTCTGACAATTTTATATTATGCTCTGGGACAAAAGCAAAACGTTTTGTTCGTTCTTTTTTTTCTTTTTATGAAAGCAGCTTAAAGCTTTAAGTACTGTCACTATTCACTGACACTTTCATAAAAGAAACAGAAATTTGCTTCTGTGACAATATTCTTACTACCCTCATTTTATTGTTGTTAATTGTGAGCCTGAGTGGTTTTTTTGAGTTAATTTCAGTTTTTTCTAGGTCCAAATACTATAATTCTATTCTATCAAGCTGGGATTTAAAGATCATTTTTCTTATACTTTCCAGGATTTATGCTTTCAAATATTATCAAAATAAACGTTTATTTTATTTGATTGCCTACACGAAAAAGCCACACTGTTTCTAAAACCCTAAATAAACGTTGAGAACATTTGGTAATTAAAAAGTCATAATCTGGCACTATAGTAACAGCCTGTTTATACAAGAGGATTTTGTGATTTGAACATTGTCATCTAATCTGGCAAGAAGATGTAATATCAAATATGTGTTTTACTTGCAAGAGACACAGCCTGTGGTTATGTAAAATTCCTCAACCTATATTGAACTCCAGACTAAGCTCTAGTTGAAATAAATATTTTGTGATATAGCATCTACTAGAGGTTATCAAAGTTACATTTCATATCAACCATTTTAGAAAAAATGTTATAATTTATGATCCAATTGCTACTGCATTTATTTTAGAAAAATGAATTCGTATTTAATGAGTTTTGCAATGCAGACTTCATGTCAATAAGTTATATTACTCTCTGAGCAAGTGTATAAATCATCATTTATAAATCAATTCATATTTTAATATGCCAGAGGGTGGCTATTGAAAGGAATACTATGACAAATCGATTTGTAAATTAAGTGATCATTACACAATTTATCCCTTTGGATCCAGATAGAGAAATGTTCGTTAATCTTTCTGAGTTCAAAGCACACTCTAGATCTCGAATTTTTAGTGGCTCACTTGAAAGAATTAAAAGACTGAAAATGAGACTAAACAAGTCAACAGTGATTATAAAGCAATCACTATTAAATCTAAAATGGGTTGTATAGTGAGTATAAAAGCAGAAACAGATAATATAGCTGCGTGAATATAAGAGTTACCTGACCACATGCTATTATTCACTAATAAGGCGATATATTTCTACATTTCAGGAAATAGGCATTTGTCTTTGCCTTTCTTTAATGCTATGGTAAGACTTTTATTATTATTTTTTTTTCATAGCAAGCTTGTCCTGCTCCAAAGTACTTTGATTTGACTGGCCAAGTAATGCTCTATATAATAGATGGTATTCTGACTGTATGTATACTGTACTTAGTTGTAGCGAAAACACATTGTGTACATTGGAGACGAAGCAGTGAAGGGTTTCCAGTGATACCACGTGCTCAAGCAAACTGACTGACCACTAACCAAAATGTTTCCATAGGGATGTGTTTTAATCAACAAACTCCTTTAACATAGAACGGTTTCTACTTCTCAATCACTGTCTAAAATAAACTTTCAGAAACAGAAGACAGTCCTTACGGAAGTAAACTACACAATATCATAGAAAAATAAGCTGAAGTGTCCAAATCATTCCGCTAAGAACATATATCAGCATAGTAAGTGATAGTCAGTTTTGTGAAGTTTTATTAAAATATAGGTGAATAGATTAAACATGTTTCTGAGTAATTATATACAGCTCAGAACAAATAATGGTCAAAACTTTGTCCCCTGTCATGAGACTATAGGATGTCTTCTCAATTATATATCCAGGAATATAATTGTATGTAGAGTATGTGCAATTGAGATTATTTGGATAAAAATACAATTCAGACGTTGTTCTAAAAACTGTATAGTAGAAAGTTTCTCCTTTCTTTGCATCTAGGCTTGGCCATGTGAGTTGTTTGGCCAATGAGACATTAGCAAATATGATGCAAGCAGAGGTTGAAAAGTGCCCACGTAATGGGGCTTGCTCTCCTACTGAACTTGGAATTCTACCATCATCACATGGACAAGCCTGAGCCAGCCTGAGGGAAAATCCATGTAAAGAAAGACTGAGGGGCTGACCTAGTGATGTAGTGGTTATGTTCCCATGCTCTGCTTCAGTGGCTAGGGTTCACAGGTTCGGATCCTGGGCACAGTCAAGCCACAGTGTGGTGGTGTCCCATATGCAAAATAGAGGAAGATTGGCACAGATGTTAGCTCAGTGACAATCTTCCTCAAGCAAAAAGAGGGAGATTGGCAACAGATGCTAGCTCAAGGCCAATCATCCTCACCAAAAAAAAAGAAAAAAAGACTGAGTCACTGTTGACGGTAGGCCAACTGCCAGGTCTGTCAGTGAAGCCATCCTAGACTATCTAGATTCAGTCAAGCCACCAGCTGATGACAAAAATCAGCTAAGCCAGCCTAGACCCAAAGAACTATTAGTGACCCATAGAATTGTGAAAATAATAAAGGTTAGTTGTTTTAAGCCACTAGAGTTGGGGGTTGTTGTACAAGAGGTAACTGATTTTTTGATTATTGGAATCAAATAAACGTAAGTATAATTCTTGAATATTATACATACTGGCACTGTCACTTTAGACAAATTACTGACATTTTTGGACATAGTTTCCTGTTCTATAAAATAGAGGTTAAAAATTATCTTAGAAGTTTTGTATATAAAGTAATGCAATAATGTGAATAAAGTACTTAGTATATGCATTATATAATTCTATTGCTTTTATTTTAAAAATCCTATAAATTGAATACTATATCTTTTAAAATGAAAAAGGAGATCAAAATAACCTCAGGAAAATTTTTAAATTTTATGGTAGTTTCTCTTTTATCTGTGTTTTCTGTCAGAGACTGCTCTGGGAGTTAATCAGGGATGCTTCAAGGCTTATAAAAGACCAGAAAAGAGAAAGTAGTCAGTATGCACCCCCCCCCCAGAAAATATATAAAGCTAAAACTAAATGTTTATTGTACCATTGATATAAATATTGTAGAATTACTATAACATTAATATAGCAGGTATATAAAACTGATGTCATGTCATTTTTCTTTATCATTGTATCTCTTTTGAACTGTTCTGGGTGTATGTGTGTAGAAAATTTACTAATCAGCTCTCTTAATTATGTAAACAGAATCTTCTCAGTTTAGTTATCTCATTAACAAATCCCAAATGAACGAAATAAAATTTCTTCAACCAAAAGTAGGAACTGTTGAAAGAAAACATAAACATAGTTTTCTAATTAGACTTAGAAAAAAATTAATGTGAGGTCATTTTAAGATCAGAATTATGGAGAGAATCACAAAAGGGGGCAAAATTACCTATAAAAATACAAAGTCATAAAAATAACTTTATTTTTTTTAATTTAAAGGCTTAGCTTAGGCTGGGAAAAATAGTTTCAATAAATAAGCAAATTATTAAGCAACCAAATATTTGTTATGTGCTTACCGTGTATCTGTTAGAATAACAGTTCAGAAGAATCCAATGAAAAATGAAACAGACATGATGGAGTTTATAGCCAAGAGTTCATTCACTTTATTCATTCATTCAGTCCACACATATTTATTGTGTCTACATGTCAGGCACTAATCTAGTTTCCAGACATTTGGTGGTAAAAAGAAAAGACATGGCCATTGCTCTCAGCGAACTATGGAAGGAAAAGATACACATTAAATAATAAAACACACAAAAAATGAATGTCACTCTTTTAGGTATTATGAAAGAAACTAGAGATAATTGAATGACCAAATAACAACAATAAAATGTGGTAAGTGAAGAACAGCTTTATGGGAACACAGAGAAAGAGTATTGAACATATTTTGGGGTGTGGGGAATAAAGAGCATCTTCAAAAAAGAGTTACCAAAAGTGAATTTTTAGTGAAAAATGAGGTATCCAGTAGAATGTGATGCAGAAAAAATTAGGTTAATGTTGAAACACTAAAATTTGATTAACATTGTTCGATCATTTCATTGTGCACAGGGAGTTTTGCCATTATTTTAAGAAAATTTTCTTCAGCTTATGTGAATCTCTTGAATGAAGGAGATTAGGTTTGCCTCTGCTCTTACTACTGCATTCTTGGACTGCGAGAAAGTCACAGTATTAATTGTTCTCGGTCCCAAATCTACCCAAACAAAAACTACCATCATCAGTATCTATTACTCCCAGAGTCGTTGGCATCACTTCCCAGTCTATAATGCATGGAAATAATGCTATGTGCTGATAATTTACTCTCGGAATACCTATAATATGAAAGGTAATTTTAGGAGAGATGCAAGGACAGAATTTTTCCTGTCTCAGAAGATGCTGTCTTCATAGTAGAAGAGTGGATGCCTCCTATGTCTTTGTTTTGATTTTGGTTGGGGTAACAGATTCTGTATTTCTGAATTAAGGATGGTTAGTGGAGCTGAACCAAAACCTTTTCCAACTTATTTCCTAAATGTGAGATGTTGTTTTTGCCAATACGCATGCAATGTATGTATGTATATAGTTTCTTCCACATTCTAATTGTTCCTCAGTCTTTAGCATACATCCGAATCACACAGAGAGCTTATTGAATGAAAGAATGGAGAGCCCCACCTACAGAGTTTCAGATTCTGTATGTCTAAGTTTGGGATTGGCTCCAACAATTTAAGGTTCTCAGGTGCTGCTGGTGCTGCTGGTCAAGAGACTACACTTTGAGAATCCTGCTCTAGTTAGTACAGATTCCTCTCAGATACTTGCAAGGTTTAGTCGTCATATTTTGGTTAAAGAGTAATGATTTTGTTTTTCTTCATCTACATCATTTGGAATATGTCAATAAAAATTTGGATGACCTACAAGGTAACGTTACCTGCCACAAACTTAAACAAGAAGTGAATAGAGAAATAGCATTTGCCTGAAAGACATATATTGATTTGTCTATATAGAGCTAAAGGTAGTATAAAGCTTCAGGTGGGAGTGGCAATCTGGTTGGGGAATGAATCAACGTTGGCATTCATTGTTGAAACATATTTTTAAATCATTGTAAACAAATGCCTTTCAGAGGTTATCATTAAACTACTATCATTTATAATAGCTGTAGACAAAGTGACATATAGCTTAAAATATAATCTGACTTCTAAAATTACATAAGTGTATAGTTTCACTGGGTTTATATATAACTCTGCTTTGTAAGACTTAGACTTCTTGAGCAATTGATCAATGTACTTTAAATTTTCATTTTCAGCTGCTGCTTTTATAAGTTGCAAATACAGTGGTGTTTACATATGGACTGCTTCAGGTTCAATCAATAGCAACAAAGTCAATGCCTTTCTTTGAGAAATCATTTTGAACTTTAAAATCAGTTTTTGAACTCTATAATCAGTTTTTGAACTCTTGCATAGTCAACCAGCTAGTGTTTACTGTTCATCAATAGATTCAATTGATTATAGTACAACAATTCTCTGAATGTTGATGTTCTGAATTCTGGTTGACTTTCATAGATTTAGTGTAGTTTTCCATGAAATAATTTTGATGTTCAAATCATATTTACACAAGCTAAAATGCATTTTAGAATGTTCCAATTGGAGACATTTTTAGGAGCATTTTTTTTCCCACTATATGTTGGTCCATCTTCCTATTGAGAAAAACATGATGAATTGAGAAGGTTTAACATATTTATCTTATTTTCAAATATCTTATGTCAGTCTTTCTTATATTTGGCTCCTTTAACTTACGCCTTTAGTGGAATTATAGATAACTTCAATGAAAAATGTCTTAGACATCAACTCCATGGTAACCTTTGTGTTTCAATCTAGAAATCTGAGTTTCGGTATTTATGGTGAAGATAGAACAAGTAAAAATATGACTATTCAAATATTTTAGATGCTTCTCCCAACCCTAGTCTACTTCTAAATGGCTGTTTTATTAGTTACCTATTGCTGCCTAACAAATTACCTCAAAATTTAGTGGCTTAAAAGAACAACAAACATTTATCATTTCAGTTTCTCAGCATCACAAATTCAGGAATAGTTTAGCTAGGTAGTTCTAGCTGAGTTCCTCATGAGGGTTCAGTCAAGACGCTGGCCGTGGTTACAGCCATAGGAAGGTTTGGGTTGGTGGATCTGCTTCCAACATGGCTCACTTACTTGCCTGGCAAGTTAGTGGTAATTGTTGGCAGGAAACCTCAATTCCTCACTATGCTGACCTTTCCTTAGGGCAGCTAACTTTCCTCAGAGTGAGTCATCCAACAGAAGCCTCAGAGGAAGACCAGGATCTAAATCTAAAGACGTAGATTCAGAAGTTACAATCTGTTATTTCTGGAATATCCTATTCATTGCACAGGTCATTTCCATTCAGTGTGGGAGATGAGTACACAAGGAAATAGACACCAGGAGGCAAAAATAAATGGAGACCATCTTGGAGGATAGTTACCACAGATTACAAACAAAACCCCAGAGAATTCTTTTATCCCAATTATGTGGGCAAAGTCTAGGATATTGCAAAATTATAGAATCTCATCAATTTGATTTCTGTTTAGAATAGAGATAGCTTTTTTTATGCTTACCCTTTTTTATCCCCATGACAACTTATCCTATGGTTATTATACACATCTAAAATTTACTCATTTCATGTCCTTTTCCTTTCAAGCTTCTGTTTTTTATTAGGCAATATTTTTTTAGGCCAGTGTAAATTTGTGGTCCTCTGTTAGTAAAATGTAAGACACACATAAGCACACAAGACTTCTGGAGGAAATGATTTTTATTGTGAAGATTTCAGATTTGTGAACGAAGGAGAAGGGAGACATATGGAGATCAGCAGAGATTCAATGACTCATACTTATCACCACAATGATGTTTTGATTCAGCTCAGTTGAGTGGGTTTATATGGGCTACAAAAATCCATAGGGAACTCCAAGATTCCATATTTTCTGTCAGAAAGTGTTCCTTCCTCTTGGAGCTAATAATTACATTGCTCCTCTTAAGTAAATTTCATCTACAACTATGGATTCAACTATCTTCTGTATGCTACATCGACTCACAATCTATATTTCTTGGCGAGATCTGTCTCTTGAGCGTCCAATCCAATTTTCAATTGCCTTTGGACAGCATGATGTACTGAAAATAGAAAGTAATTTGGAGTCAGATAGGCATGGATTTAAATACTGGCTCCATAATTAATGTGGCATTAGGCAAATTACCTAATAATTCTGAGCCTCAGTTTCCCATTTGTATAATGAGAATAATATTATCTTCCTAGCAAATCTGTTGGAAAAATTAAAGATGATAATGTAAGACAGTGGTTGATTTTTCACCTAGGGGACATTTGCAATGCCTGGAAACATTTTTATGTTGTTTTGTGGTCACAACTGAGGAAGAGGGTTGCTATTAGTATCTAGTGTTTAGAGGCTAGGGGTGCTGCTAAACATCCTCCAATGCACAAGAGAGCTTTCTGCAATGTGATGATTAACATTATGTGTCAACTTGACTGGGCCACAGGTGCCCAGATATTGGTCAAACATTATTCCAATGTTTTCTATGAGTATATTTGGAATGAGATTAACATTTAAACTGTTCAACTGAGTCAAGCAGATTGCCCTCCCTAAGGTGTGTGGGCTTAATCCAATCAGCTGAAGGCCTGAGTAGAGCAAAAATGCTTACCCTCCTTGAGTAATAGAGAATTCTTCCTACCTGACTGTCTTCAAACTGGGACACTAACTTTTTCTTGCCTTTGAAGTCAACCCAAAACATTGGCTTTTTATGGGTGTCCTTTTGTGACCTTTGGAATGAAACTACACTACCAGTTCTCCTGGGTCTCCAGTTTGCTAACTCACCCTGAAGATTTGGGGACTAGTCATCCTCCATAAGCACATGAGCCAATTCCTTATAGTAAATATCTTTCTAAGTAGATAGATAGATAGATAGATACAGATATAAATAACCTGTTGGTTCTGTTTCTCTGGAGAACTCTGACTAATACAAACAATAAAGAATTACCTGGCCCCAAATGTCAATAGTGCCCAACGTAAGAAACCTTGATGTACACAAGTATCTCGTATAGTACCTTACACATGGAAAGCAATTAATAAATGTTCAATGAATGAAGGTATTTATAGTCTTCTAGACTGGAAAATTAAGTCAATGGCTTAAATAAAAACAATATTATTCAATACAAATTGACGTTTCTGGCACCATGCCTAAGATTAAAGTAAAACCAATAAATCCACAGTAAAATATTAATCATAATTTACAGTTGCTATCAAATGCATATGTGGACTTTTGTAAATATATCAGTTATAAAATTTTGGTTTTCTGATATTTTGGTAGTCCTAAACTTCACTTTTGTGATTCTCTGGGGTTTTTGTTTGTTAGTTAGTTGATTGGTCTATTTGTTGTTTATTAATATTATTATTTATGATTGTGTTTGGTAATATGAGAAAAACATTACTTCACATCTATTTTCTCAGTTCTTTTTGCCATCTTTGACCTTCATGATATAATATTTCCAATTGAATACAAAATAAAAGTCTAAATTCCAAATTTAATGTGGAAGTTTGGATAATGATTATTGCTTATCTCTTGAAGAACCATTCCTATAGAAGTACCAAGCACATTCTGTTAACATTTCTAATCAAAATGATGTAGTGTTTTCTAGTTTTCCAACCCTCAACCCTTCAATAATTATTCAATTATTGGCATTTGACTTTTTGCTAATAGCAAGTTCTTAGATTTACACCAAAAATAAATATTCATATGGTAAGAGTGATGTGCTTTAGGTGGTGTTAGAGATTTTTTAACTTCAATTTTATAAGAAAATGGATATGAGGGACCAAGGGTAGCTGTCTCACGTTAATCAAAAGAAAAGGAGGAGGAAAGGAAGGGAGAAAAGTTATAGTTTATAGCTTCTGATGGTCACAGATGCCATAATTCCATACCCATCCGAAGCAGATACGTTTAGGTCATCAGGCACTACTGGGAGTTCCAGTTCTTCCATGTCAACTCCATCATGGGGGCTTCTGGACTATGGTGACTGGTGTCCAGACCTCACAGTTCTCACAGCCACTCACACAGTCATTCTTTTCCTAGACCTCTGCCATCTCAAGTACAATGCATTTCAAAAGATCTGCCTTTCCCCCACGTAATCTTTAACTCTTATTTTCCCCGTACTTCTGGAAAAGCAACAACATCCTGGCTGTCCAAAGAATTCTTTTGCCAGTCACCTAATCATGCATGTTCTTCCTCATCTCAGACTTCAAATTAAGACTCTTTTAAAATGACGCTTTCAATAGCAAAGGATTGTTTGATCTATCTATACTTATCTTTAAGAATTATGTATATACATATGCATATTTCCAAACCAATGTCAAGTATGAAGCAGTATTTACTGCTTATCCCCGATATCAGTATTATTCACACAAACATTGTTGAAGAGTCTATCATGTGCCAGGAATTGTGCTGGGCAGTGGAAATGCAAGGGCACTCCAGTTCGAAATGGCCAAGGCCCTCACCGGGTGTACCAAATAGAAATTAAACAAAATTATTACTTTTTTTCTTTCCTCTTTTTTCTGTTTTTTTGTTGACAAAATGCATGGTTGCTAATCTGATGATTGTTCTCAATATGCTGTGTGTCTTCTATTATTAAAGAGACATTTATTTTCATAACTATGTTAAATATTAGGAAACCCTTAGCTATTGATTCCCTTCCATTATGTATTTGAGTTTTTCATTTTGATTTTTTTCTCAAGAAAGGACACACGGGTGGTATATTATCTGCAAATTTGTCTGTGAATGGCATCTCTGCTGGGTAGAAAATTATTGAGTCACAATCTTTTCTGCTTAAAACTTTCTAGAGATTGTCCTATTGTTCTCAGCTAGATTTTTGTGTCTTTGTTGATAACCTGTTTTTCACTGCCTGAAAGTTTAGAGGAGTGTTCGTTGTTTATCATCTTTACTATCCATGGTTCATCACTTATTAACTTTGTTTAATATACAATGAATCCCCTTAATTAAAGACTGAATTCTAGTTGAATAATTTTTTATGTTATCATACCATATAGAATATTTTTTTGTCTTTCTTTGAAAATATGTATTGAGAACCTATCTTTGAGCAGGTCACTATGCTTCCACTAAGGATCCATGCTTTAACAGGAACACATGACACCTGCACTTCCAAAGGTTAGACCCAAGTTCTGTGTCTTTTATGAACTTGGGAATTCATGTCAGGTGTATAATGAATATTGTAATTTTGGTGTTTGCAATGTGTTTCCTTTTTTCTTTTTTCCCACTGGAAGGCAGTGTTTTGGGTATGAAAGGGTACATTCTTAACTTGGTGACTAAATTAAAGGGCAGCTGGGAGTATATGCTGCCATTTTCATAGGATTAGGTATATTAACATGGATGGTCATTTTAATGTAGTCATACAACTTTTGCATTTCATGTGCATTGTACTAATTATTGTTTTTCAGGGTTCAAAAATTTAATTGTAGTTGTATATAATTAAATTTCATTTTTATTAAGAATATGACTTCATAGGTGCTTCACCAAAGAAAAATCCCAAGAAGATGACTAAGAAAACCCTAAAAAGAAACCTTCAGTGAAAATATCTAATATAACTTTATATCTATTTTGTTAACATATGTAATATGATTTTATTTTACACATATCTTTTGAATCTAAAATCTCATTTAATTAAAGGTTTAAAAGAATGCAATTACTAATGAAACTAACTGTTCTCAAGGATAGAGAAAAAGTGTGGTAATCCCAAGCTTGAATTCACAAAGGAATAATTTACGTATGTATTTGCATTTCCGGGTGGTTTATTAGTGATTTCAGTGAAATGTTTCAAAAGGATTAATTGCTTGGGTTTGCACAAATTCTTTATTTATCATCATTAAAAGGCCTGTTGAAGGAGGATTTTTATGGTGTAATGCATCAATAAAATTCTCTTTTTGGCAAGCTGACAAAAAGATATCTTAGATGTTATGCTGTCTAATAGCATGACTTGAATCAAACAATTATTTCCAATTTGTTAGTCTCAAGATATAAGGATGGAGAAGCTAAGTGAATCAGCTATTACATCTCATTGTGTGAGATCTGTACCTACAGACACTGAACAAAGGATCTTTAAAACTTTAATGTATAATGCGTTAACATTTATGCTGAAAATCAGACATAAGATTGCATTACCCTTTTCTGAAGGAAGATTTTGATAAAGGAAATTATGAACAAATACATTCCCTTTATCAAAATTAACTCATAACTAAGAATTATAAAATAATGATTACAATGCATAGAAATTAATATTGGTTAAACTTCCATAATGTTGCATATTGCTTTTGTTTAGTTAAAATAGGTCATCCATTTTATGCCTGAAATACATGGGTCATTGGCAAATGACATTAGTTTAAATAAACATGTTAAAGATCTTTCACATAATGACTATGATATAAATAATTAGACTGAAAATATTTCCCCTCTAGTTGTAAGTTCAAAATATTTCCTCAGTCACTGTTTGCTTTGTCTTCACAAGTGTCCTTCTCATTCAGAGTGAGCATATCATATTTAGAGTTTATTATGTGATTGATCATATTTCAGTCTAGGAGTCAGGGAGGCCTAGCTTAACTTATTTGGACACATAAAGCACAATAGAAAACCATGTGAAGAGAGCAAGGGAAATATTTGAGTTCCTAAAATTAATACTAAAACACGGGCAGAATAAATGGAAGTGGAAAAGGAATGGGAATTATAATTACATATGTTGAGAATTAAAATCCATTGAATTGTCAATTTGTAAGAATGATTCTCTAGGGTAAAAATGATGTATTAGAAGACAGGTACTATCTAAACTCTGTATTTATTTGTTTTGTAACCATTGGTAAATTATTTAACTTTTCTTAGACTTTTTAAAGGAAATAACAAAACCTCGACAACTGTGGTGAGAGTTAAATGAGATAACATATATTTGATAAAATGTTCATCTAGTTTATGGTAGATATTCAATGAATGTTAAGGGAATCTGAGACAAGAAAAGTGCTGCTTCATATTTGAAGAAGTAAACTAGAATTCTTTAAAAAGAGATACAGGTAGACCAAAAAGTACATTACAAGAAATACCTTTCAAACAGACCAAGTGACTGTTTCTCCACAGAATGGACTGCATTTTAAGCTAGTGAGGCCTTCATTGTAAAGTTATTTGAAAGGCAGTCGGCTGACAACCTTGTTAAGATTACGGAGAAAGTTAAGTAGACGTTAGAATGGAGGATCATCAAGGACCCCTCCAATGCTGAGGTTCAATGGTTTGTGAAAATGTTAGTCTGACTCCTTTGCAGATAAACATTTGTCCTACCCAGGAGCAATAGAAAGCAGTGTTTAAATGTCAGGGCTCTGGAATCTAAACTGACACATTCTGTGTTCACATTCTAACAGTCCTTTCAGGACTCTATGAATTTGGGAAAATTATATGATCCTTCTGAG
Source organism: Equus quagga (assembly GCF_021613505.1). Lineage (NCBI taxonomy): Eukaryota > Metazoa > Chordata > Mammalia > Perissodactyla > Equidae > Equus > Equus quagga. Next base: position 32,982,965 of record NC_060285.1, read on the forward strand.
TTCAGCTTCCTTATCCAACACACGGTGATAATTTCTATTTCAAATGGTTGATGTGAAGATAAAATGAAATAGTGCATGTTAAAGGATTAGCAGTGTGCCTAGAACACTGTAAATGATCTCCATAATTATCAGCGTTTTGTTATTATTAATCTGCCACCTTGGTGAAACTGATAGGCCAAAGCTAACTCTATCTAAATCTCTACGTGAGGAAACTTGAGAAAGCAATGTGTAGAAATATAATGACTATTTGAATAATGAGACAGGATCGGACAATACATTGCTTAGAAAAAAATAAATCCATAAAATGTCATTCCTATTAAACACAATATAGTTGTCCAAGGACAGCCAGCCTTTAGGATGCAGCCTTATCAGGACCATGCTCAACGTCTAGTTATGAAATCCATACTATTGCCTAAATTTGCAAATATTTAAATAGCTGAGCTCTTAAAGTTACAAACATTTTGGTGGACAGATTATCTATAATGTATTAAGCTGCTATATGATTGAGTCCACAGCTCATCTAATAAATGTACAGTCATTATTGCTAGTTATTGCAATTCCATTCCCCTAAATATAGTTTATATCTTCTTTTCCTCATTAGCCTCATCTAAAGTATAGGAACTTCGGTCCCTTATTCTAATGGCTAAAAAATTATCCTATTTCTAAGTTAAGGAACCCATAAAATAACTGTGGCATCTTGACTGACATTATTATTTTTAATGTCAATGTTTTCATTATTTTTAATGTCTGAAGTTCAGGTATTAAGAAAATTGGTGTGACTTTCCCATTCATCAATTAGATGAGTGCATAGGATTGAATAATCCATTAACCAATCAATACAGCCAGTTGTCCAAGTTCCATGAACTAGAATGCCAGTGCACTATGAATTTCATGTTTATCATAAAATTTATTATTTTTTGGTTTTTTATGTACTTTTTGGTAAGGAAGATTGGCCCTGAGCTAACAACTGTTGTCAACCTTCCTCTTTTTATTTTTTCTTCCCAAAGTCCCAGTACATAGTTGTATATCCTAGTTGTCTGTCCTTCTAGTTCTTCTATGTGGGATGCTGCCACAGCTTGGCTTGATGTGTAGTGTGTAAGTCCGCGCCCAGGATCCAAACCAGTGAACCCCAGGCCGCTGAAGCAGAGAGCGTGAACTTAACCACTACACCACCAGGCTGATCCCTATTATTTTTCTTTATTTTAAAGTTGGAGCTGTTACCAAAAGCTGTAAGAATAAAACTCATAATAAAATACTAACTTAAATATTCAATTTTGGAAGCAATTAAAATAAAAAATGAAATAATGTGAACAAAGTAGAGAATATTGTCACTATTCTACCTGACGGGAAAAATCTTTAAAAAAAGAAAAAAAAAAGCTTCTGTCCTGAGTTCTACAAATCTATAACTGAAAGAAAAGCACCTTCAATGTAAAAATCTTAAATTAGAGAAGTTTGAGAGTTACATTTTAAACTTGCAATTGATTATCTTCATTGTCTTGACTGTGAATGGGGAAAGGACAACCAGTAAACAGTGAAGCCCTTTACCAAATACAATGTTAATGACCACAGGCAGTGCCTAGTGTCACACTGGGAAGCAAATTGGTAGTCATTGGAGACTGCTGTGCTCTGGTATGACATTCCCTGAGGCTAAAACCAATCAAAAGTCAGGCTATCCTGTACCCCAGGAAGCCTAAGAGTGGTTTCCAGGGGGAACCTCTTTAAGGGCACATTTGAATAATCTAATTTGGAGTTTTTAAAGTGGGGGAAATGTGGACAGATCACTTGCTACCTGGCACCGTTCCTTTAAGTTGCAATAGGAGGACTATCAAATCTAACATAGTGTATGATGCGTTTTTTGGACAAAACCAATTTTGCATAAGCTATTTGATATAGTACAAATACAAAATTTATTTTCAATGCTCTTCTTTTTTCTCTAAAGATGAGTTTGCTTCTTCCCTGAATACTTGAAATGTCACCTTTTTTTTCTCATAGTGGAGGGGGCTGTTATTGTTATCCTTAATAACATTAAACAGATTTCAGACATTAAATGACTAAAAATTTACAAATCCTCAGGTATTAATTATATACAGGAGTTGGCTGTTTGTATTGTGTAAAAAATATTTGTGGAACACATATTAGGTACTACATGTTGTACCTAATAAACATGGTCTTATTTCTCATGGAGTGCGTATTATCTTCTTCGAAAAAGTTGAAAAAGAAGTCACGCTGAAACCTTTAACAGAGCAATGCTTCTTCTTTCAGAGGATTCCTTGAGGTGGTGTCCTTGAAAGGGGAAAAGTGAGCAAAATGTTTGTGTTATGTGAACCTGTTCAGCCTACTGAGTTGCCTATTGAAAGATGAGTACTGTGTTGAACTAATATATGCCCAAATAAATGCTTTGAAATGAAGTAGTTCTACATAAATTTAAATATTTAAACTTCTAGGTAATTAGGAGTACTTAGAAAATTAAAGGGGACAACAGATAAGGTTTTATTTAGTTTACTGAGCTTCCTGAAAGAGTCAGTGTTGTTTCTAAAAGCATAGTATTTATTCCTAGGGAATATATTTTATTTATTCCTAAGAAATGTACAATATATCTTCACTTCATCACTAATGATATAAGAACTTGTCCAGTGGCACATCAACGGGCTGTGGTGGGATAAAAATAAGAGTCTATGCAGATCCAGAGCCTTATGAAAGACTATCTTCCTAAGGGTTAGATAAAAAACTTGTTCAGTTCAGCTGTTTGAATGAAAATGGGAAAAAATAGGAGAATAGATTTCAGGATAGATCTCTAGTCATAATGGATATGGAATAGTATCCATTATGGAATAATGGAAATAGCACAGCGATGATCAGTTCTCAAGGAAAACATGTATTTCAATAGGCAGCTGGATAACTCAATACATGTTCCAAAAACAATGCTAGGCATTCCTTACAAGGCGAAAAAGTAAAGCAAATATATATCACCTTTAATTTGGAAGAGTCTGCCATAGAGCATAAAAAAGAACCAAGTTACTGGACCTAGGAGGCAGAGTGGTGGAGTGATTACAGACAGCAAAACAAATGATGGGAATTAGGACTGAGGTATAATTTGAGAGGAAAGTTGGCAGTACAGCTGACTTGATGCTGAGGTGGTAAGTCTTTGGCTCACAGCCCTTAAATCTTCTCTTAAAGGAAGATGATTTTTACCAGATATTTGAGTAAGTCCAATGTCTGGAACTGTGGATTAAATGGGCGAGGGACTAGTTGCCAAAGAGCGGATTCCATTGCCTACAGTGTTCCCGGAGGGAAAGGATAAGGTAGACTGCTCACTTGGATGCTCACTCATCTCTCTAATAACGGTATGGTCTTTAGGTACAGCAAATTGCTTTCTATTATAAAATAACAATGGCGATTATCCTCAAAGTAAACTTTATTCAACTGCACACAGAATTCATGAGGGAAGACATTTCTCACCAAACACATAATTGAATTGCAAGTTGGTATATTTAATGCACTTGTCCCTTTGGGTCAAGATCAAGGCTAGCATACCAAAGGAGGGAGAGAAGAAAACAATGTTTAGCTATCCTAACACCTATCTATCAAACTGGAAGATAGTTTTATGTCTTTTACTTTGAACTTGCTTTTAGTATTAATTAACGTTGCTTACATTGCTTTGATGTGATAGCTTCCATTATCAACTGTCAAAAGCTGATTATCAGACTCACAAGTCAGTAGTTAAATGAGTAGCGAAAAGGACAATAAATATGTGAATAAAAAGGCTGAAGCATGCACGAAAGTCTTAAATCTTTGAAAGTATCTTAGAGACTAGGGGTGGATGATTTATGGTTGTATTTCTCCAAGAATAACAAACTTATAATTCCAACAGTAATACTTGTGTTTCGTTTAATTTTTGTATAAGTCTAAATTATTGATGAAAAGAACTTCCTACCAGTCAGCAGCAAAATGAAAAACAATTTAATACCAACAGGATGCACTACAGAATAATTATATTTCCAAAAAACTTTCTAAGCTAAACAGAAATTACATTATATATATATATGTGTGTGTGTGTGTATATATATATATAAACATTGTTGTGCAAGTCTTTGTGAGCAAATATGATTTAATTTCTCTTGGGTAAAAGTCTAAGAGTGGGTCAGAGACATCATACTATAAAGATATGTTTAACTTTATTAAGAACTTTCAAATACTTTGCCAAATTGCCTGTTATTTTAAATTCCTTCGGCAATGTTTGAGACTTCTGGTGCCTCCTCTTCCTCTTCAATGCTTGCTATTGAATTTTTCTTGTTTTAGCCATTATAAAGAGTGGATACAAGTATCTCTTTGTTATGTTAATTTGCATTTCACTTATAAGTTATGAGGTTGAGTTTATTTTCATATGATTACTGACCATTTATATAGCTACTTTTGTGAAGTTACTGTTTAAATCTTTTGCCTATTTCTTTACTTATTTTTTTGTTTTGTTATTGATTTGTAAAAGGTATTTATATATTTTGGATAGAAGTCTTGTAAATATGCATATGTACTCCTAGTTTGTGACTTGACTTTTCATTTTCTTGTTCTTTTTGAAGAGCAAAAGTGTTTTAACTTGATAAAGTCAAATCTATCCATTTTTGTTCTTTTATTGATCATGCAGTTTGTGATCTAAGAAATCTTTGACTATTCCAAGAGTAATAAAGAGTCTGATTGCCTTTTTTAATGTGTTTTGACAGTTGTTAAGCCTTACTCTTCCTTCTTCCCCTTCTGTCTCATATCTGAACAAGCTGATAAGAAAGCCTGGATGCTTCCTCCTTTAGTACCAGTGGGAAGTTCAAACCACACACGTAAGGAAATGCTACCCCTGGCCCCACTCTCTTCACCATAAAAACATCATGTCTCCTTTCCCTGCTTTCTTAAGATATTTTTGGACCAGATTGGTAAACTTTCCTGCTATTCCCAAATGTCTCATTATGTTACTAATAAACTCTTCATACACTCTAGATGTGTTTGTGTGATGTTACCAGTCCTGACATTTGAACTCAGTTTTGGGGGGAGTCCACTCTGATTTTTCAGAGTAGCTTAACATCAAGAGTGGCAATACTTTCTCTGACATTTTCTTCTTTAAGTTTTAATAGTTTTAGCTTTAGGTTTTGGATTGATGGTTCGTTTTGAGTTATATAGACATATGTCATGAACTAAGTGTATGGATTGAATTTTTGCTGAGATATAATTCACATACCATAAAATTCACTCTTTTAAATTGTACAGGGGTGGTCTTCAGCATATTCACAAAATCGTGTAGCCATTACTGCTATCTAATTCCAGAATATTTTCATCACCATCCAGAAGACCATATGGTAACTCTATGTTTAACTTTTTGAGAAACTACCAAATTCCTTTCCAAAATAGATGTACCATTTTAGATTCCTGCTAGCAACATAGGAGGATTACAATATGTCCACATCCTTATCAACACTCATTGTCCATCTTTTTGATTATAGCTATCCTAATGGGTGAGAAATGTTATCTCATTGCAGTTTGATTTGCATTTCCTATTGATTAGTGATCCTGAGCATCTGTTCTTGTGCTTATTGGTCATTTATATATGGTCTTTGAAGAAACGTCTATTTAAATCTTTTCTCGTTTTAGGGGATTGTCTTTTGATTAAGTTGAAACAGTTTATGTATCTGGATATATGTTCTTTATCAGACATATGATTTGCAAATATTTTCTTTCATTTTGTAACTTGTTGCTTTCAGAATGCTCTCTCTTAAAATGCAACAGTTCCTAATTTTGATAAAGTCCAATTTATCTATTTTTTTAATCACTTGTGCTTTTGGTGTCATACTGAAAAAGTCATTACCTAATCCAAAGTCAAGATGATTGACTCATTTTTACGAAATTTATTTTTAGAATTTTAGTTCTTACATTTAGATCTATATAAGTATTATTATTGTTTCTTTTTGTTTGATATGGTGTGACATAGAGGTCCAACTCCATTTTTTGGACATGGATATCTAGTTGTCCCAGTGTTATTTGTTGAAAAGACTATTCTTTCTCCATTGAATTATATTGCAACTCTCATAAAAAAATCAACTGATTGTAAACTTAAGGTTTACATCTGGAAACTATATTATATTCCGTTGATCTATAAGTCTATCCTAATGCAGGTACCATATCATCTTGATTATCATAGTTCTCTAGTAAGTTTTGAAATCAAGTATTGTGAGTCTTCCAAGATTCTTTTGGCTCTTCTGGGTCCCTTGCATTACTATGTGAATTTTAGGATCTGCTTGTCAGTTTGCAAAAAACACAAAACAAAACAAAAATCTTGGCCAGAATTTCATAGGAATTGCTTTAAATTTTTAAATCAGTTTGGAAAGTATTGCCATCTTTATAATATTAAGTCCTCTAATCTATGAACATGAGATGTCTTTCCACTTTTTACATCTTTAATTTATTTCAATCTTGTTTTATAGTTTTCAGCGTACAAGTCTTATACTAACTTTCTTAATCTTATTCCCAGGTATTTTATCGTCTTTGATGCTATTTAGATGGAATTGTTTTCTTAATTTCATGTTTGGATTGTTCTCTTCTAGTGTATAGAAATAAAATTGATTTCTATAAATTGATCTTGGCTCTTTCAAGCTTGTTGAACTTGTTTATGGGTTCTTATAATTTTTGTGTGTGCATTCCAAAGGATTTTATATATACGGGATCATGTCTTCTGGAAATAGAGATAGTTTTCCTTCTTCCTTTCCATGCTCGATGCCTTTCATTTCTTTTGCCAGCTTAATGGCTCTAGTTAGAATTTTCAGTATGATATTCAATATTTAGAGGAAGAAATGACATCCTTGCCTTGTCCCTGATCTTGGAGAAAAATCTTTCAGTCTTTCAACATTAAATATGGTGTTGATTCTGGGTTGTTTGTAAATAGTCTTTATGAGATTTTGAAGTTTTCTTCTGTGGGAAGCAGAATAATTGCCCCCAAAGAGGTTTATATCTTAATCCCCCAAACCTGTGAAAATGTGAGCATGCCTTATTTCCTTTCATTTCTGCCAGAAGGATCTCCTTTCCATGTGTTGTAATGTAGGTCTTCTAACAGTGTACTCTTTGTTATTTATTGATTTTTTTTTTTTTGCTGTGAGTGCCTTAATTTTTGTACGTTTGAAAGATAGTTTTGCAGAATATGATTCTTGATTGATAGCTGTATTTTCAATACTTTGTATACGTCATCTCACTGCCTTCTGGCTGCTTATGATTTATGATGAGATATTAGCTTTCAATCTTATTAAGTGTGATAGATAGAATAATGAAACTCCAAAGATGTTCCCTTGCTAATCTCTGGAATCCATGAATATGTTAGGTTACATGGGAAAGGGGAATTACAGATGCAGATGGAATTAAGATTGCTCATCAGTTGACCTTGAGATGAAGAGACTATCCAGCATTATCAGGGTGGGCCCAATATCTTCACAGGATTCTTCTAAGTAGAAGAGAGAGGCAGAAGATAGAGAGTCAGAGAAATGCAGAAGCATGAAAAGGATTTGAGCTGACTTTGCTGCCTTTGAAGATGAAAGAGTGGTCTCATAACCACGGAATGCAGGTAGCCTCTAAAAGCTGACACAGGCAAGAAAGTAGATTCTCCCTAGACCCTCTGAAAGGAATTCAGGCCTGTTGACATTTTCATTTTAGCAAGTGAGATCAATTTCAGATTTCTGACTTATAGAAATATAAAATAATAAGTTTGCGTCGTTTTAACATACTAAGTTTATGTCAATTTTTTTATAGCAGAAATAGGAAAATAATACATTATGGATCCCTTTATGCCATGAGTCACTTCTCTGTCTTTAGACAGTTTAATGCAATAAACCTAGTTCTGAGTTTCTTTTGAGTTTATCCCTTAGAGTTTTTTGATCTTCTTTAATGTGTAGATTAGTGATTTTTAAGTAAAATTTGGGAATATTTCAGCCATTATATTGTCAGTTATTGTTTCTGTCACTTTCTCTCTCTCCTCTCCTTCTGGGATTCCCACAATACTTAGACTGATACATTTGACAGTGCCCCACAGGTTGCCAAGGCTCTCTCCATTTTTATTAATATTTTTGGTCTTTCTGTTCCCCAGCTGGGTAATCTCAACTAACTTACCTTCAAGTTCATTGATTCTTTCTTCTGACACTTCAAATCTGCTATTGAGCCCCTCTAGTGAATTTTTTATTTCTCTTATTATGATTTTTAACTTCATAATTTCTGTTTGGTTAATTTTTTAAAATAATTTTATCTCTTTATTGATATTTTTTAATTTAATGAGACATCATTTTCATATTTTCCTTTGGTACTTTAACTATGGGTTTGTTTTTTTTTTTTTAGTTACCTGACCATATTTAAATATATGAAATCTTTTCCAGTAAGGCTAGACTCTGGTTTTCTCAGAGATAGATTCTATTGACTACTTTTTTCATGTATATGTGCCATACTTTCTGGTTTCCTTGCACATCTCATAATTTTTTATTGAAAATTGCACTTTTAAAGTAATATAGGGGCTGTCCCAGTGGCACAGCCCTTAAGTGCCCACGTTCCGCTTCTCAGAGGCCCGGGGTTCGCCAGTTAGGATCCTGGGTGCAGACATGGCACCACTTGACACACCATGCTGTGGTAGGTGACCCACATATAAAGTAGAGGAAGATGGGCACGGATGTTAGCTCAGGGCCAGCTTTCTTCAGCAAAAAAGAGGAGGATTGGTGGCAGTTAGCTCAGGGCTAATCTTCCACAAAAACAAACAAATAAATAAATAAAAATAAATAAATAAAGTAATATAATGTGGCAATTCTGGAAAACAGATTTCTCTTCCCCAGGTTTGTTGTTGTTGCTGTTTATTTACTTAATAACTTTATTGAACTAATTCTAAGTCTGTATTTTTTGTCTTGTGTGCCCAAAGATGTCTCTGCTCAGTTAGTTTAGTGGTCAACTAATAGACAGAGATTTCCTTAAATTCCTTGAAGTAGTAATTCTCCCAACCTTTACTATGGTGTTCTGTGTGTATGTGTTGGTACATGCCTTCAACACTCAGGCAGTTGACAACTCTGCCTTAGCCTTCACTTCTTGTCTGCACTTCCTGCTTGTCAGATAATGACAATTCTCTAGGGATTTGGCTTCTGAAGAATTCAAACCCTTTTCGCTCCTTCCAGTTACTGCTAGGCTCCTGTTTTTCACAGCTACCAGGACTGTGAGACTGTTGGTTTTCCAAACTGCTATGGAGCTGGAGAGAGGGAGATGGGAATAGGACAAATTAAAATGCGATAGAGCTCATCCTTCTTACCAATATTCTGCTATTTTTCTTGATTACACACTCCAAGAATCTGGTTCATGTCCAGAGTTCTGAAAAAGTTGATTTTGACCATTTTTCCCAGTGTTATCATTGCTGTCATGAAGGAGCGAATATTTGGAGGTCCTTACTCTACCATCCCTACTGATACCATTCCAGGTTCACTTTTTTTCCATAAAGATAGTCAGTTGTTCTGGCATAGTTTGTTTAAAAAACTATTCTTTCTCCGTTACTCAGCACATTGGTTCAGAATCAATTGATTACATATGTGTGACTTTATGTCTGTACTCTCTATTCTGTTCCAAAAATCTATATCGTAATGCCAATCCCACATTGACCCAGGAGTCTCATGTTTCCTGCCAACATCCATGAAACTGTGGCAGGCTAACTTGCTAGCTGTCAAGTAGGGAAAGATTTCAGACGATTCACAGTTCTTGACAATAAAAGTAATTCTGGGCACATCACCTTGGTGTATCCTTTGGATAAGACCTATCATCATTTTTTCTTTTTTTAAACACTGTTCTATAAAACATGTGTTAATTTTTTTTTTAAAGATTGGCACCTGAGCTAACATCTGTTGTCAATCTTCTTTTTTTTCCGTCTTCTTCTCCCCAAAACTCCCCAGTACATAGTTCTATATTCTATTTGTAGATACTTCTAGTTGAGCTATGTGGGATGGCACCTCAGCATGGCCTGAGAAGCACTGCTAGGTTGCTGCCCAGGATCTGAACCAGTGAAACTCTGGGCCACTGAAGCAGAGTGAATGAACTTAATCACTTGGCCATGGGGCCAGCCCCTATTAGTCTTACAGTTAACATGCATTTGAATCATAGGGTGTGAATCAGTGGTAACTACTTGTTGCTACTTGCCATATTTGAAACGCAAATACTTTCAAAAAGCTATCTTGGGTCGGCCCCATGGCGGAGAGGTTAAGTTCGCATGCACTGTTATGGCAGCCCAGGGTTTCACTGGTTCGGATCCTGGGCGTGGACATGGTACCAGTCAGGAGGCCATGTTGAGGTGGCGTCCCACATGCCATAACTAGAAGGACCCACAACTAAAATATACAACTATGTACTGGGGGGATTTGGGGAGAAAAAGCAGAAAGAAAAGAAAAAGAAGATTGGTAACAGTTGTTAGCTCAGGTGCCAATTTTTTTTTTAAAAAAAAGCTATCTCATGAATTTTAAATAAAATAGTTGTTATTTTACATTTTAGTTTTATGGTTAATTTTATTTTATAAGTATTACAATTTTAAAGAATTATTAAGGATTGGGGTGATACAGCTGTGTTTAATGCCTCTTTAATTTGCCTCTGCAAGTTAATATTCTGTTAAGAGAAATAAGAATACATAAATATGAATAACTAGCATACAGAGCATTATGTGACAAATGTAAGGTTTAGCATCCCCAGTTAGCTGATCTACTTTTTTTTTTAAAGATTGGCACCTGAGCTAACATCTGTTGCCAATCCTCCTTTTTCTTTTCTTCTCCCCAAAGCCCCCCAGTCCATAGTTGTATATTTCAGTTGTAGATCCTCCTGGCTCTGCTATGAGGGACGCCACCTCAGCATGGCTTGATGAGCAGTTCTAGGTCTGCACCCAGGATCTGAACCAATGAAACCCTGGGCCGCCAAAGCCAAGTTCACAAACAGAACCGCTCAGTCACACGGCCAGCCCCTTCATCTAGTTTTTAAGGAAGACTGTTTTTGTTGTTTTGCCCAAAGAATCTGTCATCTATTGCCACAATGATGTTTCAAAAGAAAACTTCAAAATTTCTATGATTTTCAAAAATAAACATTTATTTTTTTCTAACTCATTTGTAAGTGAGCTTGGATCTGCCTCAGGCAGGCTGGGTTTAACTGACCTTAGCACCAAACAGTGGATACAGGTTTGATTCCTATGTCTCTCATCTTCTTTGGAGAAGTGACAAGCCAAAGAATATTCTTCTAATGGTAAGTGACAGGACACTATACAGCAAGCACAACCACTCATCTCATCTTAAGCCTTGGGTCAACTCTCATCCACTAAAATTCCATTGGGAACAGCAAGTCAAATGTCCAAGTCTCAAGTCAATGCACACGTAAGCAATATTTTACCTAGCATGAAGTCAAAGAAAGGTCACATGACAAACCTCAATGTTTATGGTCTCCGAAATATACTCTTCCCATGGAGGGTATATGTGTGTATGTGGCAAGGGGAGTGGATATTAACTGAACACTAATAGGCTACACTCAGTCTCAGTAGCAGAATCTCTACTGTATTTGTTAGAGAAAGTTTACTAGATCAGATAATTTTCCTGCCAAAACTCAGAGGTTCTTTAATCTCAGTATTTCTTAGAAACAAAAAAGGTTTTGTTGAAAATAAGTGCAAATATACAGTTTGCTATTTAGTAGATTAAAAAAGAGCACTTGTAACATGACAGACATTGTATACTGGCCACCCAACATCCAAGGCAGCCTCATTTCCCATTTTGTTCCTCTAATTTCCAGTCTCTCAAGCTTCCTTTTTGCTAGGATGTCCATATTATACAATTCTGGTCAATAAAACTTTGGCGCATTTTACAATACTAAATTTAAAAAACCTAACAAGGAAACTTTACCCTTTTTCCTTAGCCATACCTCTTCTTTTAGCCTACATCTAACTCATATGTCATGCTTGAGAAATCAATAACCACCTTTCAACTGGGAAGTTGAAAGTGGCATGCCAAAGATGATTGAGCTAAAATAAAAGGAGTCTGAATATCAACAACATCTTGGAGTTGTTAGACTATCTAAATAACTTCTTGATACATAAGAAACACATGTATCTATGTGGTTAAGCCATTGGAAGTTGGGCTTTCTCTTACTTGTAGTCTAATGTAGTTATATATAGTAAACTGAGTGAAAAACAGAGGGTTTCCTTTATAAATATCTAATTATCTTCAATTAATAATTAGTGTGAGGGGCCGGCCCCATGGGGTAGTGCTTAAATTCTGCATACTCCACTTCAGCAGTCCTGGTTTGGAGGTTCAGATCCCGGGTGCAGACCTACACCACTCATCAGCCATGCTGTGGCAGTGACCACATAGAAAATAGGGGAAGACAGGCACAGATATTAGCACAGGGTTAATCTCCTCAAGCAAAAAAAGAGGACAGCAGTTTTAAGCTCAGGGTGAATCTTCCCCTGCAAAAAAATAATAATAATAATTAGTGTGAGGGTGTTTGTAATAATATCTACTTCTCTTTCCTTAGTGATTTTTGTAAAATGCTGTAAGATGAGAATTCAGTTTCTGCTGATCCTGGTCTGAGAGTTACAATACAATATTTACTTCAATCAGATCACCTTTCAGAAATTCTCAACCTCTGCCAATGATTGCTTGTTTTCTTTAATTTTCAAGTCTATATACACATTTAAAAGTAAAAATAGCAAAACTGCAATTTACCTATTTCCTGTAATGATTATCTTTCTATTTGTATCTAGCACATGACACTACAGTCCTCTTGACAGGAAAAGTGACTCCATTTGAAATGTGACTTAAAAATGGATTCTCATTGAATTGCATGATGACAACTCTAACAGAGACTGCTGGTTATCCCACAGAATCTGTTTATCTATTCTAACTTCGTAAAACTCCCAATCTTTTGCTGGATACGTGATCGTCAAAAATGCAGATAACATTTACTAAATTCCCTTGAAGTTAGATGTCACAATGTGGCTGATTTCTGGCCAGTGTCCAGGGGTAACTGATTTGTCAAACATCCTGGATATGTCATTGACAGGAATTGACAGGACATTTTATTTTTCCTTTTTCTGCCTTCTTTTGCTTGAAATCTAGATTCGTGTCCAGAGCCCCACCTTGGACCATTTGTACAAGGATTTCTCCCTAGGCATAATGAAAGAGCAAACTGGAAGGGGCTTGAATCTGCAAAGATTTCAGGCTGCCTTACTAAACCTGAATTATGTACAGTCATTGTCACTTAACGATGGAGATATGTAATGAGAAATACATCATTAGGAAATTTCGTCATCATGCAAATATCATAGAGTGTACTGAACTGGAACAAAATTTGCCACCCCAAAATGTATCACTCTAACGTGAGGATTATTTTGGATGGATTATTTTTAAGAAAAAAAGACTCAGAAAGTTTTTGTTTCCTCCCCATTAACTGCCTCAAAGAATTAAGATAAAAAGATCTGTCTTAGGAAGTGAGCTATCACCTTAGCACAACATGAGCTACGTGGTGGACAAGGAGAAACCTAGAAAATCCTGTTTGTCTGACTCCTCTCTGTGTTCTGTTTCTGTGTGGCCAAACACTTGTTTTCAAAATGTTTGCTCCTTTTTACCTACCTATGAATTGCCTTCCTTCGCCTTGAAATCCCTGACTCTCCCCATCCCCAGCATCATCTTTTGTCTTTAAATGAGGATGGTATTTAAGACGAGGGCTTTGCTCATTTTGGTGAGTTACTCAGTTTTCCTGGGTTTCCCCCATTTATACATGCTATTAAACTTTTGTTTGTTTCTCTCCTGTTGATGTGTCTCATGTCAATTTAATTCTTAGAACAGCCAGAAGAACCTAGAAAGGTAGAGGAAAATTTCTTCCTTCTCTGTAGTCCTCATGCAAACCTAGATGGTACACCTGGTACACACTGAGGCTATCTGGTACTAATCTTATGGGACCATCATTGTATATGCAGTCCATTGTTGACCAAAACATGGTCATGCAGTGCATGATTACTTATGTGAAATTTAACGTGATAGAGAAATAAATTTCTTTCTTGCATAATCTAAGGCTATCTCTAGGACATTCAAATGAACGTATGTTATAATCAAGACAAGACATTCACTGATCTTTTTAAACTTTATCAAATATATTAAATAACTTCCATAGCTACAAAACTTATGACGTAAGTTTAATCATTGAACATTTCCTGTTCTGTGCTTTATGATTGCTGTTCTAGATATTCAGTGGGGAAAAATAAAGAAAAAAAAGGAATTATTCAGGGAAAGAGAAGTAGTGATCTGGGAAAGAGGGCATTCGTGCTGGTTCTGGTTAATATAAGAATAAAATTTCAGGTAGGCCTGAGACCGGTCTTATATAAGGTGATGTATTTTAATCACGTTTGGAAATTAGATGCTAAATTCAACCTGGTCTGTGGAGTTTTCTTGGTAATGCGTTGGGGCTTTATTTAACATCTTCTGTGTCAAAAAAGGCCATGGTGTGAAAGTTTCTAGTACTGGCAAACTATTTTACATAATTTATGATGACTTTTACCTGTTTGCATCAAGCCAGAAGGCAAACACTTAGGCAGAATTTTATTTATCTCCAAAAAATTGAGAGTAGCCATGGAGCCATGAATAATTCTCTAAGAGGATCCATAATTAGTTTCTCTAAGGATCTAACATAATCTGCATTCCCAGTCAGGCATTATCAGTGGCACATGCTGGATCTGTAGTGAGGACTTGGAGGCTAACGGGACCACACATTAAATTGAGAATACGCCACTTATCTACTCTTCTGTGTAACCGTATATGTACAGAAAAGACACTATGTCCTTTAACTAATTAATAAAAATCACATTATTCCCCTATGGATGCATTGTCCTTCTATTAATTAACACTCCTGACTATAGAAAAGGCAATGTATTTTAACAGTTATGATACTGGATTTTTATACTGGCGTCCCCACTTATTAGCCTTGTGAAAAGAAGCCGCCATTCTATGTCTCAGTTTTCTTGTTGATAAAACAAGGGAATATTTGTACCTCTTTTAGGATTGTTGTCAGGAATAAGTTAGCTTAAATATGTAAAATAATTGTGACAATAAGCACTACATGTCTCAGCTATCCTCACTATTATTTTATTTTTATTATTTTATGCTTCTTTTATCAATAGACAGTTTGAAAGTGACAGAAAACCCATTTAAGCTGTCTTCATTGATTGATTCATTCATTCATTCATTTAGCTTATATTTCTTGAAGGCCAAATATGTACTGTTCACCCGTCAAAAGGTGGGGATATATCAGTAAGCAAAATTATATAAAATATGCCAAGAAGTAATAAGAACTATGAAAAAAAGTGAAGCAAATAAGGAGATAAGAATTTGGAGTGGGAGACTTTTAAATAGGATTGTTAAGAAAGTCCACTATGGGTTGATAATATGTGAGCAGAAGCTTGAAAGAAACAAGGGAGCAGGCTATGAAGATATTTTTGAGAAGAACGTTCCAGAAGAGGGAAGAGTAAATACTAAGGCCCTGAGAGAGGACTATTCTTGGTATATTACAAGAACAGCAAATAAAGCCCAGATGGCTGGAACAGAATGAACAAAAGGATAAAGAGGAAGAGGAGGCCTCAAACTATGTTTTGTGGGGCCTTCTAAGCCAATGCAAAGAATTGGTATTTCATTTGAAGGTTTTGAGCAGAAGGACAATCTGATCTGAATTAGTTTTGTTTTTAAGTACAGATTTTATGAACTGTATATCCACATGCAAAAAGTAGCTTGTTTCCTTACTGCATAAAGTATTCCATCACATAATTATACTCAAAGTTATGTATACGTTCTACTGTAGATGGACATTTAGATCGATTCCTGTTTTCATCTATTATAAATAAAGCTGCTGTGGATATTCTTGCAGATTTCTTTTGCAGTACACGTGTACCTATTTCTTTTGGTTATCTACCCAGTTATGGAATTTCTGGGTCATAGGGTAATGCACATTCAATTCAGTAAATAATGACAGTTTTCAAACATACCAACAATGTATGAGAGTGAGACTTACTCTATATCCTCACTCAGCATTGTCAGATTTGTAATTTTAGCCATTCTGAAGACATCAAGTGGCAAGTCTTTGTGGTTTGAATTTGGTTGACCTTATGGCTAATGAATTGGAGCACCTTTTTCCTATTTATTGGCCATTTGGACAACCTAGATTTGAAACATCTTTTCACATATCTTTCCTATTTTGAGTTGAGTGGTTTATGCTTTCCTTACTAACTTGTAGATCTTTAGATGTGAGTCTTTGTTGAATATATATATTGCAAATACCTTTTCTCTATGAATTTTTTAAAATAATCAACTTTACTTTTTTTAGGGCAGTGTTAGGTTTATAGGAAAATTGAGCAGAACCAACAGAGTTCTCCTTATACCCCTCGCTGCACGAAACATGGTTCCCCCTTCTTGCATTACTGTGATACGCTTGTTACAACTGAGGAACCAATATTGATACAGTGTTAACTAAAGTCAATAGCTTATATTAAGGTTCACTCTGTGTTGTACAGTTCTATGGACTTTGTCAAATGCATTATAAAATCATACAGAATAGTTTCACTGCCCTAGAAATTCCCTTTGTTCCACCTATTGATCCTTGCTTCCCAGCCCTGGTCTCCTGGCAACCACTGATCTTTTTACTGTCTCTATGATTTTGCCTTTTCTGGATGTCAAATACTTGGAATCATAAAGTATGTAACCTTTTCAGACTGGCTTCTTTCACTTAGCATCAAGCATTTAAGATTCTTCCTACTCTTTTGTGGTTTAGTACCTAATTTTATTTTATTGTTGACTAATATGCAATCCCAATAACATCATATCCATCGGATGATAAACAATTTGTTTATCCATTCACCTATTAAAGTATATCTTGTGTGGATTATTTTTATTTCTTTCTTTTTGGTGAGGAAGATTGTCCCTGAGCTAACATCTGTTGCCAATCCTCCTCTTTTTGCTTGCAAAAAGATTGTCCTCAAGCTAACTTCTGTTCCAATCTTCCTCTATTTTGTATGTGGGACACCTCCATACCATGGCTTGATGAGTGGTGCATAGGTTTGCACGTGGGATCCAAACCTGCAAAACTCGGGCCACCAAAACAGAGCATGCAAACTTAACCACAATGCCACCAGGCTGGCCCTTATTTTTCATTCTTTTAATGGTGCTTTTGATCAATCTTAATTTTAATTAACTCTAATTTTTCAGTCTTTTCCTAATAATTATTGTGTTTTGTTTACTGATTATGAATTTTTCCCTATACCAACGTAATGAAGATATTTTCCTATGTTATAGAAATTTTCTCCCTCTCTTTTCTTAAAAATCTTTCACTTACCATAAACCTGGAATTTATTTTTGTGTATGTGCTGATGTAGAGATCAAGATTCATTTTTTTCCATGTAAACATATAATTAAAAAAGCTCCATTATTAAAGAGATGATCCTTTCTCCACTGTACTATATGGAAGCTTTGTCATAAGTCTGGTGAATGTATACTCTAGTTTGTGAACTCTCTCCGAGGCAGTGTGCTATACAAACATCCATCAGAAAATAGTCCTGAAAAGCCCTGGAAAATTGTCTCTCAACCTGAACATCATTTTCTCATTCCTGGTGTTATAGGAAAAGTAGTCAATAGTTTACTATTAAGTATGATGTTTTCTAAAAGTTTCTTATTTCCTAAATGGACTTCTCATATTAGGAAAGTACCTTCTTTTCCTAATCTGCTAAAGTTTTTAAAAAAAATTATTTCATTATAATGGGGATCTGAAATTTCTCAAAAGACTTTTCTTCATCTATTATAATTATATTATTTTTCTCTTTTATTCTTTCAATTTGATGACTTACTTTGGCTGATTTTTAAAATGATAAACTAAATTTGCATTGCAGGAATAAATCCAATTTGGTTGTGACCTATTATTATTATTACTATTTTTATTTTTTGTGAAGCAGATTCACCTTGAGTTAATATCTGTGCTACCTTCCCCTACTTCGTATGTGGGATGCCTCCACAGCATGGCTGATGAGTGGAGTAGGTCGACGCCTGGGATCCGAACCTGCAAACCCCAGGCCGCTGAAGTGGAGCACGTGTAAATTTAACCACCCAGTCACGGGGCCAGCCCCCTGACCTATTATTATTTTTATATCTTGCTGAATTCAATTTACCAGTATTTGTTTGAGGTTTTTGTGTTCATATTCAAGTAAGATACTGACCTATAATTTTCATTTCCTATAATGGCTAAATCTAATTTTGATAAATAGATTATATTGGCATCATTGAATGAAATAAATAGTACATCCTATTTTCCTCATGTCTTGAAGAGTTTATATGAAAATGATGGATTATTTCTTCCTCAAAAGTTTGGTAAGATAAGTAAGGCAATCTGGGCTTGGACTTTTCTTTGTGGAATTATTCTATTTATGGATTAATTTATTTAATAGGTAAATATCTATTTATATTTTTTCTATTTTCTCATGTTACTTTTATTTCACTTTGATTTTTGAAGGAATTTTTCCATTTCAAATGAGATTTAAGTTATTGGCTTATTTTTCATAACCTCTTAGCTATTTAGGCTATAGGATATTTATTTGTGTGGACTCCTCATTCTTAATTTTGATAATCTGTCTTCTCTCACTCTATCTTGCTAGGAGTTTATTATATAAACAAATCTGATCTTCATTGTTTTGTTCCTTTCACATTGGTTTAATTTGCAATGCTCCTTCTAACTTCTTGGATTACACACACACACAGAAACACACAATTGAGGCTGTAAAATTGCCACTAAGCTCTAAATGCACTCTGAAAGTTTTGATATGTTGATAAAAAGCAGAATGCTTTCTACTCGGTCTCTATGCCCACTCACTTAGAAATTGGCAAGCCCTGATAGGGAAAAAAGAAGGAAATGCCCCACTCACTTCCATGTATTTTTCTTCCCATGATCCTGGGATCTTTATTCCTAGATGAAGATGCTCTTCCATGAATTCAAACCTTTTTTTAAAGTATTTTTACATAGCTTCTCTAGTTGCTCATGAGAGATGGTTATTTTAATCTAAGCTACCACATCATAGCCAAAAGCAGAAATTCTGATTTCTGGTTACTGTGTGAAAATAGATTATGCTAGTCATGGAAAAGTGAGAATTATTATGAGGCTGTTATACTAGTTCAGACAAAAATATGAAGGTAGCATTAACTGGCTTTTTGGGTAGAATGTTGCCAAATGGTTAGTTTTGGTATATGTTTTCAAATAAGCCTGGCAGTATTTTCCAGGGTATAGAAAAAGAGAAGATTAAGAATGGCTCCAAGTATTTTTGCCTTAAGAACAAGAGAGATTTTTTTCTCAGTCTGAGACAGGTTCTCCTATCATAGAAGGAATATGGCTATAGCCGTTTAACTTTCTATATTTCCTATGTTACATTATATATATATATATGATTAGGTTGGCTGCCTATCCTGAGGCAATCAGGCAATCATCATGATCAGGGATTTTTTTTTAAGTCTCAACCAGTATGCATAAACATAGGAAAAATATATCCCAAAGAAAGTTACAGTGGTATTGTACTACGAAAAAGGAATGGATGCTTTCAACTAAAATGAAAAAGAAATTTTACTAGTGTAATGATGAATAAGATGTTCACAAACAGAGGCTGGAGTAAAAATTATTCAAAAACAGAACAGTATTTGATATTTACATGCTTGGGGACTTCATAAGAAAATTGAAAACCTGGCAATGATGAAAGGGCCAGTTTTGTGAGTTGGATAATTTATACAGGAGAACTGCGGGAGTTAAAGGTGACAGATGAGTATTGCCTTGCTTACTAGGAATAGTGGGCCACAATCCAGTCAAACTTTGTGAAAGGGTATCTTGTGGAAGGAACATACATCTTTACAGAAGAAATATAATAACTCAAGTCATATGCGTTCTGGAAGCTCTGTGAACTTATCTGGTATTATGAGAATGGTTCCAGCATCCTCTGGGCGTATCCTGAAACTTTGATGTGTCTTATGGCTTCTACTATTACTATCTAGAAATGAACCTGTTCAATATGGTGGAGAGCAGGGGATCAGAATCCATTTCTGGAAAAGAGGGAGTTTATTAAGCCTCTGTGCACTAGCACTAAATATTGCAAATCAAAACAATGATAAAGGCAACTTATATATTCAATGTCTCCTCTCCTGCTCAAAGCATAAAAAGTGCTGCATTAATTTTAAGATGACATGTTTCATAGGTTTGTTCCCCTAAGAGACTAATTTATCAAGGCTCAATTCTTCGGATTATTTTCTTAGTGGCAACTTGGTTTTGTTAATGACATAAATAATGCAGGAAGGAACCAAGTAATTTAAAATCACTTATAAGGAAGTGCACATCTTGAATTCAAAATAATTGCAATTAACTAAGTTCTCAGCAATTATAGCCAACTTGAATTTATCAGAAATGTTTGAATTTTGGTAATATCTGACACTTAAAAAGCTATGCAATATGTGTTTAAATTTTTAAAGCCTTTTCACCTTTAATTTGAGACTGTAAATTGAAGAGATAAAGTTTGATTATTTTTTCCTTTTGAGAATAAACCTACCGATATGTACTCTCAAATTAGATCTGTCTGCTAGGGTTATTTTAAAAGCTTCATCAATGTGCCTTTATGAGAGACCCCTAACATAGCAGGTACATTTCCTAGCACAAACTACAGTGCTTACAAAAATACTCAGAGCAATTACATGATTCATAAAACTTTTAAAAGCATTTAGTGATGAATGTTTTTAAGTGGCTAAATGGTGACCTCAATTACACTGAGCCAATTAGCTAAAAAAGTGCTTTTTCATAATCAGTGTTTACCTTTAAATAGAACTTCATGTATATACAAATATTTATTGTGTGATTTTCTATGTAATCAGGTTTATCAACAATCTTTCAAATCTGTAGCTTCCATTTCTTGAAAAAAACACATTTTAATGAATAAATAACAAAAACACATTTATTTCATGTTCGTAGGTATTTGAAAAATCCTGAAATGATATTATTAAATTTGTTACCACATAATTTTAGGTATTGACACTCATGCCTCTGTATCAGGTATCTTACTCTAAAAAAAGTGAATCTCAATATTTTCCCCAGAGAGCTCATTTTTTCTTTTAAGTATAATCCCAGTAATCAATCTAATTATTTTTTATTGTACACATTCATCTACTGAACGGCTTCTACAAGATAATTACTAGGTTAGATCCATTAGGTAGGTAGGATAAGTAGCATAACAAATGGGCTTGACTGTCTGAGAGATCAAGCCAATCAAAATTTTCCTCTTGTTTGTGTGCTAGGTAGCAGAAGAGCCATTCCAGACCCAGGCTTCTTCCCACTCTATGCCTTTACCACTCCGTGGTCTCATCATCATATGCATCCAGCCAGAGGAGGGGAACATTGGGAAGTTCTTAAGGACCCAGTTTGGAAATGGCTTACATAATTTTTACTCATTTTCTAAATCTCAGTTACACAGCCACAACTACCTGCAAGCGAGATTGGGAAATGTAGCCTATTTATTTATGTGCCTAGGATAGAGAAGGAGTCTATGTTGGTGAAGAGATAGTAAGCTTTTCCACCTCAGGTAAATGCATTCAAATATATATTTATACATAAAAACTACTTTCTGCCACCAAGGAACTCAACTTTAGTGGAAGGAGACAGTTGAATTATTAAATGACTAGAACAAAATGACGTAAGTGCTAAATTAGAAATAAGATATACATGAAGTTCTTTAAAAATAACAAGGGAATGGCTAACTGACCACAATGGAAAAGGGAAGAAGCAGTTTTATGGAGAAGGTGGTGATTCAGTTTTGTTTTAAAGGATGGGCATAAATTCATCAAATAGACAGTGGGACAGAGAATCTGTAAACAGGAGTATAGAATTATGAAAGATAAAGAAGCTTAATAATAACGAGTTAATTATACTGTAGTTCATTTTAAAATTTGGAAATCATTTTAAAATATAGAGAAAGCAAAAGGAAAAGTAATACAGACACCCATATACCCACAAATCAGAATGAACAAATATTGACGTTTCTCACATTTGCTTCAGATGTGGTAGATTAGATTATTGAGTTCTATTCTTCACTTCTCCCTCTAACTTTAGCATGTTACATTGCAGTTCTTCCCACACAGGTTAAGCATGACAACCTCCTCCTCTCCTCACATATGTCTTGACTTTGGGCTGAACCATGCGAATTGTTTCGACAAAAGGGATGCTATCAGAATTATGATAGCAGGGAACTTGAAATGTGCTTGTATAATTGGCCGTGCCCTCTTGTGCCTTTCCTATCCCCATGAGAAGAATTTCCTCTGGGTATCTTGTGCTCCTTCAGTGTGGGAGCCAGATTAAATACCAAATGGAAATTAAAGTAGAACTGAACCAAGCTGATCTTCAACTTGAAGAAGAGTTGCCTAGCTGAGCCCTGTGATCTCCCCAGAACACCAGCCAATCTTCAAACACATGAGTGAGTACTGCTGAGGACAATAGAGCCACTCAGTGTATCAAGATGTGAGAAATAAATTCTTATTTTTATCCACCACTGAGATTTTATGGTTGTTTATTACATATAATAACTGAGATATACAGTGCCTATATTTATATAAAAACCAATAGTACAGATGCTAACCTCTCCTTTGTCCCTCCATGTTCATTACTTTATTTCTCTCCCCAGAATAACCATTGATATGCAAATAAGGGGCCATCATTTATATTATCCAGTATTTTACTATATACAATTTAAATGTGCAGCATACTTCCTATTTTTCCCCTCTAGAGAATTTCTCTAAGGTCTATGCATGCTGATACGTAAATATACAGTTTATAAAGATATTTTGGATATTTCTAATGTTTAGACTGAACATTGTTCAAGAGTAACTCTGGTGCATATTCTTAGAAGTGGAATCACTATATCATCAAATGTGCACACATTCAATTTTATTCGAGACTATATTCCCAACTTCATTCTCTCCAGCTCTTGGTAATATTAGACTTTTCAACTTTTGTCATTTGATGATTGTGTACTCAAATCTCTTTATTGTTTCTATTTACATTTCTTTGACCATCATAAAGTTGAGCATGGTTTATACTTTAGTTGTAATTCAATATTTTCCTTCTGTGAACTGCATGTTTTTATTGCTTTCCAATTTTTCTATTTCAGTTATATTTATGCTAGCCATATGTCAAAATACATTATATTTTCTGAAATTAAAACTTTATGTTAAAATAATTTCTCCTTATCTCTACGTCTGTTTTAATTTTCTGTTATACTTTTTCTTGCTCTAGAAGATTTTAATTTAAAAGCACTCATTTTTTTCACTATTGTCTTTTATGACTTGTGCTTTTTGTCTATTTTTATAAGATGCTTTTCTATCCTGAGATCCCCAAATTTTCTAAAGCATTTTTCTATGATAGTCTAATTTTTTAAATTATCAATTTTTTTATTATGTTGATTTAATATTTGTGTAATGAATTTAGTTTAATAAGACTAGAGATTGTGGATGTGTTAGAGAGAGGAAGAGACAGAACTGGAAAGAGAGAAATGAATCAAAACCTACCAAGTTCTTATTTTCCATATTAAGTATTTGGATTTTATCCTGTATATCAGTGTTTCCAAACATGTGGGTGAAAATCTCTGGAGGGTGATTGTGGATTAGGCAAAGTTTTGTTTTGTTTTTTACATGACACAAAAAGCACAAATTATTAAACAAAAAGATGAATAAAACTGTAATTCATCAAATTACAACTTTTGATCTTCAGAAGACACAGTCAATCAAAAAATGTGAGCCTTTTGAAAGAAAATATTTGCAAAATATATTTGGCAAAGGGACTGAGGATTGAGGGATGTCAATGACAGCAAAGGGGCACAAAGGAACTTTTTTAGGTGAATGAAATGTTTTCTATCTTGATTATAGTGGTTGTTACATGGCTATATAAATTATCAAAATGTGTCAATTGTCCATTTACAATGTGAATTTTACTCTTAGTCAAACATAACTCAATACAGTAGTACCAAAATAAACATACAGATGATTTTTGTAGCCAAAACAAATTTTCTTCCGTAGGTACAGGTGCTGCTATTTTTCAAATATGCATTTATATTATTGTGTTCCTGAAATACAATAAAAGTATCTTAGAATATTACTAATTTTAAAGTATTAAAATAACACTTTTAGTACAATGAAAGTGTTTTAAAGCATTATTATTTTAAAGTATTTTAGAGTATCCATTTTAATGTATTACGAATTGTGTTTTATTTACAACAGTTAGTATAACTGTATTAGTGTGGTGTGGTGGATCTTGGTATTGCTAAGGTTAAAAAGGGCTCTCAGATTTGCAAAAGAGCATGGAAACAATGCCGCTGTTGAGAATAATATTCAAACGAAAAGTGACATCATTCCTCATGGATTTTAGAATGGGGATTCTGATTAGGAGAAAAACAAAAGATTGGAGACTATTGAAACTCTCCAATAGTCATTGGAGATGAGAGATTTAAAAGTTGGAATAAATAAAATTGGATACTTCATGAGAGAGAAATAAATGTAGGGATTTATAGGAGTCTACCTTAGATGAATTGCTTAATGATGTTTTGAATATTGCATTTATTATTATTCTAAAGTTACCACTAATTTCAGATAGCTAATACTATTTTTCTTAATCTATATACGGCCTGTGAGTTATGAATCAGAGCAGGCATTATAATGGTTTCAATTCTGAGTTCATTCCTAACTTATTTCACCAGTGTACAAATAATTTTAACATTCAAAATATATTTATTTTTCTTTTACTATAAAGTTAAGGATTTTAAACAAGTGAAGTTTGGTCTTAATGCTTATGTAAACAGCCAGATATATATATTGTTAAGATTAACAATATATATTGTTAGTAAAATCAGGGAAGCTTTACTTAGTACATTTTAAATTTTAGTTAGTAAAT
Organism: Equus quagga; assembly: GCF_021613505.1. Taxonomy (NCBI): domain Eukaryota; kingdom Metazoa; phylum Chordata; class Mammalia; order Perissodactyla; family Equidae; genus Equus; species Equus quagga. The sequence continues at coordinate 33,007,961 of NC_060285.1, forward strand.
TTAAAGGGAACTTCTTAGTTAAGAGTAATATTTAAGATAATGCAGAAACTTGATTTGACTTGTTTTGTTTGTAATTATTTGCAACTTCAAATGCCATAAAAATCAAATTACCTTAAAAAGGACGTAATGTTATATAAATGTATTGAAACTTAACTCTTTGCAATTAGAAATTAGAAAATCTTCAGTCATTTTTTAGCCACATATCAACTTATCCTGCTTTAGGAAAATCCAGAACCCTTAGAAAACTATAATTGTAGACATCAGAATTGAGAAATAATTGTTTTATAACTGTGGTGAGTTCATGAGAGCAAAAGTGAATAAGCACTCCAAAATTTAAGAACAAGAAATAAATAAAGAGCCAACCCTGATAGCCTAATGGTTGAAGCGCTCTCACTGTTTCAGCAGCTCCGGTTCTTTTCCGGATCGTAGAACCACACCACTGTCAGTTGCCATGCTGTGGCGGTGGCTCACATAGAAGAACTAGAAGGACTTATAACTAGGATATACAACCACACACTGGGGCTTTGGAGAGGAAAAAAAAAGAGGAAGATTGGTAACAGATGTTAGCTCAGGGGGAATCTATAGGTGCAAAAATAGAATACACCTCTTTACAGTGTTTGGATTTGTGATACATGTGGTATAAGGATTAAAACAAAAAAAGAATAAGAAATAAAGACCTCCTGAGAATTCAAGCAATGCTGAATTTATGTCATATCCATGACATAAATATTCTGATCCTTCTGTCATAGATCTTGGTATAAATTAAAACATGATTTAGAGCTTGAGTTTATACACAAGACTCTTGTGAGCATTTGATTGATATCGGTCCTCCCTCAGAAGAGATGTATCTATCTTAAACATTAGGACAAAACTGTTTTGCTGACCCCACAAAAGTAAAGATTGATTAATTCAGCAGCATCCAGGTCTCTTGACAAGGACTCCCACCGTTTACATGTTGGGCTCAACTAACAGCAGACTGACTTTAATTGACTTTCTTTTAAATTTGTAAAATAGATATTAGAAGTCATGGAAAGTTTTTGGATACTTTATCAGATTCTCAAAATTAAACAGTATGACAGGATGAAAAATAAGGTATTTAAGTAACGTTTATTATATTTTCCATAGAGTATGCATTTTAACATTTAATTATTGGCAATATATCTGTTAGTTATAATTACTCCCATTATAAAGGAGCAAACCGACACACTTGCTTAGCCTCTGAGTCTCATTCTTTTTTATTTTGAGGAAGATTAGCCCTGAGCTAACTGCTGCCAATCCTCCTCTTTTTGCTAAGGAAGACTGGCCCTGAGCTAACATCCATGGCCATCTTCCTCTACTTTATATGTGGGAAGTCTACCACAGCATGGCTTGCCAGGCAGTGCCATGTCCGCACCCGAGATTCTGAACTGGCGAACCCCAGGCCGCCGAAGCGGAATGTGTGCGCTTAACCACTGAGCCACCGGCCGGCCCCTGACTCTCAGTCAGTTATGGGACAGGTGTTCTGACTCCGAGGTACACACTATTCTTCTGTCACCAAATTTCCTTGTTATTGTGGGTTTTTAACGTGGATCCCACAAACCTATGCTGTCTTGCATCTAGTAGTACCTTAGGTCTACATTCTTTTAATTTTTATCTCTATAAAAGGTCAAATAAATAAAAGGTCCTATAATATGATGACTATTACAATTAATGATCTGCATTGGCAAATAAATGTAGTATTTTAAATTCATAATCAGCATTTCAGTTAAAATGTAAAGCAATAGTTGACTATGTATTTTTCTCTTATAAATTAATCTTATTTTAGTGACTTCAATCTGTTAAAAACATCAAAATTCTGCAATGGCGGTGTGATACTGGAGCTCTCATTGCTCACATGTAGACCTATTCAGGGAATTTTATTTACCAGATGAGAAGAGGCAATATTCTCAGTTCCAGGCGCCATTCTAAGAAATTTAAATAATTAATCTTGTATTTAATGTGTGAAAAAATAATGTTTTAAGAAAATTGTAAGCAATGGGTCCTCAATGATGATGTTAATCACTTCCTTGTTTTCTTCAAATATTATACTGTAAACTACTTGACATGTACATTTACAGACACATAAAGTATCTTATTAAATGTTAAATTTCCAGTAGGTGGCACAGTGGTTGCCACTTCCAAGGCTCTTGCTGAATGAATGAATGAATAAACGGAATGTTTTGTGTTTATAACTTATGTACAGATTTCAGAGTGGCATGGCACAGATTTAAATTAGGTCATTTGTTCTTTAATCTATTTTAGTCGATCTGAGTCCTATCTTTGCTTTTCCTGGGGAAAAGATACGGAAAAATTTGCTCGCAAATGATAAGTACGAGGAAGGGGCTTTTGGGAGAGACTGAAATTCTCAAGAACGCAGGGCTATTGTTTCAGGGCAACATCAGCAGCATGGCTTAAACTGATTGGTGTAATGCTGGAAGATATTTTGGAAGGGTAGGGTTACATAGGATGCTTTTAATAAGCAAAACTGAAGTTCATTAAACAAGAGGAAGGACAATGTTCTAGTCAGAGAGCAGTACGAGCAAATGTTCCTACAAAGAAGAAAATCTGGGTGGGAAAATGATAGGCCACTCAGTGCGGCTACCATTTTGTAAGAAATCCTTGTGTCTCATGAACTCCATATTGAGTACTACCACGAAAAGCTTCCAGTAATTATATTTTACTCCTTTTGTCCTTTTATTTATTTATTCAACATTTACTGAGCATCTACTATCTAGAAACTGTGTAAGTTACCGGGCAGTACAATGGCTGTCAAGACAAAAATCCTCCATCTTGTAAGGGAAACAGACAAGTAAATGAGCAATTACAATGAAAAAGCTTACCTCAGAAGTGTAAAGAAAGTGCTGTGGGATAATGAGTAAATGAGTTGCTAATTGTTCTTGAATGAGGAGAAAGTTTAGGAAAGGGTTTGCAGAAGAAATAGAGTTTTAGCCAAATTTTGAAAGGAAAATGAGTACAGCAGGCAAATGAGGATGTCGAATGGAAAGGCTTTCTAAGTGTTGCAAACAGCCTGTTTAAGGAATAGTGACATAGTGTGTTTAAGAAACCATGGAAGCTGGCTTGTTTATAGGCACAGAGTGAATGGCGATGGGTGGTGAGTTGAGAAGAACAAACGGGACCACACACAGATAGTGGATTTTATTCTGTATGCAGGAAGAGGCTATTCAGAATTTTAAGCAGAGAAATGAACTGATTAGATTTACATTTCATAAAGATCACTCTTATGACACCGTGGAGAATGGCTGGAGAGGCGCGGGCGAACAAGACCAAAATGAAACCAAGTAGGAGACTTACAGTCTCTGCCAAACATTGAACTCACTAAAGTAAAGAAGTGTCATGTGAGAATGGAGAAGTGGACTGCATCAGAAAATAATAGAATCACTCTAAACTGCAAGGGAGTCTCTGTTGTCTAATGAATAAAGTATATTGTCCTTACCTGTGCACTCAGAACCCTTCATTTTCTTCTCCCATATACCTTTCTAGCTACACTGCCCTTCTAACAATACTTGGGATCCATACAATCTTTTGAATTTTTTCCCTCAAGAATCTTGATTGTTCTCTTTAGTATGTGGACACCCCATATTAACCAAATGACACTTTTAACATTTAAGTATTTTTTTAGAATAAAATCTTTATTAAATGGTAGCTTCCATTAAGAAGGACTTAGATCCTATTTTTCATTCTTACCCATAGTAAACAGAATGTCTTAAACTGTTATGTAAGTAACATATGTGTGAATATATGAATGAAATATTAGTATTTGACCCAGTTTTTCTCTTTTGAAATTCCTAAACAAATGTAATTAGCAAAATCAAAAGGGGCATTACAAATGTACATGCCCTGGTAAATAAAAATAGGCTAAAATTATAAATTCTGTGGGGTAACCAAAATATGAATTTTATCATATGTGACTATTGTTTCACTAGACCTCTTCATTAATCTCTGCCACCCTTGCAAGTTCACAAGTAAAAAGAAATTGACTGTAACAATTAGAGAAAATTAGTTCTGAAAATTTGATCCCTCTAAATAAGAAAACACTCTGAAATTCTCTATTAGCAAACAATGTATTTCTTCCTCAATACTTTCTTGAAAATAAATGTTTGGAATTCTTTTGAACAAAGATGTAAATCAAGAAGGTAGAAAATGAGAATTACTAACCTCATACTCATGAGACCTCCAAACCTTTGACTATTTTGTCACTTTTTATGAAATTATGCTTATCCTAACTTTATTTATAATTAAAAATAAAGATGAATCCACTTTGTCAAATTGATTATTATAGAAAATGTTATAACCATGACTACCTGCTGAGAATTAAAGACTAAAGTGATCGAAGCATTTGGATTCTCTTTTTGAAGGGTAACTTTACAGGAATGTGATAACATCTATAAATTTTATCACTCAAGCATATTTACAAACGGTTACTTTCACGTAGCTGATTAAATTTTTATATAAAATCAGAATAGGGTTTCTCTAATGCTTATATGTAGGAGTAGAAATATCCTTATCAAATCTGCTAATGTCCTAGGCACACTTTTGGAGTGAAAATACAACTTACATTAATTTATCTCGTTCGCTAAAAGGGAAGACTTCTTTGTGTGTGTGTCTGTGTGTGTGTGCGTGTGTATATACGTACCTGTGTTTGTGTGTAGTGAGAAATTTAAAAAATACAAATAATAAAAAGGAAGAATTTCTCCATAATCTAGAGATTATCACTGTCAAGGATATTTTAATATATGCCCTTTTAGTATTTTATATTTATTATGTAGTTTAGAAAATGTATTATATATGCATATCATGTTATAAAATTTTTCACTTAAAATTGCGTGGACTATCTTTTAACATGATTAAATATTCTTTTTCAAAATCACTTCAGATGACTAGCATTCTTTCTCGTATATGTACCATAATATGCCTAGTCATATCCATGTTGCTGGACGTGTAGGTTGCTTCTAATTCTTTGTGTATATCTATGTGTATACAGATAGTACTGCTACGCAGATTCTTACCTCTACAGATTGTGCATCTTTTTTGGCATTTTCCTTAAATATGAATTCTAGAAATAGAGGGGCTTTGTCAAAGCAAAATATGCACACATATATTACTATTAATCTATTTTGTTTGACTGAATACAGACAGGTTGTATCAATGTACATTCCCACTAACAAGATATGAAAGCAATCATTTCCCTCCCTTCACCACCAAGTTTTGTAACTTTTAATAAATCTTTGCCAATTCAATTGGTCCTAGGTATTAATAAGTCCAGAATACAATTATTTCTGACTCCCATATTGCCCTGTTATTCAAGCTGGAAAAGGAAGCTGTGCACTTTTCACCAAGATGTTTTAAAAAAGGAAATTAAATGTAAATATTTGTCATATAAAATGTTAAAATTTATGACATTTTTAAACAATAGGTGATTATTAGGTTCAACATTTATTTTGAAACCCAGATGCCTTACATTGTCTCCTTGGAGTCTGTTCACCATCTGTGATTATGGTTTTATTTTGTAACGTTTCCCATTGAGAGATTTCATTTCCCACATTCCAACAATAATACTTGTTTGGTTTTACTTCAAGGAGGCTGGATATTTTGGAGTGTGTGGAAGAGTCTAAATGGGATTAAGGAAGAGCAAAGAGCATCTCTTCAAATTTAAGAAGGAAAATAAGCAAAACAAAAACAAAATCTTGTTTTCTAGTATAGAAGGGCGGAGAACATCAACAGCAGCAAAAATCATTACCTACTGTGTGTTAATTGCTGCATTGAGGTTAAGGGACATAGTGAGTTATAGTAATACGTGTTTATTACATTATAGATCTTAAATGTTAGCACATGGATTCTATAATTCTGGCAACAACTATAGGTTATATTTCTGGACTTCTTTTTCAGATGAGAAACCTCAAGCTTGCAAATGACATTTCATTTGATGCAGTTCAAAAAGTAAATTAGTATCTGACTAAGCATTCGACTCTAAGTGTTTTAAATCCAAAATTGATTCATAGGGCTAGAAGGAAGACTTTGTTTCAGAGATTATCCTGGAATAACCTTAGGAAACCAAAACTAATAGTAGTTAAATTATTTGTCTAGAGTTTTAGAGAATCAATGGAAAAGATAAGATATGCTCATTTCTCCATGAGAAACATGGCATATGCATAAATAATTCTTTAAAAAGATGCTCCTTCTAATAGTCTGTAACAGCACTGTCCAACAGAAATATATTGCAAGCCTTAAATGCAAGCCTCATACGTTATTTTAAGTTTTCTGGTAACCATCTTTAAAAAAATAAATGACAAGGATGTGGAGAAATTCGAACTCTTGCACACTGTTGGTGGGAATGCAAAATGATGCAGTCGCTGTGGAAAACAGTATGGAGATTCCTCAAAAAATTAAAAATAGAGCTACCATATTATCCAGCAATCCCATTTTTGGATATTTATACAATAGATTGAAATCGAGAACTTGAAGAAGTATTAACACTCCTCTGTTTGTTGTAGCACTATTCACAATAGCTAAAATATGGAAACAAACTCAATGTTCATTAACAGGTGAATGGATAAAGAATGTACATACAATGGAATACTATTTAGCCTTTAAAAAGAAGTAAATTCTGCGATATGTGACAACATGGATGTGCCTTCATGATGTTATGCTAAGTGAAATAAGCCGGTCACAAGAAGGACAAATACAGCATGATTGCACTTACAAGGATGAGTCATAGAATCAAAGAGTAGAACGGTGGTTACCAGGAGCTGGGAGGAGGGAAAAATGAGGAGTTACTAATCAATGAGCCTGAAGTTTCATTAAGCAAGATAAATCAGTTCTGGAGATCTGCTTTATGGCATTGTTCCTAAAGTGAACAATGATATATTATACTCTTAAAATTTATTGAAGATAGATTTCATAATAGGTGTTCTTGCTGCACAAACAAAAAACCTTAAAACACAACTGTTTTACTTGAAACCACAGAATTCTTCAGGAATTAGCATAGAGATACAATTTATATAATCTTGAACTGGATGTATTGTGAAGAGGCAGTTCTATTTATCTACTTTCTCAAAATATAGCTGAAAAAGAGTGTCATTGTTATGATAGTAAGTGAGCTGAATTGAGAGCACCTTGCTTCTCCTAGAATACACACTCTTCTATCTTTGAGAAACTTAAGATCTTTGATAACTATATTTCCATACATACGCAATAAAATATCTGGACTGTATTTATAATGATCAAGAACCCTAAATTTCTCAAAGCTAGGAAAATAGTGTGTACTTCAGGTGAAGGTACATACACACGCCCAAACACACACACAAAATAAATGAGTATTCCTTTAAATTGTCAGGCTCTGTTTCACAAACATTACCAAACTACTCTAAAAGTTAGGTATATTTCTGCTGTTACACTTTTCTCTGAATGCAGCAAAGCTTGACTCTTTATTACTTATACATTACAGAGCACTTAAATGTTCTTTAATAACAAGAATTGTTTCATAATGCAATATTTCCTTAGTGTATTTTTGAACCTCCCTGGCTATAAAATAAAAAACCAATGATTGCATCTTTTAAATAAATAATGTGTGAGTGTGAATCAGATTAGCATTTTGATTTTAAATTTAATTATAAAGTTAACTGCTTAGTTACATGAACAAGACATTCATTTAGTGTATTACGTATCAATGTAAAATTAACCAACTGGTAAATTATCTTAGTTTCTTTTCCCTTTCCAAGGTTAATGATAATAATAAGGAAATATAAAAGGCACTGTGATGTTCAGTTTTTATTCAGAGTAGTCTTCAATGTATGATGGCTTTTGTATTCTTTCCTCTCCTGCAACTTGGGTTTCTAGGATACTTCCTTGTTAATTTCATTTTGATGAAGTTTAATCATACCAACTATGGTAGTTAGACACAGGGAACTTCAAAAGCAAAAAGACACTACAATTATTTATCATAAACTCATTTCCCTTCAAAGGATACCATAAATTACTTAGAGATTTCTGATGACAGGTGCTATAGATACTCTCCATGACTATAGTCATTTACCAATCTTTCCATTTATCATTTAAATCAGATTTGGGAAGAGTTGCTATTGCCCAAGGTATTTCAAGTATAGAAAAAAAAACAGCTAACGTTAATATAATATGTGACCTTTTAGAAGAAAACCATATCAATGTGAATCTGCTTAGCATTTGACCAATATAACTCTTCTAAATAGCAATAAATAGTTATGCACACACAGATATAACAACACACGTATACACACAAACATGCACACACAGCAACCCAACTCTCTTGCCCCATTAGAGTAACATGATTATATTTTAAAAGAATACTTAAAAATATTAGATAGTATCAAAAATGCTTGCCTTGTTCCACTCTTTCTTTATGACATCTATTAACTTCTCACATATCACAAAATTTGCTTATTTACATTTGTTTTTTATTGGCTGGCTCTGTTTCTCTAGGTAAGCTCTTAAGAACAGGGGTCTTTGTTTTCCATATACCAAGGAAACTAAGTGCCTGGAACAGGTGTTAACACAGTATAGGTGGGTTGAATGATAAATGTTAAATTTTCCTTAACTTAGTAGGATTTGTAGAGTTAGAGTTTTTTGAGAGAAAAAGTGTTGGCTATTTTATTATAGTATTGATGTTTTTGGAATACCTTTGCTCATTCATTCATATGGAACTCTACTTTTCAAACTTGAAGACTGTGGAGATACTGCGTATAGTATACGGATGCCCTTCAAATATGTGAGATTTCAAAACTTTAAAATCTTAATTTTAGGGCAATATTAAAGAATAATTTATTGTGGAATGAGTCAGCATTTTACTTTAAAATGAAAATTAATTAAGTTAGTTAAATACCCTGGGTTTAGTTCTTTTTCTTATAACATATTAGCTGGAGAGCTTTGGGAAGCTATTAATTAGTTCCTCAGTTTCCTTAAAATGGATGTAATAATAACATAATATTTTTATCAGAATTGAACTAGTTGATGCATTGAAAATAATTTAAAATGCCTGGTGTTAGTAACTGTCCAATGATTCGAGGGGATGGTAATGCTGATGATGACTAGGCAATGTAAAAATCATGGGAGTTCACATTATTATAGTTATTGTGTGTCAACTTGCATTTATAACATGCGTATTCAAGAGAGAGTTCCATGAATGTTGATATCTCCCAAAGTATCAGTTTACCCATTTCTTATCAGTTCCTTTTCTGTTGAAACAGAATATTTATAGGGTCATTGAGCAGTACACCATTGAAAACATATTTTATACTGTAATTTATCTCAAGAAATGTATACCAGAGACAAATTGAAGTACAATGCATACTTTATATATAATATATAGACTCTGTCTCACACAGTCATGCCCTTTTTCCATAAGATCTTTTTAAACTAATGACAATTTATTATTTATATTATAATTATGTGATATATAATATATATTATATAGTGTACATTAACAAATACAGATATATACATTTACAAGTATACATATACATTATATATTTGAAATTACACAGTTGGTTATTCCAAATATGCTAGCAGTAATAATGTTAAGACATTAATTTTATAGTGCAAATTATTCTCCATGCATTTTAAACTTGAATCTTCTTTCAAAGAATATATAAATTCCTTGCCAGTTATTATGTTTTCAATATTCCATACAATTATTTTTAACTAATCATTCTGCAACTAAATGCCATCTAGTAATCATTTATAGAGTGCACACTAGGTCCTGAGGATTCTGCTAAGAACTTTATTTACTTTATCTCATTGACTCACTAAAACATACTTTTGAGTTAGTTAATATTTTATTCCCCATTTTTCAGTTGAGGAAGCTACATTTTAACAAGTTTAAGAAGTTTATCAAAGGTTACACCAGAGCATGTAGGAGCACTGGGGAGTTGAAAACAAGCATTCTGACTTCAAGTAGGGTCTTTAATTTCTAGGTTGTACTATCCCTGTTATATGGTTTAGTATTTTCAAGATGCGTAGTAACATTTATGTAATTAAAAGTTAAATTTCTAACTTTGAATTTATTTTTTTAATATTCTTTTAGGACGTTTGATAAGTTTATGTGTGTATGCACGTAATTTTCATGCCTATATTTTGATTATTGACAAGTTAGAAATTAAGGAACCTTTGTACAGCTATCAAATAGACATATATTTATGAAGTTGTCCACGTCTTGGAAAAGTGCAAAGATACAGGGTAAAGAAAAATGTGCATAATTTTAAATTCAACGCTAATCTGACCATATCCCCCCATACCACAGTGGAAGACTTTTATTTACTATTAAACAATGGGCCTTCATATAAGAAAAATCTGAATAGCCAGAATATGAATCCCTTCAGTAAAATGGGAGCTTTTGTCATCTATGCAGTTCATAAAATCAGTTTAACCTCCCCAGACATGAGTGTGTATTTATAACTTAGATAGTTAATTACTTCTGGTCAAGAGGGACGCTTAAACATTTCTGTCCCTGACTTTCTGTTTGCGAAAGAAAGAGATCTCATTATTATAGTCTATCCTGCGGAGACTTTGGGAGAGGGTCAGAAGGGAATATGAAATTGTATAGCAGCAAAGGGGAAAAAAAACTATGACACAATCTTATTTTTCAATGTATGCATTGATAGAAATTTCTGATTTCTGTTGCACACTAGATCCTATTATACAAATTCTCTATCGTCTGAAACAGAATTTGTGAACTATCACGCTTCAAGTATATTTGATATGAAAAGGCCCATTGTCACATCTGAAACGTCTAGCATTTCCTCCCACTTGTAATTCCTTGTTAAAGGTGGACTTTATTCATTAAACCAGAAAGGATTGAGTATGGCTCTATCTTAGGGAAACAAATTTAGAAAGTCTTAACACAGATTTTAATAGTAAGTGATGTACTGAGCAGAATTTCTAATCTTTTAAAAATAATATTACTAAGCATTATTCTGTTATTTATTTATTTTTTGAGGAAGACTGGCCCTGAGCTAACATCCGTGCCCATCTTCCTTTACATGTGGGACGCCTGCCACAGCATGGTTTGCCAAGCAGTGCATACGTAGGTCCATACCTGGGGCTCCAAACCCAGTGAACCACAGGCCGCCAAAGAGGAACATGTGAACTTAACCACTGTGTCACTGGGCCGGCCCCCACTAATCTGTTATTTTAATTAATCCTGCTAACACTGCTTTACACAGTTTTTCAGTGCTTTTGAAACCAGTGTATGGAAGATCTTGGACTTGTTCCAAATTGTGTCTCTTTTCTTCCAACAGGTTCAAGATCTTTTCTTAGCTGTAACACTGTTTTCTCCATCAAACTCTGGGCATGTAATTTTAACTATTAGGAAATAAGTACCTGTGATAAATGTTCTAATTGTATATAGTATGCAGATGTCTGTATGCATGAGCAAAGTATCTATATCCAAAATCTTAAGAGCTTTTTCTCTTTTTCCCAATTCTTTTTAGATATGTGCAAACAGACTTTTTTCCACAAAAATAGATATAAAATATAAGGACTGCTCAAGAACCTACATTTTTCATTTTATACTACCAGAAATCTTTCTATAAAAACACCTCAGAAGCAATATTTCTTTTGTAAGAAATGCACAGCATTTCATTTTATGAATATTCCATAGTGTACACGACCAGTCCCCTACTGAGGGAAGATTGTCTGCAGGCGGAGTTTTAAATCTTATGGAGTTTGCGTTTCTGACCCAAGGTCATCACAGCTGCAGCCTTTAGCTCTATCTGGGAAAGAAAAGTTTTCTGGGACACTGGCACTAAATGAAGGTCCAGTTCTCTTTCAGTCCTGGCCCTTTCCTCTTTCCCAACAATAAGGTCAGGAGCAGTTGGTATTCAGATCACAATATTAGTTTACTCATAGTTTGTCATTGCCTCTTATCTAGGTATCATCTCAGATTTCTTTGAGACTGTCTCCCATTCCTACTTAAATGAAAAATTTACCAATATCTTTGTTCCTCCTTTCTCCCTGTTTTATGTACTTATCTACTGTCCAATAATGGGATTTGTTTCATTTGAAAGATCTTTCTCCAATTGTTTCTTTCTCTCTCTTTTTTTTCAGTTGGGACTTTGAGTATTTTGTGACTAAAAAAATCTATATTTGTTGGTCCCTTAGGCAATGCTTATTTTACAAGACTATACTCAAAAGTTGCTTCTAATATAAAACTTGAAATTGTAAAAATCTTAATTTGTACTGAAATTATTTGTTACAAGGTCCATGTCCTCCAGAATATATCATATTAAAATTACTAAAATAGGACACTTAGAATTTTTAACCTAGAAGAAAAAAAATTCTATTACAATAAGATTTTAGCCATATAATAAAACGTGAATATAACGTACATATTGGTGAATGAAAATGCATTAGAACTACATTTTCCTTATGCAAGCTTTCGTTAATGAATACAGACTTTTCATTGAGTGTAATACCGTACTTAGCTGAAGATGAGACTTCCACAGCTTCTCATGTCTGAGAAATAACTGTGAACCCAGAAGTAAGGCAAAAACGGCATTTGACCTCCCATGAATATAGTAGCTAAAGATCCTAAATTTCCTTAGGCACTTGCCTTCAACCAGTTTACTGAAAATTCTGTTTAAACAAAGTTAAATCTTTTCATATGCCTGATGATCCAATTTTCTAGGAAGCCAGAATACCAGTAGTAATCTTTCAAGGCGCCTATAATTGCTGGAAGCAGACACATAAAATAGAAAAAGTATAGAGGCAAAAGCTCCTGAGGTCATCATTTTATTCCAGTCAAGTCCTATAATTACTTGCCCTCATAGGAATATAAAAATAAAATTCAGAACATTAACTAACTTTAATGAGAAGTAAAGTATGTTTTAAAACTATTTCTGCTAGATACGGTTAAAATACAAAAGTCCTATTGGCACTTAAAAGAGATAATATATACTAAAATGCTTTCATTATAAAATACTATATAAAAAAGTGTTGGCTAATATTATAAGTAGACGTTATAAATACCACAATTAAGTTAAATTAGTGAGTAATAGTATCCGGAAAAACAACTTCTATGGTTCATAGCATTTTCAAATAATAGTAGATAAATTATAATACATATGAATAGTAACTGAAAGGCTTATCCTTTCGGCTTACCCTTATTTGCTGTCTACCCAACAGAAGCTTCCATCTTCGACATCATATTAAGGTTCACTCGTCTGCACTGAAGCTTCCACTCTGTGTCTCACTCCACTTCCTCCAAAATTTTCTCATTTTGCTTACTTATCTTTAGAGCCTACACTTTATGGCCCTTTACTTCAAACACTATATTTTGTACACTGTACATTCTGATTTTGTTCCACTGTTTGCCTTTCTTCTTTTCTTGTCTTATTTGCATTTATTTAATATACTATTTTAATTAATTTATTGGCTTTCTAGCTGTAGATCTTTTGGTATTTTTTTCAGTGTTTCCTCTAAGGATGACAATATGCATACTTAAATTATCACAGTTCATCTAGAGTTAATAATTTACTATTTCAAGAAAAATGTAGAAATTTACAACCATCTAGGCCACTTTACCCTCCTCTATTGATGTCTATGTTATAGTAGTCATTCATATTACATGACATACATAGAAAATGCCACAGATGATTTTTTCTTTTCACTATTTATACATATTTTGAAGAATCTAACAGTAGAAAAATAATTTTATGTTAACCTGAAGAACTTCCTTCAGCATCTCTTTTAAATTAGGTCTTCTGGAAATAAAGACTTTTGGTTTTCCTTCATCTAAGAATATCCTTATTTTTCCTTCATTTGTGAAACATATTTTTGCTGGAAATAAAATTCTGGTATGATAGTTCTTTTCCTTTGGTCCTTTAAAGGTAATGTTCCATTTTCTTCTGGCTGTTTTTAATGTCTGATGAGAAATCCATGGTCATTTTAATAAATTTTCCCCTCCCAAGAAATTAATAATACAAATAAAGTGATATATATGTGTATTTATAAAAATATGTATAGGTATATATGCGTACATATGTAGGGAGAGAAGCAGAGAAAGAGAAAAGAATGAATTTATGTTATTCTGGAATGAATTTATAGATGAAAATGATACAAAGTTGTTTTTACTACATCATTATTACAATAACTATGATAATATATATGCCATAGAAGCAAAACTATAAAGTTGTAAACATGATATAAATTATGCTCTTTGACTATTGAATTAGGTCTAAATAGCCTGTATATTTTCTGCATTGGACACCAAAGTAATTAAAGTAGATAGAGATACTGTATCACTTTAGAATAAGGTACAGTTAGTAAAATAGAAAAACAGATAAATGGCCTAAACAAGTTAGAGAGTCATTTCTCTCTCACTTATAAAAACTCTGCCATGGCTTATATGATAGGTCTACATTTTGTGCAGTGGTGGAGGGTAGGTTATCTTACTTCTCTCTCATCCTTAGCATGGGATTGCTTCTTCCTCAAGTTCACCTGTCAGCCAAGATACAGATGACTAAGTCCAGTCATTATATCTAAATTTCAGAGAAGTAAAAAAGAAGAAAGAAAACAACCAAAGAGTACCATTCCCAAATGAGACAGACATATTTAAGTATTCCTGGGAGACACCTATGGGCTACTTCTAGAGATAAGAAAGACCATAAATTATAATCCTTTAGGTAGGCATGTAACTTTTTGGAGAAAAACAGTTAGAGTTCTATTGGTAAGAAAGATGGGGAGGATGGACATAGGGTTAGTAACTAGTAGTCATTTTCAATTAGCCTTAATTTAGATATATCAAGCATTAGAAAAAGAACAGAAAATTATCCATGTGCTCCAGCATTTCACAACGCGTAGAGATGTCAGTTCTAAACATAGTTTCATGGTTTAACAAGACTGTATTAGAAAGGACTCAAGAGACTATGGAAACCAGATTCTTGTTGATTAGATGAGGGAATGGAGGCCCACAAAACCTTTGTATTGGCCACGCTTTCAGTGTCAGAGCTGGGAAAAGATCACCGTCTCCTTATCCAAGTCCAATGGTGTTTCCAGAACATCATTCTTTTTTTAAATTTTTTTTTAAGATTTTATTTTTTCCTTTTTCTCCCCAAAGTCCCCCAAGTACATAGTTGTATATTCTTCGATGTGGGTCCTTCTAGTTGTGGCATGTGGGACGCTGCCCCAGTGCGGCCTGATGAGCAGTGCCATGTCCATGCCCAGGATTCAAACCAACGAAACACTGGGCCACCTGCAGTGGAGCGTGCAAACTTAACACCTCGGCCATAGGGCCAGCCCCCAGAACATCATTCTTAATTGAAAATCACTGCATTTTCTGTCTTAGAATACAAATATGCTTTTTGGGTAGGAGATAATTTAGATAGTGTTGTTCTTATTAAATTATCATCCAGAAGCTTTTCCTAAAGTCTTTTTCCTTTGTAAAAAATCTGTTATATAATAAAGGGACATTGAAAGTCAATTAATTGATTTGAAACAGAGAATTTAATTTTAAAGTCAGGAGTGGTGGGGCATGCTTGAATATAATTGCATTTCTTAAGAATTTGTCACTAATGGAAGACATCATTAGAACTTTTTAAAGGAATATGAAAAGGAAAGAAGTAATGTAACTTGGCGTTTAAATTTTAAGTAGTATTTTATGTTTCATATATTTTGTACATGTGGGTAAGTATAAGAAAATAAATAGAATACTAAAAACTTAACATGTTTAACTTTTAAGATTTATGTTTAGGACTGATTAGAGAAAAAATTAAGATAAGATGGTGATGTGAGTTGGCACTCTAGTGATGTGGGTTAAAAGTCCAGATATGCCTTTACAGATGTAAACTTTATACTGGGAGAAAAACTAAACACTCACTTTCCACAGGTTCTATAGGAAGATTTGGCCTTCATGCAAACACATGATTTTGTGTTGAGAATTATGTTAGTAATTTACCACTGTGTGACAAATAATGCTAAAATTTAGTGATTTAAAACAACAACATTTATTATCTACAGTTTCTATGGGTCAGGAATCCTGTTGCTGCTCAGCGGGCCCTTGGGGTCTTATAAGGCTGTAGTCATCTCAAAGCTCAGCTGGGAAAAATAGTTTCTTAGTTTATTCACATGACGGTTGGAAGATTCACTGTCTTGCTGGCTCTTCTGATTGTTGGCCAGAGAACTCCTTCAGTTTCTTGCCATGTCTGCCTCTCCACAGAGCACTGCACAACATGGCAGCTTGACTCATCAGAGAAAGTAAGCGAGAGAAGAGTAGAGTGCCAATAAGATAGAGAATGCTAGCAAGACAGAAGGCACAATATTTTTTAACCTAATCACAGAGGTGACAGCCCATCACTTTGCTTTATTTTATTCATTAGAAACAAGTCTCTAGGTCCAGCCTAGACTCAAGGAGAAGGATTACACAAAGGAGTGAATATCTGGAAGCAAGTGTCAGTGGACACCATCGCAGAAGCTGCCTACCACAGGATTAACTGATATTATACACTTAACATGTATAGTACTGTGACTGAAATACATCAGGTATTAGATGTCTTGAAATCAACAAATATGTTTTGGCCAGAAGCCACGTGTTCTGGCCACATAGGATGCATCAGGGAACAAACTAAACAAATCCCCTGCCTATGTGGGAGAAGAAGGAGAGAGACACTGAATGATGAAATAAATAATTAAATTAGATAAAATGTAAGAAAATGATATACATTATGGACAAGGATAAATAGAAGAGACTAAGGAAGATTGGGAGGGTCTGGAGTGCAGACAGGAAGCTGGGGATAAGTTGTGATATTACACATTTTATTTACTGAGAATGTAAGATTCAAGCAAAGACTTGAGGGAAGTAAAAGAGTTAATCAAACGAATATCTGAGGGAAAAAATCACACCAGGCAGAGAGAAAGCTGGACTTAATGCACTGAGATGGGATGTGCCCTGAGAGTCTGTGAAACAGCAAGGAAACCAGTGTTGCTGGAACTGAGAGAGGGAAAAATCAGGAGACTAGAGAAATAGCAAGGGTTAAGTTCATGTAAGGCATTATAGGCTACTTAAATGATTTGGACTTTTGTTTTAAGTGAAAGAAGAAGCAATAGTGATATCGAATCTGAAGTAAGTCCACTCACCCGTTGTGTAGCAAGCCAATCTCTGACACAGGGTGTAGTGGAAGAAAGTAGGAATTTTATTTTTGCACAGCACTGAGCAAGGAGAGAGGGCAGCTAACGCTGAAATCCCAAACTCCCCAAAAAGCTAAAAGGAAGGGTTTTTATTTGGGGTTTTAGGTAGGGGAGGGGTAACATATGGCCTTGCTGGTTAGAGCTTTCCCACCAGCCTGTCTTTGGCTTTCAGACTACTTGCAGAGAGAAGGGAGCCTGTGACTTTGCTGGTCAGCAGCTTTGCCACCAGCCTGTATCTCTTTGTGGGGAAGAGATAGTGAATCCAGGTGCTTGTCCAGTGAATCCAGGTGCTTGTCCTTGGCGGTGTCTGTCTCCATGGAGGATAGTGGATTCTGGAGCCAGGAAACCAGAGAGTAAGCAGGGAAAGAGTGTTTTGGTTTTAACCTCATATATGCTGGGTTTAATGTGGGGAAACTGTTATCAGAGTCGGTATGAATAGGAAGGAAGAAGATTTTGAACAGAGAATTGATATAATACAACCTACATTTTTAAAAAACCACTCAAAGCCTGCATTTATATGTATATATTATAGGGATGGCAACAGTGGGAACAGGGAGATAAATTAAAAGTCTATAAGGGAATTCTAGGAAGATGTAATTGCTTACTGAGCACAATGCTAGCGATGAAAGAATTAAGAACTGGTTGTATTCTGGAAAAACTTTTAAAATGGAGTCAAGAGGATTTTATGATAGACTAAATGTGCAATATGAGGGAAAGAGAGGACCAAAGATGATTCTAAAGAAAATAGTGTAGAGCTTCCTCAAAAAATTAGGAATAGGACTACCATACAATTCAGTAATTACACTACTGAGTACTTATCCAAAGGAAGCAAAAACAGTAATTTGAAAAGACATATGCACTCCCATGTTCATTGCAGCATTATTTACAATAGCCAAGATATGGAAGCAACCCAAGTGCCCATCAACAAATGAATGGATAAAGAAGATATATATATAATGGAATACTACTCAACCATAAAAAATAGTTAAATTTTACCATTTGCAACAACATGGATGGACCTAGAGGGTATTATGCTAACTGACATAAGTCAGATAGAAAAAGTCAATTATCATATGACTTCATTTATATGTGGAATCTAAAATCCAAACAAACAAAGCAAAACAGAAACAGACTCATAGATACAAAAACAAACTGGTGTTTGCCAGAGGATAGGAGAGTTGGGGATGTCATGTCCAGCATAGGGAATAAAGTCTAATATTGTAATAACTTGTATGGTGACAGACGGTAACTAAACTTATTGTGGCGCTTCTTTCGTAATGTATATAAATATTGACTCACTATGATGTACACCTGAAGCTAATATGATATTGTAGGTCAATTACACTTCAATAAAAATAAGTAAATAAATAGTGCAAAAACACAGATAATTCTAAAATTTTTTGCCTGCAACATTCTTGGACACAAAATCTACAAGGATAGAAGTATCATCAGTTGTCATGGAGAAGGTTGGGTTTGTAGTAGGTTTTCTTTTTATGTGAAGGGACTCAGGAGTTTGGGATATGTATAGTGGAAGTGCCAAGGAGACATTAGGGTGTGTGAATTTTAAGTTAAGGAAATAATTGTTGGCTGTGCACATAATTTGAGACATGTCACTATGTAGCTAGAAAATAGAAGTGAGTATAGCTAGAGAATAGAAGAGACACAAGGATAGAACCATTGGTCATGTCAACATTATTAATAACATGGAGAAAGACAACAGCTAATTCAGATTAAATGAAAAACTAAGATTTCTTTCATTTAACTCAGATTAACTTGATCTTTGCCAATCTACGATGTGACTGGTTTTGGCTGAAAAGTTGTGGTATATTTAGATTTCTCTGAATTAATAGAACATAGTACTCTATTTGTCAAATGCTACAAACAAGCCTGGAAACATGATTTAAGCTGATAGTAGAAAAGATAAGTATTTCACAACTTAACAGAGAGCTATTTTCAGTTATTTATTCATTAAATTATCTATTTTAAACATTTATTTTACTAAAAATTATACTTAAATTATATATATAAATTAAACAATAAAAATGTATAACATACAAAAAATAAACTTCTGCATTAACTCTATCCCTGAGTTATTACAAGTATGTCTATATGTGTGTGTATGTGTATAATTTAAAATACAGACCCTGGATGATATTGCAAAGGCTCAAACAATAACACTGATTATAAAAGACAGAAGTTTCTTGCTTGTGTGAAAGTATATGGTGCAAAAATTTTCCCAAAGGCTAATGTGATGCTATGTCATTGTGTAATGGTCTTAGGCTCTTTAAATTTGTTGTTTTGCCATTCTCAACACAGAATTTCCTTCTCTGGATCTAAGATAGCTGCTCGGACTCCCACAAACATGTACATACCAGGCCTTTGGGGAGGAGAAAGAAAGAATAAGGCTTTTTTTCTTTTAAGGACACAGAGGAGAAGTTGAACATATTGCTTCCATTCACCTTTCATGGGCCCTAGGCTAGCCTTTGGTCACATGGGCCTTCAAGGAATGATGGGAAAAATAGTCTGTAGCTGCATGAATGAATTTAGGGAGAATTGCCAATCTTCTTTCTCTATCAGCTTGAAAAGTACTAGCCGTAACAAAGCCTTGCTTTCTTTATATGTGAATAAAATATCAAAAATATTGATGGCTTGTATTCTATGTAGCAAATTCACATAAATATCTGCATATTAGTGACAATTATACAACTTGGAAACTTATAGACATAAACAAAAATTATGTGTTTCCAAATGTTTAACACCACATAGAAATGAAAGTATTTTTTAGTAGAAAGAATACGGCCCATTAATACAGAAAACTCAGAATTGATCCTTGACCCCATTATTATTAGCTACTTAACTTACGGTAAATTACTTAACTATTGTGAGCCTCAGTGTCTCCCTTGCAATATAGGGTTAACAGTAATTCTATCGCCTGTCTCAAAGAATTGCTGGGTGATACAACAAAATATTGTGAATTTCAAAGCATTTTATACGGAAAAAAGTATCATTTAAATAAAATATATCATGCATATCTGAATAGTAAGCTGACATATCAAGGTCATGAATTTGCCAAAAGTAAATGAAATATTAGTATTCAATAAATAATTCATTAATTCCATTTTTAGATAAAACAGGAATATAATATCTTTTATGTGAATGTTAATTCATTATTAATATTTTTATAGATAATATTTTGTAGAGAATTGAATAAACAAATAAGTACTTATTTGGAAAAAACAATATATTTGGATAGATAAGCTTATTTCTCTCATAAATTTTGGAGGACAAGATCTTGAGGAGCTTATTTTCATAAACATTTTCTCTAAGAACATCTGCAGAAATTTGAATGTACAGTCATCAAAGTAAAATCTTAGTGCAGGTGAATTAGGTGTATGCTGAGGGCATAGATGGTTATTTGAAAGACATGTTACAATCAAATATAAGCAGGTGCACGTGTTTGAATGATCATGCCTTCCATATTAAGTGAGTTCAATATAAAATCATTTTGAGAAGTACAGATGCAATTTTCTCTATTCCCACTGTTTATTCTTTCTTACTTAAATACTGCAAAATGATTCTTTAATGTTTTAAGTAAATAATTTGCCTCTAACTTTCGAGAGTTTCATTAGATTAGCAGAAGACTGAGCAGCAGCCCTGCACGATAGTCTCTGTGATTAAACTGCCCCATATTCTCCAAATCACGTGGTAAAGCTTGCTTGAAATCTTCAATGAGGTATCAAGGAAAAAATAACTTCCCGAGTCATATCGTCTTACAGTATGGTAACACCTGTGAAGAAACGAGATGATGGACCGAACTTAAAAAAGTACCCAGAGAGAAGGTCGGCTAAATTAAAAACTCATTAACTCTGGTGCTGCTTTCATAAATAACAACAACATTTCTGAAATAGCATAATGAACTGGCTGTAATTAGTGAATCCCAGAAAGATTATAATGTATTGATTTAAATAATGCATTTTTAGTATGCATTTTAAATCTGAAGTTTTGCTTTCATTTCTACCCATCAGTGTCTGCAGATCAAATCCCCAGTAGACACAGATACAAGAAAAAGTGAGCCAAGTAAAAGAGTATTTTACTTAACACAAGAGGGAGAGCATATAATAGTTTTCTTTTTTACTACAGTCATTAAGCACCTAACTATCATGTTTGCAACCTTGCTGCACGTGGTGGATGTTAAGCAAGGAACTAAAACAAAGTAAGATGAATGTTGTTAAAAGAAAATTAAAAGTTCTAAATGAAGATATTTCAGGTGAATCTAACCTAATTTGTAAGTCAGGGAAGATACGCCTGAAATATTAATCTTTAAGTCAAGTCCTAACGGATGAATAGGAACTTGCAAAGAGAAAGGTCAAAAAGGATATAAGGGATGGAGGGTCCTTGGCAAGGGCAATAGCATAGAGAAAAGCCTAGAGGCAAAGGAAGTCCATATGCATGCCAGTAACTATAGAAAATTGAGTAGAACTTGGACCTAGTGCAAAATTGTTCAAAGATATGACAGACATCATCCACTCCCGGCAAGACAACATGAGAGATCCCAAGCAAAACATTAAGACTAATGTAGGATTCCATTGTGTGAAAAGGTCTTCTTTTCTCTTTTATTTTTGAGGGAGATTAGCCCTGAGCTAACATCTGCTGCCAATATTCTTCTTTTTGCTGAGGAAGACAAGCTCTGAGCTAACATCCATGCTCATCTTCCTCTACTTTATATGTGGGACACCTACCACAGCATAGCTTGACAAGCAGTGCGTAGGTCTGCACTCGGGATCCCAAACAATGAACCCCCGGGTGCCTAAGCAGAATGTGTGAACTTAGCCACTCTGCCACCTGGACCGCCCTGTGGGTCTTATTGTTTTTTCAAATGATTGATCCTTGTTGTATTTTTTTAATTCTTTAACTTATTTTTTAGCTATTTTGATGGAAAATATATAGTGAATGTATGAATAATAAGTTAATTTCTTCTCAGTTGTCCATGCCTATTTTTCAAATGACAGAATGTCTCAGCTGGGATTCGAACCTAAGCTCTATTGCCAATTTGTTGCAGCTACTAGAATTGCAGGCCTAGATCCTAGAGGATGTGAAAATACCGCAGACCCAGTCACTGCAAATAGAGGTGCTCCAAATGCTTCATATGTTGTCAATGTCTTCTATTGTCTCCATCTTCTCCACGATCTCATCTTGAGGGCGGGAACTATGTCTTATTCATCTTTGTAAGCAACTCAGTATGAAGCACAGTGTCTGAAAATAACAGGTGTTCAGCAAATATTTGTTGAATGAATGACTACATTTCTTTTAAGTCTGAAAAATTGGTATGAGTAAATTCTAACAGCGAATTTCCTCATGTAGAAAAACTATTGCAAAAGACACATTATGTTTAATATATTCCAGAAAGTCACAAGCCCATTTTATAGTGAACTAAACTTCTGTTATATCAAGGAATGCATGCAATATCAGTTATTTTAATGCCCATATTAGTTTAAACTGAGCCTTTCACCATCTGTTCCAACTCTTAACGGTGAATGCAAAAGAACACATTTTCCTATTACATTTGTAAAATGTAATATATAAATGATTTAAATACAGTTACATACTCATGAAGTAATGCTGCATGCAGCTGCTACGGGGCTCCCTTATGGTACAAACAGAAATAATAAAGGAGAATGCCTGCTTATCCCTGACACAGAGCTTCATGCTCTATGACTTTTTGTAATGGCACTGGAAGGTCAAGACTTCCCCACAGCACAAAATTGATTTTTCTCTGCAATGAATTTCATTTATAAACTATAATTCCTCTCATCTCCATTTTGTTAAACCTTCTGTTCATGAGTGCATTTTAATTTCCCTAAGATAGTCACAAAATTCTGTGAAGTCCTCAAATAATGAACATTTACATCCCTATTGGAATTCTGAGAGCACTTCATGAGCCCTTATTGATTTTGCTGTGGATTCTTTGCATTGAGGCATAAAGACCCACCAAAAGAACTGTTTACTGAGACCAATTAAAGGATAGTCATCCATATAATCATTAGAAGGAAGATATTTTAAAATTTAACAAACGTGCTCTATTTGACCTACCTACATTGGGAATTTACTGCAAAAATATTCAAAAGGAAAAAATAAAATGTGCACTGTAATGCTGTTTGTCATATCCATATCCATTCCATTCATCATGATAAACATGTGAATGGCTTTGAAACTTACAAATGTCCAGAGAGCTATATTCATAGAAAGGGCATGAAGCATAATAAATATTTATATTTTGTATTTTAAGGGGTGTAGGAAATGAGAATTGACAGGAAAAATGTGCCAAGACTTTAAAACTCTTTTGCATTATGTTAAGATAATATTTTCCCTCACCTCCTGAAAAGAAAGAGACATAATTGTCATTGGCATGTAATTGAGGATGTATGCTATTTCTCCTATGACCTGATTTAATATTGACGTTTAGTGATAATATTTTTTTTTTAATGGCAAGTAGAAAAAATTTAACAGTTTAACTGCTGTGAATTAGACTAGTGGCTCTCAAACTTTGCATTTACAAAATATATTCCACAGGGAAGAGAAACCTAACAGCCTATATTTTTACTTACTCCTAAGTTAGCGTCAGATTTATAGACCATTTTAGCATGATATTATCTATTATTAAAGATAAAACCCTCACAAACACAAACACACTGTCCTGTAATGTGACAAAAATATTATGATCATAGAAAAAGGCCATAGAAATTCTACTGGAAGAATTGATAAATATTAATTTTAAATATGATATTTACAAGGTCTTATCTTTCATTTAAGTGTTAAATCTGACAGTTTAACTCCCTACTACAATGTTGGTGTATTTTTGCTTTTTCTGAGTTCCATTATTGTAACCGTAGAAATGTTGACCTACCGAATTAGGCAGCATAGACTCAATATAGGGCAGTGTTTGCCTAGTCTCCCCTTTGACTCCTGCCTAGGAGGTTGAAGTATTTAGAGACCAGTTGCATTTCATACAAACTCAGCTACTTTACCACTCAAGATGTTTCTAGAATTGAAGAACTTGAGTTACAAGTGTTCAAAATCAGTACAATGTCAACATCTAACTAAATAACGATGTCTGAATACCATAAATACAAGGAATAAACATTTTCAAAAAGAAGCTACTGAAGAACAGGTTCTTTATATGATATAATAGCTGGTGTTCTGTATTCTTTATTCAGATAGGTTATTAATCTCTCTAAGCCTCTTTCCTTCCTATCCTTTGGTGAGAACAGAAGAGGGAAGAGAAGGAAAGGAGACTTATTTCTCTGGGTAAGGTTGTGGATACTTCCACTTAACTTCTGTTCGATTTACTCAGACCCAGGAACCACGTGGAAATATGTATATATACACACATACATATATACATAGGCACACATCTTGGCCCCCTGCTTAGCTGTCACCAGGTTTCATGTCAATGAAAGCATAAAGGGATGATTCTCATCTAGGGGCTTGGGATTGTCTTCAGACATAACTAGTTACTGGCAGATTTCATTTCCTTTCAACTGTATGAGTAAGGTTCCCATTGTCTTGCTAGTCATTGGCTGGAGAATGTTCTCAGCTCCTTTAGGTCACAGTAGTTACTTTCCATGGGGCCCATAGGCGGTTGAGAATATGGCTGTTTCCTTTCTCCAGACAACCAGGAGGAAGTCTCTCTGATGTTTCACTTTCTTTTAAAGGATCATCTGATTAAGCCAGGCCCACCTAGGATAATCTCCCTTTTGTTTACTCAAAGTCAACTGATTTATAACCTAATCACAGGAGTGATATTCCCACTGTAATCATACATTCTGCTGACATTCAAGGGAAGGGAATTATCCAGTGTGTCACATCAGCTATGGGAATCTTGGGAGTTATTTTGGAGACGTGCCTATCACACTAACGATAGCATGAAGACATCATTCAATATTTTTTCTTTAATCTTCATCTCATTCTTTTAAAAACTTTTAAAGTCCTATTTTGCATATGTATTACAATATATATATTCTATTAGCAGTAACACTTTCTTAGAGTGATTGAGGCTGTATTTTATTTTATTTTTTCTAATTTTATTGAGATATAATTGACATACAAGATTGTGTCAGCACAAGGTGTATAAAATAATGATTTGATATATGTGTATATTGAAAAATTATTACCACATAAATTTAGTTAACATTCATCACTTCACATAGTTACAATTTTTTTAGTAATGCTTTTATGATTCATCAACATATGCATATTTGGGAATAAGTTCTCACAATGTCTTACTATTAGGCTACTTCTCTAAGAATTGAGTGTAGTGCTGAGGCTGTGGTGGTGTGTGAAAAGATGATTTTTTTGAAAACTAAATATCAAGTTATTGGAAACAACCTCTAAAGACTTACCTCACTCCTTCTTACATTGCTATCTCTAAAATTGGAGTCGAAGTTAAATAGCCTAGCTTTTGTGTGCATAAAGCCCCAAAGTATTTTACATATTATAATAAATGTTCTTGTAAACAGCTTTCACTAAAAGAGAAGAAAAAATTGCCTGCCAGAATTAACAATATTGTGAGATAATTATAATTTTCCCACTGTTTACATTTTATCTAAAAGGTCTACATTTACATTGAATCTGAAAGGTCTCTGTGATATTCATTCCACATGTGTAGATAAGACCTGTTTATGAGTTTTCCACATTATTAAGTATGGCCTTCCAGAATTGTGAGGAGTAGATTGAATGTGTGTGAAATCACCTCATATAGTGACAAGCACACATTGTGCGCCCAATAGATAATTGTTTTCTTCCTTCCTGTTCCATATCTCCAAGTGGAGATTTATGACTGCACTCATATATATAAATATTAAATGCAAACACAGCTTAGCGACATGGTTGAGAGATCCAGGATGGTACCACACAGAGAAGTGAGAAACTATGGGAATTAGACGTTACCAAGGAAAAGGTCATTTGCACTTTTGAAAGCTTTTAGAGAAGGGCGGGGGAGGATTATAGGGACTACTTGGCCATGGAGGTAGAGAAGACCAGAAATCTGGATGGGGGTGTGGAATAAAAGAAACACTTAAAAATGAGGGATGTGTTAGTTTCACAGTCTGTAATGATTTTAAGTGTTTTTTAAAGGTATTCATATCTGCTCTTCTAAAATGAATCTAAGGTAGCTGCTAAAATACTTTAGGTAGCTAATCACACGTTGCTCACCTTTAAAGGTAACATTCAATTCAGAGACTTGAGTTATTTTCCTTGTTTGCTGTTAGTGGTGGTGTTCTTTTCTTTTAGTTTTGCTTTTTCTTTTGTACTGACAGCAAAAACATTTTGGTCTATGATTTTCTGACTTTAAATCTTGAGCTCTTAAAATTTTCAATTTAAAAATATTCTCTTTAAAAGTATTTTATGGCAATAGATATTCACGTGGGTTATTGCACACTGAAGTACGTGAAAGGAAAGGGGAGAGAGAAAAATCTGTGATTTTATTTATTATTATTGTATTTTTGCTTTTTAACAAGGTCCTGCTAAAGCAATACGTGTGTCTTTCCTAGAGATACCATCATTCCTTTCGCGGGTGGGAATAGTAGCAATTGCTGACAGCTTGATCGTCAACCATAGCTTCTGGAGTCCAAAATCTGGGACTGGAAGTCTCTCTTGCTGAATAAATTAACAGGCTGTTTTCTTTATCTTTAAAACTAAGACAATGTTTCTGCTAAACTATATTTAAAATAACTTCCCAAATTGAAAGATCTCCAGCATATGTATTCTTTTTATCATGACCTGAAAGAGAATGGATAGCAATAACCCAGAAATAACATTATCTTTCCACAGGGTTATGTCATGACTTAGCTGAAATAAATGTATTCATAAGCAAAATCAAGCACTTTTGTTGAGACCATCAGAAAAATCTATTATTTTTAAATTATCATTTGAATCCTGGCTTTCATGCATTTTTCTAACAGGACAATAGGATTGAGTATTAATTTGCATGTTGACTTCAGTTAATTCTCTTTTATGTGCTTTGAAAAAGTAAGTAATGAAAGATAAATAATGGAAACTGATATGCCTAAATTAGGCAAGAAAGTACTACAGCATTGTAAGTAGAGTACCAGTTAAGAAATTGCTTAGTTCTATTAAAATGAAATGATGACTTATTAAACTTAGTAATTCAAAGGAAAAAATTTTTAAATCCAATCTTTTCTGGAACTATAATCCTGTCATTAAGAAAATGTATCTATTATATACATCCTAGAACAGTGATTCTAAAACTGCTGACTGCCATGACCACTAAAGTTGACTGAAATAGAGACTTCCTGGTCCATTTTGCCCACCTGAGATTCCAACTCAGTCATTCTGGAATGAGATTCAGGAGCACGGGTTTTGAAAATGCTCCCCAGGTGTTTTTTGTAGAAAGTAGTTGAGGGCAAATTAGTAGAATGATATCAGAAACCAGATGGTGGCGATGTTTCTAACAGACTTTCCTGATAGGACATATGATAACGAGCTGAGATAATGCAGGATGCCCATAAGATTTTTATATCATGCATCTTTTAAAATGTGCCTTTTCAGCTTTGTCCTCTAGCTTTCCTCCAGAGGCATAGCAGCATCCCCTGGCTGTGTGGATAAATATGCCTCCTCCTCTTTTTTAAAAGATTTAAAGGGAAGTTGGCTAAAGTAGACATGTCCTGAATGAAAGTTTTTAAACAGATTAAACTCTACCTCTTTTTTGTGAATCTCTTAATTCATCAGGATTATATTGCATAATGAAAGCCCTCTTAAAATATAGGACTCAATTTGTTATAAATCTTAGGTATTCTTGAAAAATTTCCTTCCTGACAGGGTGCTGAGTAAAAGAACAATGCCAGATCTTGCTGACAGGGCTAGGGGCATCCCTGGATATTTGAAAACTAGATATTATTAATTTTAGGAATTCAAAACACCAATTGCAAAATAATTTCTATCTGCAAATTTAGTCCTTACTTTTGCCTGCAAGCATGGATATGTGACTTTACTTGAATATTTTCCAATTTTAAAACTATGTTGTTTCTGTAATTTATTTGGACACGCAGTCAGAGTCCTTTCAGAGGTAAGAGTGGGAAATTCTATGTGATGCTTGTCATCGGGTTCTTTTCCTGAAATCTGATCTTCAGAGAATTATGTTTAGAAAAGCTTCATTATTCCTCTGAAGGAAGAGCCTCCTTTGTGTATTACTTTTCATTTTTGTATTTTTCAGAAATAATAAGATGTTTAAAAGCATCATCTTCTCAGTAAAATAATTTGAGAGAAATAAAACTTGAAGTTATTTAACAAGGAGACATATTTAGTAACAGGAATCGAACCAGGGTCAACCTCATCCAGAGGAACACAAACTTTCCTCAAATAGCCATTCCTCACAAAAAGAACAATTAAATTAATGTACTAGTACATTTACCCATGGGCTGTTGGAAAGATGGGGAATTGTGTTGGATAGTTGCAACATGCTTTTGAAGGAAGTCTTGCTTATGTGGCTGGATTATTCGATGATGGAATATCACAGAAATTAATCCCTTTTCATTCAAACACATTTACTACCCCTTCCTTTTTTTTAATTTTCTTTTTTTTCTTCTCATGAGACAGAAACATAAAATGTACTGGATAAAATATCTCAACGTCACAACTTGAATTTTCCTATAATATATTTAACATGAATGCCTTCAAACTTTGGAAAGTTCATTCCTTTTATGAATTTGTGAATTTAGAAACCAAACCACGGTTAACCTTTTTTAATTATCCTCCATGTCATTGAATTTCCTCTTTGCTTACTTCCCAGTGCTGAAAACACTAGGTTGTCAACAAACATTTTATTCATTTCATTGCTGATTTATAAAACCTATGTTTGAACTGATGAACAAGTACAGTGTTATGTGACTTTTGTATGGCAATATTTTATCTATCATCTATCTTTATGTTTACATATGGTTATATAAATAAGTCTATATGATTATATATAAATTGTGATATATCATAGTTTCCTGAAGTGTCTCCCAAAGATTAGTAGCCCTCTATATTTACAGATATACTATAAAAATAAACCTTTTTTAAAAAAACTTGTGAGAAAACAATGAACAATTTTCTTTCTTCTACAACAATGTTCTGACCCTTTTATTGGCTTTTTATAACATTGTCATGTAAGGTAATTCCCAAACGTATTTGGCCATGCAGTCTCTTTTTTTCATGGCTCATCATAATTTGAAAAACAATAGATAATAAGAACTTAATCTTGTGCAAATTTAATCACGAGTAAATTTGTAAGTGTGAGTAAATTTACAGGACAAATTTGGTTTAGGGAGTTGCTGTGCCTAGTTCAAAAGCTACCTTTCCTAACAGTCCTTACAGTTATGGAGAAAGTTCTGGTAAGAGTCCCATAAGTAGAAGTCTGCTCATAATTTCTGAGAAAGTTTGCTAGCTTGACATGGGAATGACCATCTCATGTTGCAGCCAACTTTCCATTCTTACCTGTAATGCATCCGTGTAACGCACAGAGGAAGACTGGCTTCTGCGCCAGAGAAGGCAAACTTGAAGGCAAGGCAAAAGCCACAGACTATAAACGGTGGAACTGAAAGACTGAGACAGGCAAATTCCCAATGTGATCTTTGAGCCAACACACCAGTCAAGCCTACCTGCCTAACATTGTTGTGGTGGTGGTAAGTTGCAATTATTACTTATTGATAAACAAAATCAGCAATCATAACCTCTACCCTTTATTAATCATTTGCAATGTGCTCAGCAATGCACTTTACATAAGAAGTTTTATCTGTGATTTAAATATATCCTCTGAATGGTTATATTTATTCACATTTGAAGAAGAAGACACTGAGAATTACAGAGTTAAAAACTTGCTCAAACTTTCCTTTCAGGCTAGAATGAAGTACCGATGTCATCAGTCTTAATCTCTCATAGAGCAACAATAAGAACTTGAGCTAAATTAAGAGAAACCAAGGAGAAAGCAGCTGCTCAGGGCTTAAAAATAAAACAGAGAACCTGGCAGTCACACAGTGCTAGAAAGTAGCAATTTGGAGTGCAGGAACTCGTTAGGAAGAGTGACTAGTTAGTTCCCCACACTTCCAGTGGAGACCCGAGAAGAGTTCCACTCAACATAAACGCAAACAAGAAATAGACAGCCTCAGCTGAACCAGGTGATTTGCCCATGAATTTCTATCTGCCATCAATTAAACAAGAGTAACTGGTCCCACCAGAAAATAGGACCAAATGATTGAAAACCAAGAGAAAATTAAGTAATAGAATAAAGCCACAGATTATATAGATATTAGAATTATTAGACACAAACTTTAAAGTGATTATAAGTATTGAATCCAAAAATGAATGCAATTTAGAAAATTTCAACAACTCTAGAATTAAAAATGTGTGTATAATGTGAAAAAAAAATCCTACAACTGAAAATTTTGGTAACTGAATAAAGAATTCAATAGGTGGGTATAAAAGAAGATTGACGTTGCTGAAGAGAGGGTTGCTGTGTAATCTTTTGGAGCAGTCAATTGAATTCAAGCAAAGAATATCTATCTTGAAGAATTGAGACCCAAAAAAGAGATGAGAGGTACATTTAATTAGAGGCATAGAAAGAGAGAAGAGGCAGAAGCAAAATTCAAAGAGTACTGACCAATAATTTTCCAAATCTGACAAAAGACATAATACCAAAGATTGAAGAAGCTGTAAGAATCTCAAATGCAAAGAAAATCTAGGGACTGCATAGTAAAACTGCTGAAAACCAAACACAAAGAAAAAATCTTTGAGGAGCCTGAGGGAAAAGCATACTGCCTTCAATGGAACTAAGTGAGACTGACCGCTGACCCAGCTTCCTTATATGATCATCAGATATACAGCAAACATAACGCTCACTGTAGTAAAAAAAAAAAAAAATGATGTTTTCAATATCTGCCACATTATTGACATAGATATCTACATACACACATGTATGTGTATATATAAACACATATTTGTATGTATATGAATATTTATGAATACACAACTTGCTGCATGTATATACATACATATGTCCATACACACATGTTTTACATGGGCAACTCTGTGTATATACATAGTTGTATATATACATACATATACATAAATAAATGTGCATATGTAGATGCAAAAAATGGAAAGGCAGGAAGAGAAAAAAGAAAAAGAAAGAAGCTTGATCACTACCTCACATACTACAGACTAATTCCAAGGGATCTTAGACTCAAATGTAAAAGATAATAAAATGAAACTTCTGGAAGATAATATAAAATCTAATCATGAATTCATGGTAGACAAATATATATTAACAAGACCTAAGAAGCACTGACTGTAAAGGAAAAAAATGGGATATTGATCTACATTGAAAGATCTTCTGTTCAATATTAGGAAAGTAAAACTCAAGTCACACATTGAGAGAATATTTGGACAACTGGAGTAAGTGTCAAGGAACATTTTTATATGATGGAGAATTTTTCTCTAAAATATGTAAGGAATTACTACAAATCAATAAGAAAAAGCAAACTAATGAAATAAGGCTGTCTAATGAAAGATTAGGTACTTCACTAATAAGCTACCTAAATAGCCTGTAAGTTTATTGCAGGTGCTCAACATCATTCATCTTAGGGCAATGCAAATTAAAACCATAGTGAGTGTGGGAAATTGTGTCGACGAGAATGTGGAGGAACTGGCAATCTCATTTACTGTGAATGTGGTAAACTGGAACCACCACCCTAAAAACTTGGCAATGCATATTAAAGCTGAAAATATGAATACCCTACAATATATGTAAGATGAGAATGTGTTAGAATGTCTAAAGTAACATAATTCTTTTTATTGAGGTGAAATTCACATAATGTAAATTAACTATTTTAAAGAATACAATTCAATAACATTTAGCACATTAACAATGTTGTACAAACACCACTTCTATCTCCAAAACATTTTCATTACTCTCCACAAAATTGGGGGTACTCGTTAAGTAGTCAAAGCAAAATAATTAATAGTCCAACGTGTCTCAAATTTGCATCAAATTTGGAATTGATACATTAGACATGGTCTAGTCATGCAATGTAATAGTACATAAAAATGAAATGATCAAACAGCTACTATATGAAACAACAGTATTAAATCTTACTCTGCAAAAGAAGTCAGACATAAAATAATATGTTATTCCATTATTAAAAATTTCAAAAGCAGATCAAGTTTGTCTACAGTGACAGAAGTGAGAAGAATGCTTTCTGCAGGGTGGTAGGGAAGAATAATGCCTGGTAGAGACTATAAAGCAGGCTTTCACGCTGCTGGAAATATTCTGTAATTTGATTTGTTATAAGACTGGATCAATAAATGTGTTAACTTCATAAAAACTCATCAAGATGTACAGTTAAGAATTATGCATATTGTCTTATGTGAGCCTTTTTGCTTTTGATTTTTTTATTGTCTTTTTAAATTAAGATTTTAATTTTTAAGCCAATTTGTACAGCAAGATTGAGGGGAAGGTACAGAGATTTCCCATATACCACATGTCCTTACACATACATAGTCCCCCTCCTTATCAACCTCCTTCACCAGAGTGGTACATTTATTACAGTTGTGAACCTACACTGACACATCATTATCATCCAAAGTCCATGGTTTACATTAGGGTTCACTCTTGGTGTTGTACATTCTATGAGTTTGGATAAATATATAATAACATATATCCATCATTGTAGTGTCCTACAGAATATTTTCACTGTCTTAAAAATCCTCTGTTCTCTACCTATTCATCCTTATTCCCTTCCTCCAACAACTTACTGTCTCCATGGATTTTCCAGAATGTCATATAGTTGGAATCATACAGTATGCAATCTTTACAGATTAGCTTCTTTGACTTAATAATATGCATTTAAAATTTCTCCATTGTCTCATGGCCTGATAGTTCATTTCTTTTTTGCACTAAATGATATTCTATTGTCTGGTTGTACTACAGTTTATTTATCTATTCAACTACTGAAGAACATCTTGGTTGCTTCCAAGGTTTAGCAATTATAAAGTTGCTATAAATGCCTATGTACAGGTTTTTGTGTGGACACATGTTTTCAGCTTCTTTAAGAATACCAAGGAGCATGATTGCTGGATCGTGTGGTAAGAGTATGTTTAGTTTTGTGGGAAACCATCTAACTGTCCTCCAAAGTTGCCATACCATTTTCATTCCCACCAGCACTGTATGAGAGTTCCTGTAGCTCCACATCCTTGTCAGCATTTGGTGTTGTCAGTGTTCTGGATTTTGGCAATTCTAAGATGTGTGTAGTGGTATCTCATTTTAATTTGCATTTTCTGATGACATGTGATGTTGAGAGCCTCTTTTCCTATGCTTATTTGCCATCTGTCCATCTTCTTTGGTGAGGTGTCTGTTAAGGTCTTTGGTGTATTTTTCAATTGGGTTGGCGCTTTCTTGTTAAATTTTGAGAGTTCTTGGTATATTTTGGATGATAGTATTTTACCAGATGTGTCTTTTGCAAATATTTTTTCCAGGTCTATGGCTTATCTTCTCATTCTCTTGGCATTAGTTTTTTCAGAGCAGAGTTATTAATTTTAATGAAGTCCATCTCATCAATTATTTCTTTCATTGATCATACCTTTGGTATTGTATCTAAAAAGTTATCTGTATATCTAATGTCATCTAGGTTATCTCTACATTATCTTCCAGAAGTTTTGTAGTTTTGCATTTTACATTTAAGGCTGTCATCCATTTTGAGTTAAAGTGCGTGAAGAGTGTAAAGTCTGTGTCTAGATTTATTTTTATTTGATTGGATGGCCAGTTCTTGCAGCACCATTTGTTGAAGAGACTGCCTTTGCTTCATTGTATTGCCCTTTTTCCTTTTTCAAAGATCAGTCTACATTTATGTAGATCTATTTGTGAGCTCTCTATTCTGTTCCAATTATCTAGTTTTCTACTTTTCCCTCAATAACACACTGTCTTGATCACTGTAGATTTATAGGAAATTTTGAAGTCAGGTGATGCCAGTCCTCTGACTTTGTTCTTCTCAATATTATGTTGACTTTTTTTGGGTTACTTTACTTCATGTAGCTACTGATTACAATATCTCCCAAATATTAGTTGAGGACCACAGCACTAAGCAGAATGGCTTAAGATGGTGAGTGACTGACTTGAAATCTGTCAACACCAGAAGAAAATATTCTGAATAAAATCTGAGATAGAGAATGGCTATATTGGCAATTTGAAATCTGAGTAAGGACACTCATGTTGCATAATGAATAAATATTTCAGATATGCTTAATTTGGAGAGCTGTTAGAAGTTTAAATGGAAGTTATAAACAATGTCAAATGACTCAGAATTCAAGGATAAATAATACCAGCACACAGTTTAAATAGCAGATTTATTTTTACAGAAATGCCGAAGGCAGAATCCAAGTACTAAGATATGTTGATTAATTGATAGGAAAAAAGAAAACATAGAAATTCACAGTAATCTTCTTAAGAGTTTATTTGTAAAATGATACACGTGAATATTGGTTGGTACCTCAAGATCGAATTAAAAATAAAGCAGAGAAGTTACTTTGAAAGTGGAAGCTGAAGGGCCTAATACAGAAGGAGATGTGGCAAATAAAAGAAAAAAAAATAACTCATGCAATAAGTAAAGCATTCAAACTAGCACCTGGCACATAAAAAGGATTCAATAAATAGCAGTTGCTATAATAATGATGAAAAGTAGGCAGAAGAAGGAAGAGAATGGGACAGAGAGGAGGGCAGAATTGAGGGGGGAGAAAAGTTAGAAGAGAAAGAAGGACAAGAAAAGGAAAGATAAGTATTAACTGTTAGTATTGCCATTTGAATTCAATTTTCACTTAGCCGTCATTTATTTTCTTGTATGCCAGTTTTTAAGGTTTTATTTTATAGTAATAGTCAATGTTGTTATATCCTATTTTATGTGTTTGTTTAAAATCTTTAAAAACTAATATGAAGACCAGCCTATTTATTATGGAGGAGTTTATTGCCTTCCATTAAAAGATTATCATAAGCTTTTTATATAAGTACAGTTTTGTATATACTTAATTCTATTAAGTTGTGAAATCTGTGCAGATGAGATAAAGGGAAAAGAGTGTGAATTTGAGAAATACTTCACAGAGAAGGTGAAGTTCTAAATAATTTAAGAAAGAATAAGGTCTGGCATGAATGGTCATCTTTTTAGCATAACTCCAAGGCAACCATTTACATTCGTGAATAATAATATTTTAGAGTTGTGCACTGCTGCGGTCCATTAGAAGTTCAATATCTCTTACCTTTTTGGGGGGGCCTAGCCCTTGTAATCTTTCTTAGTATTAATAATTTTTATTGAGATAGACTTTGCAAACAATAAAATATATACATTTCAAATACACTTTTTGATTAGTTTTGATAAGTGTATACAACCATGTAACTACGCCCACATCATGGGATGGAAGTTTCCTCATCTGAAACGGGGCCCTTATCAATCAATAGCCCTGCCCCTACTCCCATCTTCAGCAAATCATTGATCTACTTTCTGACAGAATCTGGCCATTTTAAAAAATCATGTTAAAAAATCACAGAAATTATTTTGCTCTTAGGCAAAGGAAAAACAATGTTAAATGAGTCATACACTTGAGGTGATTAGTCATACACAAATAGTCATATTCTGAAACACTAGGTTAGTTGACATAATAAAATGTCAGGGCATATGCATGTCATCACAAAAGAGAAGTGAGTATACACATGGCTCTCAACACAATTCTATTTATTTCTCTTTGTATTTTCTTTTCTTGCTATTCATTTCTTTTGTTATTCATATGTCTTTTCTCTTCTCTCTCTTGTGTTTATACCAGGTCTCTTCACTTTTTAAAAAGATCCTATTTTTTTCCAGAGAAAATATTGAGGGAAGTTATAAACCAAGTCTACTTAAAGCAATAAAAGTTATAATGAGATCAGACTCTGGTCAATCTATGGGCTTCTTACTGAAAGCAATTCCAGCAAATTTATTCTTTTTTTAAAATATAACTGGTGCTTATGCATTATAATGATTTTATTTAGTGGTAAATAAGAATGTCTAAACTTTTATAAGTTATAGCCCAAGTGTTTCCAGTCATTCTTTTTCACTCAGACCAAAGTTTCAGCCATAGTTATATAAACAGAATTCTGTTTATTCAGGGAAAGGCACCCTTTTGGAATACAGCAGTCCTACCTTATCTGCAGTTTCACTTTCCATTCAGTTACCAAGGTCAACCATGGTCCGAAAATATTAAATGGAAAATCCAGAAATAAACAATCTGTAAGTTTTAAATTGTGCGCTGTTCTGAGTAGTGTGATGAAATCTCCGGCCATCCTGCTCTGTCCCACCCCAATTAGTCATCCTTTTGTCCAGCGGATACATGCTGTACACACTACCCAACCATTAGTCACTTAGTAGCCATCTGGGTTATCAGATCGACTGTCACGGTATCGCAGCGTTTGTGTTCAAGTAACCCTTGTTTGACTTAATAATGGCCCCCAAATGCAAGAGCAGTGATGCTGGCATTTTGGATATGCCAACGATTGCTGCAAAGGGTTTCCTCTAAGTGAAAAGGTGAAAATTCTCAACTTAAGGGAAGAAAATAAGTCATATGCTGAGGTTGCTAAAGTCTATAGTAACATATTACAGTATATTGCTATAATTGTTCTATTTTATTATTATGTATTGTTTATCTCTTTCTGTGTCTAATTTATAAATTAAACTTTATCATAGGTATCTATGTACAGGAAAAAACATAGTACGTATAGGGTTTGGTACTGTCTATGCTTTCAGGCATCCACTGGGGCTCTGGGATTGATGCCTCACAGATAAAGAGGGACAACTGTACTGTTTTTTGCTGTAGGGCCACTATTCAGTATCTGTTCTCCTTGGTATTATTCATCTTTTTATCCCTTTCATATCATTATATTCCAAGCTTGTCTATTGTATAAAGCCCTGGTGATATATGGCCAAAGAAGCCATCTCGTTACTAGTGCATGATGTGATGATGGTGTTTAGATTAGAACATATGTTATGTGTTCATATATAATGCTTTCATTTACAAAATGTAAAGGTATATTCTAGACATTTCACATTAATTATCTTATTCTCTCCTCACAATCAGTCAGGAAGTTGAGTATTATCATCTCCCTTTCACAGATGAGTAAAAGGAGGCATAGCAACAATGTACAACTTGCACACATTTACAAATATTCAAGTCTGTTTCTGTATCACTGTGATATCTACACTTTTTCCACCATGGCTAATCACATGCATGTATTTCATAAGAATGAGCTATGTGATTAACTCTAAGCCCTGATAACAGTTTTCATCTAATTATGTGAACAGTAGATAATATAGAATACCATACATAGAATTCATACCAATAATGTGAGAGGGAAAAAGCAATAAGATAACAAATTATAAGATACTATTTTATATTTCTCCTTTTTCCTGTTTACATTGATTTTGTAAATTGGCACAAAAAAAGCAGGTTGTTTTCTCTAATCAGAACCTCAAGAAGTGTCATAAACAGATGTGTAAAATAAATGCAACGTAATATCTGTGCTATAGTGGTGTATTATTCTAGAAAATAAATGCATTATTTACCTTGACAATGTCATCTAGTGTAGTCATCCTGGGATAAATAATTATTCCAATGGCTATTTTCCAACTGGAACACTTTAACCTTATCTGTGTGATTTGTTTTCATTATCAGGACAACATGGACTATTGCCTTAGCAATGCATTTTCAAAAACATTTCAAATTCTGTTCTAAACAACATAGATCACAATGACTTTATTTCATCTTTTTGTAGAAGATGTATATATAAAAAGTTTTATTGAAACATACATATCCAGAAAAGTGCAAACTCTTAAGTGAATAACACAGTGGATTTTCACAGTGAATTTTATCTCCATAAGTATACCCGTAACAGGAAAGAAGATATTACCAATATCTCAGGAAACTATTTTGTACCTCTTCCTAGTTATTATTCCCAGCCTACCCCCAAAATAATCAGTAGACTAACATCTATTACTATAAAACAGTTTTGACCATTTTTGAAGCCAATATAAATAGAATCATACAAGATATGCTCCTTCAGTGTGACATCTTTTCTCCACATTATGCTTAAGAGACTCATCTATCTTTGTCATGTGTAGCAATAGTTTGTTAATTCTTATTGATATATTTTATCATAATATGTGAATATTCCAAAACACATCCATTTTACTGCAGATGGACATTTGGATAGTTTTCAGTTTTTGGCTACTGCAAAGAGGGCTCCTAAAAACAATCTAATGCACATCTTTTGATGTCATATGCATATACTTTTTGAGTATGAAATTAGGAGTGTAGTTCTTGGGTCATAAGATAGGTATATTTCCAGCTTCAACATATGTTGCCAGTTTTTCAAAGTGCTGTGCCAATTTGCCAACCTTCAAGCAGTAAGTAAGAGTTCCACATTCTCCCCAAATCTTGAGATAATGTTTTAGACATTTTATTCAATATGGCAAGTATGCACTTCCCTGATGAGAAATAATGTTGAGCACTCTTTGGTATTGCATTGGCCATTTGGGTATCCTCTTTTGCGAAATGCCTGTAAAAATATTTTTGCCTTTAAGTGTCAGACTGACTATAATTTTCTTATTAATTTTAGGAGTTTTATTTACCAGTTTATTGTAACTGCTACTATTGCAGCATAATTGACATAAATTGAACTACACATATTTAAAGTGTGCCGTTTAACTAGTTTTGACATATATACACACTCATGAAATCATCAAGACAATCAAGATAATGAAGTTATCTGTTACCCACAAAACTTCCTTATGACCCTTGACTATCCCTCTCACTAGCTCTACCACCCCTCTTTTCTAGTCTCCAGGCAACAACTGATCTGCTTTCTGTCACTATAAATTAGTTTGCATTTTTAGAATTTTATATGAATGAAATAATGCAGTATACACTCATTTTGCTTAGGTTGTTTCACTCAGCATAATTGCTTAGAGATTCATGAATATCGTTGCATATATCAATAGATAATTGTTATTGGAGAGTTGTCTAATGAGTAAGGAATTTCAGCTTCACAAGATGAAAAAGTTCTGGAGATGGTTGCACAATACTGTGAATATGCTTAACACTACAAAACTGTATACTAAGAAATGGTTGAGGTGGTAAATTTTATGTTTTGAATTTTTTGAAGAAGAAGAAGATTAGCCCTGAGCTAACATCTGATGCCAATCCCTCTTCTTTTTTTTTTTTTTGGCTGAGGAAGCCTGGCCCTGAGCTAACGTCTGTGCCCATCTTCCTCTACTTTTTATGTGGGACACCTGCCAAAGCATGGCTTGACAAGCAGTGCATAGGTCTTCACTCGGGATCCAAACCGGAGAACCCAGGGCTGCTGAAGCGGAACATGTGAACTTAACCACTGTACCACCGAGACGGCCCGATTATGCTTTGGATTTTTAACACAATAAAAAAAACTTAAAAAGCCCTTTGGTTTTTAGCTTAAACAATTAGTGAATTTTGCTAAAATAAGGAAGACTGGAGAAAGGTGAGATTTGCGAAGACAAGGTAGAATTAATTGTTCTGTTTTGGCCATGTTTGAGTTAAAAAAATGCATGTTAGAGAGCCAAGAATTGAGATCAGTAAGCAGACAGAGAATAACATTTAGGGTCCAGTGGAGAGGCCAGGCTTCAGATATAAATTTGTAGCCAAAAGAGTATAGGTAACGTTTAAAACCACGGACTTAGATGACAACACCTACAGGGAAAGTGTAGATTAAGCAGAGAAGGGAGGCCAGGACCTCAACGAGTATTCCAAACACATTATTTGGGCAGAGGAGGAGAAGCCGGCACATGAACCTGGGCTTGAAAGGCCTGCAAGTTATGAGAAACATCATAAGAATGTGGCATCATTAAAGCCAAGAGAAGACAGTGTTTTGGGAAGGAACTAGTTAATTGAGTTCCAGCGCTATTGAAAGATGAGGTAAGATGAGATCTATTTTAATGACTTGATGGGTATGGACACTTTTAGAGTTAGCTGAGAATGAACTGGAAAGTGAGAAAGTAAATCTTCTGAGATATTTTCCAATGAAGTAATACAATGACAAGAGAGAAGTAGGGGAGTGGGAGGGTTTTATGTTTAAATTCAGGGAAATTTATCTTTTCTTTTTTGATGAGAAAGATTGGCCCTGAGCTAACATCTGTTGCCAATCTTCCTCTTTTTTTCCTCCCTAAGCCCTTCAGTACATAGTTGTATGTCCTTGTTGTAGGTTGTTTTAGTTCTTCTATGTGGGAAGCCTCCTCAGCACGTCTTGATGAGCAGTGCTAGGTATGATGGGCCACACCCAGGATCTAAACCAGCAAACCCTGGGCCTCTGAAGCAGACAGCATAAACTTAACCACTTGGGCCACGGGGCTGGCCCCCTCAGGGAAACTTTAAAGCAGGATTTTAAACTGATGAGAATGATTCAGTGCAGAGGGAACAACTGATGTAAATGAGAGGAATTAGCATAAGAATGTTCCTTGAACATCTAAATGTGTTCATGGGTGAAGTTCAAAGGAGTTTAGTAGATGGTTGTTGTGAATTGGGAGAGTTGAGAGCTCCTATATAGTGGCTACTATTTCCTCAGTGAAGAAAAACATAAGGTGATCCTATCCATTGTAATTAGGAAGATTGAAAATAACATGAAGAGAGGGAAGATATTTATCTTGTTTACTACTGGATCCTAAGAACTTAACGAGGAGTCTGTCACCTACTAGATACTTTGGAGGTAATCCTTAAATTTAAAAAAAATGTTTAAAATAAAATAATAAAGCATTATCTTTTCAAAGTTCATTTGCAAATCATTTCCAAAATCATTAGGCCTGGAAAGAGATCTTCATGTTCCTCAATGTATCACAGCTGCAAATAAATTATAATCATTCTCTAAATGTTTATTCCCCATTTCAAATCAGCAAGCTAAATCACACAAACTTTTTTTTCTTTTAAGAATTTTTTTACCTGACCAAGATACCAGTTCCTTGTCTGATAGATGCTTTTGTACCTTTTCTCTCAATCTGTGGTTTCCCATTTTTTCTTCTTCTTGTCCCTGAAGCCCCCCAGTACACAGTTGTATATTCTAGCTGTAGGTCCTTCTGGTTCTGCTGTGTGAGACGCCACCTCAGCATGGCTTGATGAGTGGCGCTAGGTCTGCACCCAGGATCCGAACCTGTGAAACCCTGGGCTGCCAAAGCGGAGCACATGAACTTAACCACTTGGCCACGGGACCAGCCCCACACTTTTTCTTTTTTAAATCTTGGAAATATTGTTTTAGAAGAAATGGTTTTAGGACATAGTTGAACAACAACAGAAAGCCCCACAGTTAAGAATTTACTGTAGTAATTTGTCAAATCATTTATCCTTTCTAAACCTTTCTCATGTGTAAAACGGAGAACAGTAATGCCCTCTTCACTATTCTGATGAAAGAATTAAATAAGAAAACTACTACTGGAAAATTTTATAAAGGCAAATGTTATAATTAGGGAGATAATAGTTCACTGATACCGACCTTGGAAAAACAGTATGCAGGGCTCCTTACTCCATACTCTGCCTCTCTAAGTAACATAATGAGAAGATTAGCCATCTGCATTCCTAGAGGAGTACTGTGTATTGGTCTGTAGTATTCTGAATTATAATCAAAATCTTTAAATGGCACTGATTACAAATATAAATAAGAAATGCTCACTTTTCAAGATTTTAAGTTCTTTTAATTTAGCTAAAGATGTTCCTTAAAATGACTCAACAATAAACATAATTTTACACTTGTAGAGTACCTAAATTTTTACTTGCTTTTAGGAGACATATCTTATAAACTATCATAATTTGTAATTGTTAGAGATTTATACATTCATAATTTGTATAGTTATAAATTGTTTTGTTATACTTATTTAATTTGGATGATGAACAATAAACTACCGGAAATTAAAATGAAAAAGAAAAGAGAAACTTCCATGCAGGTAATTCATGTTTTTCAAACAGTAGCACAGCTAATAACTGTTAACCAGGCTTTAAACACATGGAAAGCAAGGCAAAGATTATGTCTTCTTGTAGTTGTAAGATCAAGCTATTGCTTAGATCATTATAAGAAGTGATACAATTTGAGACTGTGTTTCTCATTGAGGCTTATTTTTTGATCTAGTGTTCACATTTTCTCCGTAACAGGAACATGACACTCATAGTTATCATCAGTTAATGCTCCTACAAAACTTGAATGTTTAATAATAAGAAAAAAGCCCAGGCTGTGTGACCCCTTCATCGCTCCCATAAGAATTAAAGAATGTTGTTGTATCTGGGCCTCTTTGAAGGTTTGGGCAAAGGAACAGTGGAATATTTAACGAGACTTAGAAATCCAGCACAGCTGGGCTCAGATGCTAGGGTATGTTGCAGGCATCATTGATGTGGCTTCTGCGCCCTGTAGAGATGTGGAATGTTCACTTGGCTTCTATCAAATAGTAAGCAAAAGAGACTCAATAATATTGGTATCTCATTAGCATGTAGATAATGGATTGAATATTGTCAAGTTTAAAAATAAAGACATACAAATGCCAAGGAAATTTATTTATCACACACTGCCATCTTGATTTAAAATGTTTATTTTTTTTTGTCTTGAACGATACTTTCAGAACCCAAAGGTCATGATGCAGTAGTAGAGCTGATACTCACAAATTCGTGGTTTCTTTAAAGATGTTAATCCCAGCATTGACTAGAGAAAACCAAATAGCAAGTGTTGAAAGTAGAAATGTAACTGGCCTGTTTGTAAAATGTCTACTAGGGTAACAGTGTCTAGATTCAACACACAAGTGCCATCATGATGAATGTTTACAACACTTTTTTGAGAGCCAATTATACCGTTTTTTTTGTGCAGGGCCTGGAGATCAGCCAGATCCGTTGTATGCACAAAGCTGCTTTGGATCTGTCTTTTCAAACAAGAGCTGCAGGAAACGTTATAGCAAGGTTGAAGCTTCATTCTTCTCGGTAAGAGAAGCTTTCTTTTTCTTTGCTATGGGGAGAGTTTGATAAGAAATCCTTTCAAACCATAATGTGGTCAGGGAGAAGAGAAGTTCTATGTTACAAGTCATAAGATGTTTTCTTTTCTTTTGAACTCTCTTTTTCATAATGCCTTTTGCCTAGTACGCTACAGCAAAATAAAACTGAAACACTAAGTCATATTGCACATGTTAAATTTGTATTGGAGCTAGGGGAGTCTTAAACCACTCCTCTGTCGAATGCTATGTGGTGTTATTTTATGTTTTTGGCTGTAAATCTCCGGGTCAGGACAAAGAGAAAAGAATGAGTATTCTGATACTGTGGCTGAGAGTGAATCCGTGTGTTGAAGTTTTCCCCTGACCGATGATGTTATTAACGTCCAGCAGCTCACCACCGTATCGCTTCAAGAACCCAATCAAACTTGGCCTTTGGGTTCACTTGGAGTCATTTCTGACCACACTAACATGATTTCATTTTAAAAATTAAAAAAGCTGGAGATAGTAATTCTGGGTGAGTTTGTCTGGATGTGGCTTTTGTCACTTTAGCTCTAAATAATAAAACTGTGTACGTATATACAAAATACAAGATTTTTTTCCCACATCAATTTCTTGGAATTGTAATATCCTTCAATATTTCCACAAAAATCTCTACCTGTTATAAACTCTACCTGAATTCATATCTGGCAAAAATAGCAAGAAATAGTGGAGAATATATATACACACACATTGAGTGTGTATAAATATATACATATATACATATACATAATTGTGTGTATAAATATATGTGTATATAATGTGTATGTACACAATTGTATATGTATACACACATATGTATAAGAATAAACAAATATTTGACTTGTGTGCAATTAATTTTAGATAATAGAAGATTTACACATTATAGTAATGTAATCCCTCCAGAAGCTGATCATTTTAAGTTTGCATTTATATAACCCTTCATTTTCTTAGTAAGCATTTGTTCAGAAAACAATGATGTAAGTATCAAAAAGGCTTTATTCCCAAACAGTTGCATTTAAAGCTGTCTGTTTTTTAAAGTGAACTTGTCTTTAGATTTTCTTCTTTTCAGTAGCTCAATTAAATGAGCGATTTAATATATATATCTGTGAGATTTGAATATAAATCCTTTTAGGGATTTACCCCAGAATAGTATTCTCAGCTTCAAAGGTATAAGCTGTCAGTCTAATGATATCGATCTAATAGGTCAGTCATAAATATTCATATTCATTTGTTCATTTCAGTGTTTATTGACTACTTTCTTGCTAAACATTTCAAGGAGAGGAAATATGTAGCTTACAAAAGAAATGGAACATATAATATCCGAGCAGATTTAATGATGATTCAACAAATGTGCTTGAAAATTAATATATGTTGAGCTTTTGGCTAAGGACAAATAAGTAAGAGTATCTTACACAGAGTCAGGGGTAGTCAGGGACCACAATAAATGCAATGAGAATTAACTTTTCAGATTTCAAAGTAATTCTATCTTGTAATGCATGAGCCTGCAAAACCCTAGCAATGCCATTTTTTCTCCTTTTACCTTCTTTTAAATTGTGTGGATTTGCTACAACCCATTGTAAGTGCTTCAGCTGTGTACATTGTACTGAAAGAAAAATAAAGACAGCCCTGCCCCTGAATGAGATTCTGGTCTAAAAAGGAGCTAAGGAAAAAAAATCAGTGAACGTTCTGTGCTTTCTGTCCTTTT
The DNA here is from genome assembly GCF_021613505.1 of Equus quagga. Classification (NCBI taxonomy): domain Eukaryota; kingdom Metazoa; phylum Chordata; class Mammalia; order Perissodactyla; family Equidae; genus Equus; species Equus quagga. The sequence continues at coordinate 33,052,925 of NC_060285.1, forward strand.
AAAGTGTGTGTGTTGCCCTCAGGCACCTGCAGCAGGCAACAACAACAGCAAAAAGCCCCGATTCTCATAGTTTCTATCTTTCTCAATTTGTCTTTCTCATTTTCTCAAAGTGAACCTCAGATGGCCAAAAATATCCTCTAGGTGACAAACAATAGTGTACAACTGAACTCTCACTATCTTATAAGCTATTATGACCACAATAAAAAAAAATAACGAGAAAAAAATCTTTCTAGGGCAAGAACTATGTTTAACTGTGTATATACATATTTTTTTTTTCTTTTCATTGTTAGCTTTGCTTTTAGAAACTACGCTGTAAGTCACACATACATATACACAACTTATTTGAGAAGACAAGAAAGAGAAGCAAGAACAGCACCTCTGCCCCCTGATGAGTGTGGCATGGCAGGATCTTCTAGAATTTTTTACTTTAAAGCCCTGACTTTTGCTATTCATGCTGTGGACAGTGCTTCTTCTATTGTCACAGGTCCTGGTTCTATCTGTCCTTTATGGCTCAGGGTAGATGCCATTTTATACAATGATGTCTTCCCAGCAAACCTCATGTCCACTCCAGGTAAAATGATCTCTTCCATCTTGGAACATTCTTATCACTTTATCATTGTGGAAAAAAAGACAAGTTTGTGAACAACATGCAATTTCATTTCTTCATAATCACAAAGACAATGAGACATCCTTGCCACAAGTTCTCTCCTTTTAGACATTGTTTGAGAAGTCTGCTTTTTAGAAAGTTATTTTTTAGGGAATTCTCTTTTTCATTACTGTTCAAATTTCTTTGTCTTCTTTGCCCACCTGCTTTTCTTACAGCTGATAATCTTAGCTTCCATTTCACTGAGAAAATAGAAATCATCTGGCGGATTCTTTCACATTCTCTTGCCTCCATATCTAAAAAGCTTACATCAACCTGCACCAATCCTCTATTCTTTCCACCTTCTTTAGTGGGAGGAAGCAACCAAACTTTTATCAGTGTTCAATCTCTCCTCGATTTTGGGCTTCTCAGGTACCTACCTCAATCTGTCAAATCTTCTTTATTCCTAATCTTCAGTTCTATTTTCTCCATAAAAATTTTCCCGTTGGAAGTCTCTCTGTGTTGACTACACATACCTACCAGGCCATGGCTGGGGTGGCATATTCCCCACTAGAAGCTGTTCATATTTCTACTACTCTACACAAACTTCTCAAAGAGTTGTTTTTCAAGACACTGTTTCCATGACCTTCAGTTCTCTCCAATTTTCTTTGATCTTACTCTCCCTTCCTGACTCTTCCAACCTTTTGCAGATAGTCATTTGACTTTCTTGCTGATAAATCCGCTGGGTACTTTTCAATTTGCATCTTGGTTCCCACCAGTCTTTAAGTGTTGACTATTCAACACTTTTTGAAACATTTTCCCTTTTACTTCTCTGATACCACAGTCTCATAGTTTCATTTTGTTTCTCTAATTTTCCCATTTTTTGATAGTTTCTTTTCTTATTATTTCTCTTTTACTGGACCACACACTTAAGAGTCCCTCAAGACTCAATCATGGGTCTAATACTCCTCTCCCTGATCTCTCTCTCTCTCTTTCTTCCTCCCACCTTCCTTCTCTCAATTATCATTATAATTTAAAAAAACTGAAATATCAGCTATATTACAGTGAAGTGTACCAATAGCTAGGTGCTTCCATTAATAAAATAGTGATACATTGGCAAGCATATTAGATTTTGGTTCAGTCACTAAAAATACTCTCTACCTTAAACAATATTTGATTTAGTTCTACCATGTTTCTATTTTACTATTGAATGTCACTGTCTTATTTCATAAATTCACTATTTCTTTAGATATCGGGAATAGGGAAAGGGTAAAATATATGAAGGTAGTAGAGTAAACAGATTTTGTTGCTAAGATACTCATACCTTTTAACAAAATAAGTAATAAACAATGAAAGTCAACATATGAGAAACATTGCAAATGCTGATGTACTTGTCTGTTTTGAGGTCTGTGAGATTCAAACAAAGATTTGTAATGGACAGTCTTTAAACAAATTAAGAAGAAATGTCTGAGAAAGAGATATAAATAGGGAAGTTACAGCAGTTAGGTTCTTCTGAGTTACAACAAACAGGGGGAAAAAGAAATTGCCTTAGCCATTCTCATGGAGAATATATTTCACAATAGAGTTTACTTAAAATCAAATATCACTTTTACCAAAGAACATTAATAATCATATAGTGGACCACTCCAGATAATGTTTGAACATTTGTCTGGGATAAAAAAAAACTACAGAGAAGTAAGACTGGAGATAATGTAGAAATGATGAGAAATTATTTAGAAGGAGGAGAATGATGTGCAACTAATGACTAAATACACCCTATTCTGAAATAGACAGTGAGAATTTCAGCATGGGAAATGAGAGGTCAAGGAATTGTTAGTCAGTTGCAGATTAGAAGAGAGGAAGAGAAGTATACTGAACATAGGGCTGAGTCTGTCGTTAGAAGAAAATAAAAGCATTATACTATTTTCACTATTAAGTAATAAAAGAATAATCTACCTGAAAAGTGGGCATGTGTGTAGCATATAATTTGATGTATAGATTGGTGTCTCTATCTATCATAGACATGTTTCAATTTTCTTTGATTTGATTTTTCTAGGTGTGCCATTTCTGGTGTTAAATCAAGTAAGATAAGTCCAGCAGAATTACTCGCCTTATTTCTCAAAAATCCGGATTATATTAAGAATTACAAAGTGATTATTTTTTTGCATTTCTTTTAAAGGGAGTTAGCCCCATATAGTAAATTCCTAGCAGATAAATTTATTATATGGGATCTCTTGTTAGATAAATTAAGATTTGTTAATTATAATATTAGCACTTTTTCTATTTCAGATGAATACTACTCAAGAAGATATATCATAACTGATTTTTGTTCAAATGAGCTAAACTGGATCATGGAAACCAAGAGAGATATTTTAATGTCTCTAGAAATAATTCTGACATCAGGGGACATGGGATGATTTCTCCAGAGCAGTTTTAAGATAACAAATATTCTTCAGATGTGTATAAGTAGATTTGGTTTTAATTTTTTTCTTAAAAAGCACTATCTAACACCCCCAAATAGACATATACACATATACATATCTGTATGTATGTGTGTATTATGTTATGCTATATATTATATATGTATGTATTTAATGGAGAGAGAGAGAAAGAGAGAGAGAGAGATTGAGAGAGAGAAGCTACATCAATCATATAGAGAACAACTTAACCAGGCCTAAAAAATAAAAACAATACAAAAAGCACTTCCATATCCAGATCTCATTGAAAAACATCTTCATATTATTTAAATATATTTGTTTGATAATCTGTTAAGAAATTCAAATTCACAGATTTTTTTTCTAGTTTCCCTGTAGTTTTCTTCATATTTTAGCCTTTTTCCATCTAAATAAGATATCACAAACCTAAGGCTCACTTTCTTTATCTGAAAATATTGCCCTATTTATCTAAAGATATATTATGGATATGATGTGAGATCTCTGAAAACTAGGAATAGAAAGGAATTGCTTGGATAAACAACATCTACAAAAAAAATCTACAGCTAATATCATACTTAACGATGAGAAACTAGAAACTTTCCTGTTAACATCAGGCAAAGGCAGGGATATTTCCTCCCACAACTTCTTTTTAACCTCATACTGGAAATCCTGGCTAATACTATAAAACAAGAAAAGGAAATAAAAGGTATATAGATTGGGAAGGGAGAAATAAAACTATCTTTGAAGACGATATGATTGTCCTTGTAGAAAATCCAAGATAATTGACAATAAAACACTTGAAACTAATAAGCAATTATAGCAAGTTTGCAAGATACAAGGTTAATATTAAAAAGTCAATCAGTTTCATCTATGTCAGCAATGAACAAAAGGAATTGGGAATTCAAAACCAAATCTACTAAAGCCTTGATTTAGGACTTCCCAGGCTCTATATCTGTGAGAAATATATTTCTATTGTTTATAAGCCACTCAGTCTATGGTATTTTGTTGTAACACCTGAACACAATTAAGACAGTTATAAAAATATACAAAGAATTCTTAAAATTCAAGAATAAGGAATGTAACAGCCCAATAAAAATGGGCAAAAGTACTGAATAAACACCTCACAGAAGATTATACACAGATGGCAAATAAGTATATGAAAAAGTATTCAACATCACATGTTGTTAGGCAATTACAAATTAAAAGAAGATACCACTACATGCCTATCTGAAAGGTCAAAATCTAGAAGACTGACAACCCTGAAAGCTGGGGAGGATGTGAAACAACAGAAACTCTCATGCATTGCTGATGGGAATGCAAAATGGTACAATGAAAATTCATGTCCACACAAAACGAGTACACAGATATCTATAGCACCTTTATTTGTAATACTAAAACTTGGACACACCAAGACGTCCTTCAGTAGGTAAATGGATAAGCAGACTGCGCTACCTCTGGACAATGGAATATTATTCAGTGCTAAAAAGAAATAAACTATCAAGACATGCAAAGAACTGGAGGAAACTTAAATGCTTATTACTAAGTGAAAGAAGCCAATCTTAAAAGACTACGTACTGTATGATGCCAACTATATGGCATTCTGGAAAAAGCAAAACTATAGAGACAATTAAATGTTCGGTGGTTGCCAGGAGTTAGGAGGGAGGGAGGAATGGACAGGCAGAGTACGAGGATTTTTAGAGTAGTGAAACTATTTTATATGATTCTATAATGGTGGAAACAATACGTGTCATTATATTTTTGTCAAAATTCATAGAATGTACTCCACCAAGAGTGAGCCATAATGTAAACTATAGACTTGGGGTGGTGATGTATCAGTATATGTTTATCAGTTGTAACAAGTGCACCACTCCGTGCAGGATGTTGATTCAGGGAGGCTGTGCCTGCGTGGGTACAGGGGATATAAGAGAACTCTCAATACTTTCTGCTCAGTTTTGCTGTGACCTAAAACTGCTCTAAAAAACATCCTCCATTTAAAAGGCAAAGAAATGGATAAGGAAAAATACTATTTTTTATAACGTTTTATTTATATTACAATATAGCTGTTGTAAATAGCCTTTGTAAATTTAAAACTCATATAAATGTGTTGTTTCTCTCAAAATGATACCTGTTAGGATTAAAAATTTCAATAAATCATTTTGATATATATGCATTTATATGAAGATTAAGTTATATATATTTTATTTTATCTTCTTGCAAACTCTATTTTTGAATAGTATCACTGAGATCCCTCAAGTCCATAATTAATGGGATGTTATCAATCATATAGTCTGGCTCCTAGACTTTATTCTCTTATCTGATTGTTATAATTAATGGCACAGAGGTGAAAAATGCTTAGTTAAAATTAGAGTTGTGTCCTACATTTATCTAGTGAGCTTAGCCAATTCTGAGAAAGACTTCAGTCTTATTGGATCTGTAAGTTAGCTAACTATTTATCCAAAAAGCAAATAAATGCCCTAAAGTGAAAACAAAAACCCTTACTAAAAGAACATGGTAGTCTATTTTCCTTTTTCATTGAATTTTATTTTTTAAATCAAGATGGGCCTTGGTTCAAATGAAATCTTACGTTGTTGAAGTAGGAGGCAACGTTCCCAAGCTCCAGTGTCTGCACCACTATCATTTCCAAACCCAAAGGGGCTGTAGAAAATGCCAAGGTCTCCTGGAATAGTTTCAAAAGCAATGACCTGGGATTTTTTTCCCTAGAATAAATGAAAAATCTTTCGTTCTGCATAATGGAAATGTGTATTAAATGATAAGAAGATTTTGTGGCCATATACATTTGTCAAATATTGGGTTAAACATGTTTCTTTATTTTAGGGCTTTTGATAGTCTTTGGAATTCCAGTATGTACTGTTCATTCTCAGGAAGAAACATTTCAAATGTGTAACCAGCTCTTTCTAGACTTATGTTGCCCAAAGAACTTTTGTTTTCCCCCATGGAGTATATCATAAGAACACTGCTCTAGGTAACACACTTTGGGAAATAATCCCTTACTGATTACTTAGACTTTGGAAAATGAGCTTAAATTTATGTTTAATGATATTAACTTCTGAAAATACATATATGTGAATATTTACCTTAGTCAAGAAGGTAGTGAGTACATATAATTAATATATCTAATCACATCACTTTCTTGTTAAGAATTCCACAAGTCATTTCTCATTATTTTTGGAATGAAATCAAAATTCCTTAATATAGACACAATATTCTGCTTGATCTTATTATGACCATTTCTCCCTTCTTATCTACAATGCTTCCCCATGCTCACTGTGATCCAGCCATATGGGTGTACGTGCTAATCCTAGAGCATGCCAAGGTCAAGCCTGCCCAGAATATATACTTCTGCTGTTCCCTCTACCATGAGCATCGTTCCCCTGGATATCCTCATGGATCACTCCCCCATTTTATTTATTCATCTCAAAGACTGCTGCAGCTCCCCGCTCCTGGGATCACTCTGTATATATACTGTTAACCCCACTTTTTCTTCATTTAATTTATAACTACTAGCTATTTTACTATTAATTATTTGTTTTATTTTTCTCTCCTGGACTAAGTTTAATACTGTTTGAAAAGTGTGTGGTATCTTCGAGAAAAACATGACTACACTAGATTGATTACCATGGCTATTCTTTTGTCGGATGGTCTGTTATGTAATTATTGTGACATGTGAATAACACCCATAGCATTAGTTAACCATACCCTCAAAAAATATCACTAGCCCTTGATTTTGCAGTGGATTAAGTACAGTAAATCTGTGAAACTTTTAATTTTAACATTTGTGGTTCCTGTCACATAATTGTAATTGATACCTACAGCCAGTATTATGTGGGAATTTGTTATCTCTGCTCCACATATCTCATCCTCCTTTTAGGGCCAGCCAGTTAGTCAGAACATACCCTTCTCGTCTCATGGTGATGACATAAATATGAGAGGACAATCCCAAGAACTTCTCAAGCCTTCTCAAGCTGCTGTCAAGGTCACTAACATTGTATTGGCCAAGCAAGTCATATGACCAAGCCCAAAGTCAAGGGGTATGGAAGTATTTTCTCCCCATGGTTATGAGGGAGGGCGAGGATACATATTTTCAAATGATAATCTAATTTACCCCTACCATCTAAAGAAATGCTCAGAAATTCTTTCATTCTATTATTATTCTATTATTATAAAAGAAGCAGCATATCAATGATATCAAGACTATAACAATCTGGGGCCGGCCCAGTGTCATAGTGGTTGAGTTCACATGCTCCACTTCAGTGGCCCAGGGTTCTTAGGTTCAGATCCTGGGTGTGGACCTGGCACCACTCAGGCCACACTGTGGCAGTGTCCCACATAAAATAGAGGAAGATTGGCACAGATGTTAGCTCAGTGGCAGTCTTTCTCAAGCAAAAAGAGGAAGATTGGCAACAAATGTTAGCTTAGGGCCAATCTTCCTCACAAAAAAAAAGAAAAGAAAGACTATAACAATCTAAAAATCTAATGTGAAAAAATTAAAAGAGCTAACATTAATCTGTGGGTTAAAATGAAATTCTTGATTTTCTTTTTGGTGAGGAAGATTGGCCTTGAGCTAACACCTGTGCCAATTTTCCTCTATTTTTCATGTGGGACACTACCACAGCATGGTTTGATGAGCAGAGTGTAAGTTCATGCCCAGGATCCAAATCCACAAACCCTGGGCCACCGAAGTGGAGAGCAGGAACTCAACCACTACACCACCAGGCTGGCCCAAAATTCTCAATTTTTATATTACAACAATAACCACATATTCAGGCAAAAACTTGTTTTGTCCACATATGTTGCAAATATCTTTCTAGAGTTTCCTTTACATTTAATTTACATAAAATATGTTTTGAAATAGAGAGAACTAAACATTTTCTCCAGCGATAGTGATATAGTTATATCAATCTAACTGAATTATTTTTTTGTTTCATTTTGGGGGTTTTTTTAGACCTAGTTAGAAAAGACTTTCCTAACTCTAGTCAACTCCTTCAGGTTGTTTAGATCATTTTGTGATTTTCCTATAACACTTTAAATTATCTTGAATTTATTTTGCTGAATTTTTTGAAGTGAAGACTAATCCATTCTCCAAAGATTTAATGTTTTCTCATATTGTAAACACACATCTTCGTCTACAGAATATATTTTACTTTCTATATGTTAAGCAGAGAATATAATTAATTGAGAAGCTACCCTTTAGAAAATATAGAATAGTATTAAAAGACAGAACAATTTGTAAAATAGCCCGTGCATGCAAGGAGCTGCATACTTGTGTATATACAATCTTTAACTTTATTAGAGTTAGCCCAGGGCTTTTCCTACTAACAAAGTAATATTTCTTCTGATTTGTAATTAATTAATTTATATTTTCCTAACCATGTATGTTTTCATACTGTGATTTTGTTTTCCTCTTTGCCTCCTCTTGCAGTTATTTTGATTAATTATGTATTGTTTCTAATGTGTGCTCACTCCAGTACATTAAGGGTTCTAGCTTATGTTTTACAAATTCTAGAGGGTGGAGGAAATAATCTTTTTAAAATATTAACTTTTACCCCATTTCATAAATTACTTGACTACAAATTAAAACACACACAAACACAAATACTCACACACATTTCATTGGGGAATGTAGGATGCACAGATTGTTCAGGATTTGCTTTCCAGTCACCTAAAATCCAGAATTATCATCTGCTTATGTTCTGCTTAAAGGAAGGCATTACTACATATTAATATCAGTGATGCTAAGTTTAGGATGCAAAGATTTAAAGAAATAGCCTTGGAAAATGTTTTCAAAGAAGTTATTGAACAAAAACAAGGGAGGATTTTATATTTATAAAAGTCCATTTGCCTTGAGCAGTTTTGTGTCAGAGAATGGAAAACACAAAATACAAGCTAAAGAGAACTCGAAATAGATCAAGAATGGATGGTGCCAGATCCTCCAACAGGAATTGTACGATGACACCCTGAAGTCTATGGAGGTGAAATGAAATGGCACCAGTTATGTGTGTGGAACACCATTTTCACACAGTCTGAAATTCGCCAAGGTGAATGAAACTTTAGGAAAGAACCATGTCTGGGTTTTTTTTTTCATTTTTAAAATTTTTCCTCCCCAAAATACCTAAATGGTACTGGCATAAAGTAATTGTGGATTCATTAACTGGCTGTTTTTGGATGAGAAAAACTTAGAAATATTTGATTCACTAGGGTGAAAGTTTGTATTCATAAGTGTTTAGGAGTGATACACATATTTTAAAAATGCTAGTTTGATTTTCAAATGTAACTGTAGTAGAATCCAGTGTTACCCCAAAGCTCCATGGAACACAGTTTGTAAACCCCTATGGAAGCAGTATGCAACAGAGATGAAGTGTTTTGATGACCAATTTAGAAAAAGAAAAGAACTATCCAAAACAACGACTGAAGTCAGCCTGTGAGTATCACTCAGTGGCAGCTGAAACTGGCGATCCTGTTGATACTCACTCTGGGCACTGAAGTAAGTAAAGACTGAGAAGGGTTCCAGGCCTTAGTCAGAGAGTCTTGGAAGCAGAGCTGGGAAGACCATAGTTTTTATATAAGATTCTATCTTTCACTCTCACTGATTCTGTAATCTTGATAAAGTTGCTTAAGCTCAACAAACCTCACTTTATTCAATAGACAAATATGAAGAATAATTACTCTCTCAATAGATTACGACAATGACAGTATGCAAGGTCTTAGGGTACACAAAGATTTATAACAGCTGTTCAAAATTGTTAGTAGGATCTTGAATGAAACTATACGGAAAGGGAGAGAAATGATATTTGCAGATATTTGGAATTTAATAGCAAGGGAACTATGACTTTTCTTTCAAATTGATAGTTATATCTTAAATTCTGCTGAATACTAAGTACATCAAATTGTTTCTTCTTCTACCAAGTATAACCTGAAAAACCACACAAATGTATGAATGAGGGTTTGAGGTAACCAACAAAAGTTGGTCCAAAATGAATTACACCTTAAAAAGATAGAGATAGATAGTCACGTATAGGTTTTAAAATTCTGTGTTCTATTTATTTTTCAATAAGACATTTTTTAAATTCTAAATTTAGCCTGGTCATGAGTTAAATTATGTATTCTGTTAGTTGGAGCAGAAAAAAATGTATATCAAATGTGAGATTTAACTCTATATTTAATTTTTAATTTATTTTATTACTGCCTATTCTTAAAATTTGAAGATGTACCAATTAGTTATGCACACATATACGTAATATACATATAGATGATAAACAGATACATGTAGTTTCTTATATTAGATGCACTTTTGGTAAAATGTCACTATTTTTATACACTGAAAATTGGAAAACTATATGAAGAATGCTACCTTCTTTGTGGCTCCTCAGATTAGATTTACCACTAAACAAAAAATCAGAATTTTTTAGTATTAGGATCATCTTGATACCTAGTTCTTCACTGTACCAAGCTAACAGGACTTTCCAGCACACTTTTGCAATGAGCTGGCAATGGAACTGAGCCCTAAACTTCAGAGATTCTTTTCTGTTATGCTCCCCAGGCCTGCTCCCTATAGATGCATGGTTAAGAACAAGCCTTAGGCCAGGTCCTAGTTCCATCACCCACCAGTTGTAAGAAATTGGGAAATTAACCTAAACTCTATTCATCTGCATTTCTTTATCTCTAAAATGGAGATAAAAGCATCTATTTTATAGGATTAAGTGAGATAATCTAGGTAAAGAATCCAGTCTTGAACTATACATTATACATAATACATGCATTTTCTATTTCTGGGATCTGATATAATTTGAAACAGAGATTTTATACTCTGTTAGCTTTTAAATATTCTATGTGAGTGAAAAGGTTCACCTTTTATGACATTTTAGAAAACATATGGCAATCATATATTTCATTTCCACCAGTATAAATGGAACAGAATTTTCTATTATTGGACAACTAAAAATCTGACTATTAAGGATATGGAAACTTCCCTTTTGGAATGTGTGGGAGCATCTGCACGTGTGCACATGTATGTGTGTGTATGTAAGTGGCCTGCGAACCAAAACAGTTTTTCTATAATTTAATCGAAAAGAATGCTTCAATTGGCCAAGTACAGGCTCTGTGATATTAGAAACTTCATTTTGAGGTGACAGAAAGCAGAAAATATACATTTAATATGTTAAAACATTTGTAACTGTTTTAACGTAGCACTATAAGGATAGTGTGTGTAGCACTCGCTAACACTACAGTAAGTGGATCACCAAAATCATGACTGTAAGTGTGAAGTGCATGTCCATTTATGATCCACATTCTTCCATGAAGAAATGTGGAATGGGAGCATCAGAGCTGCACACTGAAGGGAGAAGGTGGCCCCTACTTATGAAACGTAGCCCTCTTCTTTCCTAGAAGTATATAGAACAAAGCTTATAACAGTAGTATCCCAAACCTGCGATGGCCCTTCTTCCCCCTATACCTCCTGCCCCTGTTAACTGACATTAACAAGGCGTGACCCACTAATATTTCAGTTCTTTGAATATCAGTTATACCTCACTAAAGCTGTTCAAAAAATAAGGCACAGACGCTTGAATTAGACAATAGTGTAAGAAGGTCAGAGAAGCTTACTTCGGTGTAGTGTCTCTTTACACCTTAGAGCTGTAGATGTGTCTCCATATAGCACTGAAGAAAGTTTGCATTAGGAGCAGAGGCTTGGTTCTAGAACCATTTCTGCCACAGGTTAGTTGTCTAATCCTGGGAAGGTTGCCTAATCTCCCTAAACCTTTGTTCCCTTATCTGTATAACGTCAATAAGACTTGTTATTCTACATAAGATTCTTATACTTTATATGTGAACATTAACTGAGATGATATATTTATTTAGTATAGTATCTGGTGCCTCAGAAATGATCAATAAATGATAATTCCCAGAATTTTATTATTATGATATATTTCCTCTTTTACTCTTCTCAATGTCTGGTAATAAGGCAGCAGGCTTTGAGCCGAAGGGTGAGAGAATGGCAGCATAAGATTCTTCCTTTTTTTGAGATGAAAACATACACCAACGCTCTAAGGACATTGGTGAAATAGAAAATACCCAGATACTCATTGGCTGTGGTGGATCACACATTCAGAATTGTCAAGAGGCAGATGCCATAATATATTTCCTATCCAGATGAGTACCAAATAGGTGGTGTCCCTCTAATATTGAGAATATAGTTTCAAAATGAAAGGTCCTCAATAGATATTTGTGTGTGTATTGCATTTATATAGCTTGCTTCTATTATAGAAAAAGGAAAAGATTTTGCTTTTTTATTTACTTGATTGAGACAAAATATAGAGTATAGCATTGAATAGAATATACAGTTATTGATATAAGTTTAGATAATTATTATCACTATTATTAATTTTATTAACACTATTTAAATTGTGCAGAGACAAAAAGTCATCTCTCTATAATCAGAAAGAATATTTGTTATACAAATGCAAGTTTAATACCTCCATTCACCTTGGAAAACTCAAGGTACTGGGGAAGCTGTATGCATGCAATACTTCAGTATTCTCATTGGAAATTCTCCTGTAATTTTCTTTGGCGGTTGGTGCAAGACATTTCAAATTTTGGACCAGAAGAGTCAGAGAGTGGACTCTGCTATCTAAAACATGCCACTGTCAGGATCCAAATCGTCAAATACAAGTGTAATATGTATAACAGTTTTGAATATATTAGGCCAGTGTATTTCTCATTCTTCTTAAATTATGATGAAAGTCTAGATGGTGTAATGTGCAGACCAAGAGATCCGGTGCCCTCTTTGTTGCCTGAGCTTGAATTCAGGTTCTATCACTTAATGGCAGTGTAGCTTTGAACACCTTACTTTATCTCTGTGTGCCTCAGACTTATTACTTATAAAATGGATGTAATAGTACCTATTTCCCTGAGTTGTTATAAGGATTAAAAGATTTAATAAATATGTTTTTAGAATAGTGCCTGGTATAAGAGATTAAGCTCTAGATAAGCATTTGTAATGATGATGGTGACGTTAATGCCCAGCCACCCCACTCATGGTCAGTGGATTTCAGTGCTCCAGGGACTGAGCAGGCATCACCTAGAACACTCAGCCATTTCCCAGCTCTGACTATCTAATTAGTTAAGTCAATCAATGGAAAGGTCAGGCTGAAAGCTAGTCATTGAATATAATAATAACAAGCCCCCAAAACACTATAGTCCCAAACTCTCTTTAGATATCAAATGAAAAGTACTGAATTTTGCTCTAAGATGAAAACAGAACACTACATACAACATAAGAAAAGTTCTAACCATCTGGAGAAAGCATAGTACATTCGTAGTGATTACTGGAGGAAAAAGTGGGCAGAATCTAAAGAGAAAGATTAAACCTCTTAACAAGCATAGGAAATACTATTACTATTCCCCTTTTAGAGATGAGGAAATAGAAGTTTAAGGTTGCCAATATGTGGAGGAAAAGGTTCTGGAACCCAGGTTTTCCTGATTTAAACCCAGTGTTCCCAATACTTATTTCTTTCTATGTTTTATTACATATGTCAATTAACCAATGAGTCTAAGCCATGAAGAAAAACCTCACATTAATTTTCGTTTCTTACGTGCAAGGACAAATATTCAGGTCAATTTTTTGTGATTTGTTAAACTATACTAATAATTTTGATTTGCATATAATTCTAGCAAAGTTGGAAGATTGTATATCCAGAAAACATAGGCCTTATTTTCCTTTTGCTCGATATCTTTGACACTCCTTTTCTTTTTTATTTATTTATTTTATTATTGCAGTAACATTGGTTTATAATATTACATAAATTTCAGGGGCAAATCATAAAATATTTTGAATTCTGTGTAGATTACATCATGTTCACCACCCAAAGACTAATGACAATCCATCACCACACACATTGCCTAATGGCCACTTTCGCCCTCCTCCCTCGACCCTTCCCCTCTGGTAACCACTAATCCAAGCTCTTTTGATATGTGTTTGCTGTTTGTTGTTTTTATCTTCTACCTATGTGACACTCTTTTTCTAAAAATCTAGATTGTATGGTTCATGGACACAGATTTACAGCAAAGGTCCTCACTTTGACTTTCCCATTATAGAAAATGTGAAGAATAATGTTAATAATTTTTGATACATTAGGGATGGATATTTTAACACATCAAGATTTGTATTTTCCTAATTTTTACTTTCAATCACTTCTACCATGAGGCATTCCCAGATTCACTGAACTCGTATTTACATTACAGTGTAATTCAGTTATAGCATATCCCCTCCACACAAACACACATTTCTGCATTTGTGAACACATGTGCACACATACATTCAATGGGGGGAGATATTATATATGTAGTTGATAGTCAAATTCTCAATTGTTGCAATATAGAAACTTCCATTTGTGTTAGAAGAATTCAAAACAAATATGACTGCCATATGTTTTCTGAAATTTCCCAAAAACAAAAATTTTATTTAAATAGAATGTTTATAGACTGATTAAAACTCTGGCTTGACTACTTTTATTTCAGGTTAAATGGCAATAGTAATAATATTACTTGAAAGCTTTTAAAGCATTTCATATTTAACATTTTATTCACTCCACTCTGACTATATAGTGCAGTGAAAAATATCTTTTTCCTTTTTTTGAGGAAGATTAACCCTGAGCTAACATGTGCTGTGAATCCTCCTCTTTTTGCCCAGGAAGACTGGCCCTGAGCTAACATCTGTACCCATCTTCCTCTACTTTTTACATGTGGGATGCCTGCCACAGCATCCCACAAGCAGTGAGTGGGTCCACACTGAGGATCTGAGCTGGTGAACCCTGGGCTGCCGAAGCGGAACGTGGGAACTAAACCACTGTGCCACTGGGCCGGCCCCAAAACATGTAACATTTTGACACTAATAGAAAACATTTTGAAGTCTTAACACTTTCATTAACTAAGTAATGTAGTAAAATCAGGGATAATTTACAGTAAACAAACTAAGTACAGGCAAAGAGAGCATTGCAAAAGAAATCTCATAAAACAGCTGATTTTCTAATTCTTCTGCATCCTTCTCGTAAATGTGCTCAAAGAGACCATTTTATTCTGATGTTTGTGCGGATTACTTTCTGCCCATTCTCCATTTTTCTCCCTACACTGAACAACCAAATGAATAGGTGATAGCTCTCAGCATTTGACATAGTGGGAAAGATTAGCAGGAGCGTTGACTTTGACAAATCAGATATATTAAGCCTTTGCTGGAGGGATCCACTGCAGAAAAGCTGGTTTGTCATTGTAGCCAAGATGGTTTTTTATTTTTTTCAAAAAAGCTCCACACACTACTTTTCAAAAATAGTGTGTTGAAATGGAACTTAATTGCATGCATATCTAAATTTTGAATTATTTTGCAGTATCCTGTTGAATTTTGCGACATTAGCCAGAATATTGACCCATATCATTTTATAAAAAGAAAATACAGATTTTAGGTTTCATTTCAAAATGAGAGTTACCATGGGCATAAAAATTGATTTTAAAATACTGCCTCTTTGACACAGAAGTTGTTTGTCGGCCAGAAGATTTAGGCTCCATTGCACTCTTACAACCGGAGCTATTGATATGTTTGTGTTTTTACGTGCTACAGCAATTTTTAAGATTGTCAAGAGTTGAAAAACAATATTTTTCCAAATCCATGACTCTTTCAGAGATACTGATGTTCTTTTAACTGATCTGTAAGTTTTGAAAAGCAATTGATTTCTCTTAAATTCTGTTTTTAAGGGTTAAGGCAACTGCCCAGGGCTTCTCACAGTTCCAAGACTTTGAACACTAGCTACAAATCTGCTGATAGAATTTTGTACCTCAGTTAACTGTGTTTAAGCCAGCATGAGAGTGGGAAAACAGAGGGATGGAGGTGGTGGGAAGGCAGATTTGAGTGGAAGAGTGTTTGGGTGGTAAAAAGTTTAATACATATAAACTCTATCTCCATTTATCATAGTGTTGTAGGTCCCTGATTTCTGTCATTCTAACATTTTTTATCATTCTATCTCTTCATTGAAAGAAACCCCAATTCTAAGCCTTGATTCAAGAAAAATCATATTTTGTACCAAACCATTAGTAAGTAACTTAGTTTCTCTTCCTGCGCTGATTTTGTGCATAAACTAAATTATTTGAGTGACTCATGAAATTAAGACTCAGGATTTCTGCTCACGCTTCATATTTACATATTTTGTATTTCCTTGAATCTATGTCAGATATAGTTACAAATGTTGTATGGGATTTATATTTTTCTTCCTACATTATAGATTTATGCTGAAATGTAGGCAGCTTTTTTTCTTTCACTTTTGCCTTCATATTTGCCTCTCCACTCAACACATACATACAAAATGATCTCTACTGATGGTTTTCCCATGTCCCATCACAACTCATTTAAAAGAGTCAAAATTAACCTTCCTTCTCTCAATACCACCACACACACCCCTCACACTATCACACACACTGATTTCTTGAGCATTAAGGGCTCATTTTCCTCTTATTACCCAACTACCACAAGATAACTTCATGAGGTAAAATGGCTTTATCCATTCATTTCTGCATAAGAACCAAAATATTACTATCCATTTCTCTGTGTATTTTGACTACCCTGCTCCCTTTGGTACGTTTGTCTGAGACTAAAATGTCACCCTTTTCTTCTTCTAGTCACCTATTAGAATTCAGAATGAGTTTCTTACTTTATTTCTTGATCTAGGAAGCTGGAAAACTGGCTGAACTGCAAGAGCTGTGATTTATAGTTATATTTACCTATGCATATGTATTTAAACATATTGTGTATATATAGTGTGTATATACGTGTATATATAGTGTGTATATACATAGTGTGTATATATATATACACACACACATATAAACACAAAAAGGCTGAAAGAAAACCAGGTTTCTTTTGTTCCTTTTTAATATTACCAAGTTCAAGCCCTGGGGTGTTAGAGTTTGGGATGGAAAACTTTCAGCAAGAATTTTTAACAGACCTGTAAAATTTAAGAAATCTTCTTAAGTTAGATGTAAGAAATCCTGCAATTTAATTAAATTCTTCATTAATTTCCTTTAGTTAGATAATGATTATGTTT
Organism: Equus quagga; assembly: GCF_021613505.1. Classification (NCBI taxonomy): domain Eukaryota; kingdom Metazoa; phylum Chordata; class Mammalia; order Perissodactyla; family Equidae; genus Equus; species Equus quagga. The sequence continues at coordinate 33,070,045 of NC_060285.1, forward strand.
CCTATATTTATATTTAGATTCCTATATTTAGAAATAATTTCCTATATTTAGATAACAGATCATGAAATTATAAGATATGAAGAGAGAAATAATGTTATTTTGTTTCCCTCGCGATTCCTATGAATATTTTTGATTGAAACACACTATATAGTAGGCGCAATATTTTAAAATGATTTTTTTTACTGCTCTCTAACATAAACCTTTTCACGATAACCATAATAACTCCCAAAGCTAGAGAAATTTCTGAAAATTGTTCTGGGTGAAAAACAAAAAAAACCCCAGAATTTTTCTAGGGAGTAATTTCAGTGGAATATTTGCTCTCAGCCTTCTACCAGTATTCCTTTACAGAGTCAAAAATGGTTTCTTGGCAAAATCCAATCAACTTTCTTTTTCTTCCTTTCCCCAGTTGTATTTACAATCTTTTTAATACTCTTTTCTCCTTTTTCTTACCTGAAGCTTTACTGTTTTGTTTTTATTTTAACTTTGTTTCTCCTTACTGGTTCTTTTTATAATCAGTTGCTCACGAGCTCAGTTCTTTGCAGTATTTTCTGCGTATTAATTCACATATTCTCTATGTCATTTTTTTTGGAAAACTGAATAATTATTCATTGCTTGTTTTGTGTTAAATACGCAAGCAGTCCATCAACCAGTCTGGCATAACCCAGACTTATATTTACATGTGTGACTCACAAATCATATCCTATGACCATTCACTCTATCTCCAGTTAGTTATAAGGAGAGTTTGAAGTGAGAAAATCAAGATCATAGAATATTTTTTCACTAGTCTTTTGAAATAACTTCTCCAAGGAAAAAATAAGTGCAATGAATGTATATTCTTCGAATACATAATTATGAAATTTACTCAAGCCATATAGTGATTAACCATAAAGGTTCTGGAATGTAACTGGGCCCCAACCCTGTCTCCGACCATTTCTTCATTGTATGATCTTAGACAAGACACTCATGCTCATTAACCATCAGTTTTCTCATCTGTAAAAAGATCATAATAGTTGCAGCTACTTGTTTTGTGTGCTTGTTCTTGGTTTTGAGATAAATAAGATAAAATAGCCCCTGTAAAGTCTGTGATACAGCAATCCTTCGTTAAAGCCTAGATATCATTATCATCTTTGTGACCATTATTATTGTTAGAAAACAAAAACATCATTCATCTCTCTTCCTCCCTGCACTATACATCATCTAAGACTGGCAATAAAATTCTCAAACACAGATACTGCCTATAAATGTTTTCCATTCAAATAATTTAAAGGTACAAATAATTAAATATTTTCCACAGTCAAGCATTTATTAGTCAAAAAATATGTACAGGTATCCACATTCACAGTCAGAGTGAATGTTTAATTCCAATATATTTTTGTTTATTTCAATTTATATGAATCATAATTTAATTGTGTTACATAAAAGCTGGTAAACAGTCATTAGTTACATGTGCTTTGTGCCAGATAGAAAATGCAAATAAATCTTTTCCATGGATATATTTTGCAACATTTAAATATATAATATGCTTGCATTTATGTTTTACTTTATTTTAACGAAGTGTACTTTAGCCTGAAAGAACACTGAAAATTCAGGTTCTTTCAATATTGAAGAACCCTTTGGTCATTGAATAATTTAGTAGAAAACATTAATTTTTTTTAAGGTTGAATTATGTGAAGGGTTTTTCAATTCACTTATTCATATTCTTGTCATATATAACATAAACTAATCAATTATGGAAAACAGAAAAGAAAAAGAATTCATTTTTCTAACTAATCAGTTTTCTCCACATTCTAAAAACTAATTGATCCATTGACTCTTATTAGGTGTGTGAGTTTCCTAGAGCTGCTGTAACAAAAGACCCCAAGTTGGGTAGCTTAAAACAACAAAATGTATTGTCTCACACATCTGAGGGCTACAAAGTCAGAAATCAAATGTTGGCAGGACCATGCTTCCTCCGGAACCTGTAGGGAAGAATCCTTTCTTACCTTTTCTGGTCACCAGTGTTTGCCAGCAATTTTTGACACTCCTTGGCTGGTAGATACGTTGATCTAATCTCTGCCTCCATTGCCACATGGGCATCTTCTCCATGTGTCTCCATCTTCACACGATCTTCCCAGTGTGTCTGTGTCTGAATTTCCCCCTCTTGTAATGACACCACTTGTATTGAATTAGAACCCACCCTATTGACCTCATGTTAACTAGATTACAACTGCAAAAGATCAACTTCCAAATATGGTCACATTCATAGGTACCAGAGGTTAGGATCTCAACATATCTTTTTTGAGGGATGCGATTCAACCTATAACATTGAGCATGTTGTTTCTTGTTCCTTCTTTCTCCTAGCCTTTTAAAGCATCCCCTTGGCTGCAATTTCCTGTCTATTCATCAAGCACCATTGACAACACACATACTTTTTATTCTTGCTGTTGAACAATGTCCAATCTAATAACCCCCCTGCCCCAAAGTTAGTAAAATGCTTTCTCTTCTTCTGCACACATATGACTGTATAGTTCTGGAGGCAGTTTTGAAACTGATAAGACTATTGCCACTACCCAACTATAGGGTCAATCCTTAAATGGATAATCAGTGTGGCTTGTAAATATTTCTTTACGTCATAGCTAGCTCCTCTTCTGCTCTCTGACAGTCATTTAATAACTTTCAGCATTCTCTCTAAGCCCTCTACCACTTCGATATAAACCTCATTCATAATTAAATTAATTACTGCTTCATAAAGAAAAATTTGACTCTGAAAAGGTAAGTTTTTCCACCTCAGAGGTAATTTATCCTGAAAATTTGTACCACGTTTCTCTCCACCTCAGCAGAAGACTTATCCCTTCTCGTGAATAAAATATACTTACAACTGGTTTTGCATCCTGTCTACCTTTGATTAACAATGTTGATTTAGTTAATATTTCCTCTTAGTCCCTTTTCAGTCTGTCTCTATTGGATTTTTTGCTGGTAGCATACAAATTTGTACATGTGTTCTTCAATACAAAAAAGAAGTTAAAATGCCCTTCTGATAAGCCTATTTCTCCTCCAAACAGCATTCTGTCTCATTCTCCTCCTAAGTCAAGTATTCTTATTTAAGAGTGATCCTCACCTGATTATATTTCATCAAATCCTATTTGTGCAATCAGGGTTTCACCTTCAGTACTCCGTTGAAACTGCTATGACAACTATCATGAACAATTACCATTTGCTACATTTTAGTATACATTTGAATAGGATTTTGGTCATTTTTCATCTGACACTTCCATTCTCTTGATGGTTTCCCTGTTGCTTTTCTGGATATTCTTTCCAAGCATCCTACAATCCCTCTGAGTTCTTTGTAAATGTTAGGATACGTTAGAGTTATAATCCATAGTCCTCTTCTTCCATCATTCTGTATATTTTGCTTAAGTAATTATATCCAGTCTCAGAGTTTTCTCCAGGCCCAAACTATGCTCTTAACATCATATTCTTTGCATTAGTCCCCATAACATGTTATTTACACTTCCAAGTATCTCTTAAATTCGTATCCTTCTCTATCATCTCTATCCTCAAAATTTAATCTAGTCTTCCTCCCTCTATTCCTCCTTCCCTCTCTTCCTTCCTCTTATTCTTTATCAACTATTGTAATGGATTCCTCAAAATTTTTTGTCCCCATAAATCCTCTCCAAATTCTTGCCAGGATTTTTCTAAAACTCATATCATTCCTTGTCTTTAAATGTCTTCAATTATCCATGATCTCTTCCTTGTCTATTGAGAAAAAAAGTCCAAATTTAGATTGCCATCAATGTCCTTAATATCATGGACCTTGCCTGTGACTCCAAACTCATGTTCCTTCATTTCTCCATAAATACACTATGCGCCGGTGTACCTGATGATCACCTCTCTCCAGTCTTACCTCCTCTCATCACAGATGTTGTAGTCATCTTTGTATGTGTAGTTAATAGCATAATGTCTGGTATAATGTGAATGTTAATAAATATGGAATGAGTGATAGTTGAGGGAAAGGAGTCTGATATCCATGTTATTCAAGGAGCTATTCCAATCTTTCCCCAATTAGAGCTTCTGAACATGACTGAGTTCTCTTCTGTAATTTAGGTCTGCTGATGTAGTGATGTAATTTTCTTTTGCTAGAGATGAAGAATAAACAAGTCATTGGGATCCAGGTGCCACTTTGCCTCTCATCCATTCTTCTCTTTCCCAACAATTTTTCCATAGATTACCTGTCCATTACTGCTGCTAGGATGGAAGTGGAAAGTAAAGAAAGCAGAGATTTGTCTAGTACCACCTATTGCAACTCAAATCATCTTGCCATAGATCATTGTTAGAAATTCTTATGAGATGCAGTACAAATAGGGCTCAGTCATATTATAGGTTAAATTTTCTTTTCAGGGAGAAGAGGCATTTGGCCTGTAAAATGAACAATCATTTATAACACGGAATGCAGCAGCTTCAAATAGGTACTACTTCTACTGATGAAATTAAGGAAATGTCAGTTTGGGGAAAATGGCTGGAATTAATAAGCAATTCTTCCCATCTGGTTTCAAGTGAAACAGCCCTGTAACAAGTACACTTGTAGCAGGACATCTAATCTCCTATTGAGCAGTCAGCCATTAAGGTACATAGAAAAACCAGAAAAGACACAATGATTAGCATTATAGATCTTCAACATGAATTAAATTTCCTTTGGCTCAAAAAAGTAACTAATGATTGTTTTAAAACATCTACAATTAAGAACATCTTGTTATAGCTCTAAAAAATGAGATTTTTCTGACAACTCATGTATTGTCTAAATCAATAAAAAAGTAGCTAATATGTGCTCAGCATCTTATAAAGGAGGCTCTTGGGTTTGAAATTATTCTTATGAGAATAGGATTAACTTGCTACATTTTGATGAACAAGTATAATATCGTAAACACTACATTCGTGAGGGGAATATTGAAAAGTCAGGAATCTATTTTTCTGTACAGTATATCGATTGATGCATATGATTTCCTAGTCTGAGAATTTGTTTCACTCTAATTAAGATCCATTTTTAGAATCTTCAGGTTTATTTCTCACAATAGTCAACTTAGTTCAAGGTCTTGATTCTTAAAAATAATTGAGAGGCATAGAAACTATCAAACGAATTATTCATTTTACTTTTTTCTCTCTCTCTTCTCAAAATTTTATTCAAATTTTCTTATACACTTGTAAAGAAAATTAAAAAATAAATCTCTGAGGTTACTTGAATACTTCATGGAAAGTTTCTTCTTCAAAATGCTTTCTTGTTCTAGAGTCAAAACCTACTATTAACTATATATTTTGCACAGACAATTCTGGTTAATTAACAAAGTAGTTACTAAAAAAAAAGTGTCTCTTTCTCTTTCTCTTCCTTCCCCCTTCCCTCCTTCCCTCCTTTTCTTCCTCCTCCACACCTCCCTCCTTCTCCCTCCTCCACCATTATACTAACTTGGCCAAACCAACCAAGTTAAATCCAACCCTCATGTCTATACCTGAGAAGCTGAAGATGGCAGGAGAAAACCATACACTCTTATTGACTGGTTTCGCAGACAGTTCATGAGCACTAATTTACGTGGGCCCCTTGGTACAACATCACAATCTTACTGCATTTCCCTTGGAAAATTAGTCTCAAGAATCTTTTATTTTATAACATCTCTGCTCTGATCACAACTTCCCTGTCTCCTAACTTTCAGCTGCCTCCTCTTTCTATTTCACTGACATAAACTCTCAGAAGAGAATTTCCACATCTCCATCTCCCATCCACACCTCTCAGGCAATAGATTTCATCCTTTCTCACAAAATTAGAACATAATTCCACTAATTTGTCACTTGCAGACTTACATTTCTGGCTATGTATACTCTTCTGAGTTCCAGTCTTGCATTCAATGCATTAGACATCTTATCTTCAGGCTCAATATGTCATTTCATTCATTTTTCCCTGAACAATCTTCTTTGCCTCTTGTTGTTAACTTTTCACTTACTGTTTTAGCCAAAACCTAGAAGAGTGAAGTCATCTTTCACTCTTTCCTCTTCCTCAACAGCACCTCTGACATTAATTTCACTTCTATTTGTGAAATGTCTACAGTTGGTCCTCAATCCCTCTATTTTTATATCAAATACTTTTTTAATACTCTTTTTTTTAATATCTGGGCAATTAGAATGGTTCCACAGCTGATCTCTTTGCCTCTATTCTAGATCTGCAATACATCTTGCATATTATTGTGAACAGTTATCAGTACAAAGATGAATTTAAACAGGCAGATTTCATGACCAAAATGCTTTATACTGATACATTGTAAAAATTCATCGCCTAACAGGATATACTCTGAAGTAGAATAACTTAAATTTAAGCAACAGCTCTTCCACTCTGGAGTTTTGCTTAAAATTTTAAATTTTTGTGCCACAGTTTCATCGTCTGTAGATTAGGAATAATAACAGTAACTTTTAAAGGGTTGTCTTAGTGATGAAATGATATACATTTAAAGTGCCTGGAGCACACCAAGCTTCTGTAATGCTAATTTGCATTATCATTATTACTGTCTTGACTTTGGATTCTTTAGGTGCTTCTATTGTGGCATATTACTATTATTATCATTATTATTATTATTATTATTATCACTATTTCTAGTACCTAGCACAATTCCTAGAACGCAGTATTTCTTGGATAAAATTTGATTGGCCCAATGCATAAACTTATAGTTACTTTTCATTAATATCTGCACTAACTGATTTCCAGAAATAAGGTAACTTAGTGAGTACTGTGGAATTTGTAGTTCATTACAGAGCACTTACTTTCTTAGATGTTGAGTGTATCTATTCATAGGCTTAGTCCTGCTTTCCCTACTAGACTGCTACAACCCAACCAGGAAACATACTTGTGGTCATGAAAGGAAAACAGAATAGAAATGTCTGAAACCTTTTCCTGATCTCTGCAAAAAGTCATTGAATGACTGAACCTAGATAACCACGAAGCATGCTGGAAGAAATTTCTGAAACTGAAAAGAATAGCTAGATAATATTTAGAGGACAGCAAAAATGATCAGGAGAATAGCTGGCCATTTTATTCTGGAAAGATGGGACCTAAAGTTTTATCTTTTCCTTTGATTAACAAAATCAATAGTGAGGTCAACCTAGCAGCTTCTTCAGAGAGGACAAAAGAAAAAGTTTAGTAAGCTTGATTTGCTGAGTGACAAGTATTACAGAATTTATTTTTGATTTGTCTCTGCCTACCAAAGATTGTTATAATTCTGCCTTCAATAATAGACTGCATATGTGAATTTTGCAGAGAGAATCTAGCTATGACAGACCAATTAGGAAAGTAAAAGATAAACATAAAATAAGAAAAATTTAAAAATCTCCACTACACAAGAAGTTATGTATATACTGTTTATTGTGTAATACCATTTTGTTTTTTCTAGTTATAAGAATGACTAGGACAAAAAGATTTCATTTTGTTCCAGTTAATTTTTGCAAAATTTTCCCCAAACAGTGGTATAAATCCTCTGAGAACACTCAATTCATCTCAGAAAATAAACCGTCTCACTCCTTAAATATATTGTGAGTGACTGAAAGTCTATGATAGGTCATATTTCTATTAAAGGCTCACACCACGAAGCATACATTTTGCTAAACAGAATTTCATTTTGATATCACCCGTGTGTGAATTCAAATGTATTTTATGGTCACACTATTTTTTAAAATAGAAGAGCTTTGGTCATTCCTGCAAATGTGTGTGTGTGCATGTGTGTGTGTGTGTGTGTCTGTGTCCTGATACCAACAAATTACAGGAAGTATTTTTAATCTGTCCTGGGAAGTTGCCTGGCAACAACATTAGAGTCAATTGCATTGCAGGGTGCAATATATGCCCATGTTTAGATTGCTATTTATCTTCATTATAACCAAGTAATTTAAGTTGTCAACTCTCTTGTGACTATTGGATATCTGTTAACTATATATTTAATGCTTGACTAGACTGTGCTTCCAAAAAGAAAAAAGCAGCTATAAATTTCTGTGTTGGGTTTAAACCTTATGGCAGACATAAGGGTACAATATGTCTTCATCTTCTTGGAAAAACACTGTCTTTCTACCAAGTGTGTAGTAAATGGACCTTACAGAGTAGTGAGGGGTGTGATTTATTCACAAATTCATACAAGATAAACATTTTATGACACTGAATCAAACTGCACCTGAGGGGATTGTTGAACCAAATGGCAAACTGATTAAACTTAAAAAAAAAAATGTAATATCCAAACCTAGTAACCTCCGTTTTAAAATGACATTAATCCTGCTGAGCTACAAGAGAGTATGCATTTTTAAGCAAATAAAAACTTCACCTAAACTTTCTTTTCTTCCCCATAAAGCCTGAATGCTGCATATTCAATGTTCTCATAACTTTTTTAGAATAAATAACAATGGTCAAATGCGATGTAATCATTTCCTCTTTACACATTTTAGTTACATCCTAATAGCATATATAATCTTAAATGGCATCTTCCATTGTAATTTGGTATATACTACCAAAAATTATAATGCTGAGAAAAGATGCTTTATTATATACCCTATGAGAATATTTTTAATGAAGATATTAAGTTCTACCATGTATTTTAAAGCACAATATTGAGTAAATGAAAACTAAATTTGTTCTTTATTTATAGTAAACATATTTCCTTACAGATAATAGAATTATTAGAAAATATAAGAATAAAATAGTGAATAAAATGAAAATCCGATTTCTAACAATGTTTGCATGTTCACTAGATCATCAACAAAGACAAAGACAATTAAGTAAATATAGCACTTTTTCTAATTTTACACAATAATGGAAATGACTTTGGTTTTTCCGTGTAATAAAAATATGTGTCATTCATTTGCAAATTTAATCCCTAATTAATATCTTTGTTCATCATTGAACTTTAAAGTGTCGAAAGTATGCTATGTAAATGACTTTTACAAAATAGTGATAATGGTTTAGAAACCTTTATTTTGCTTTGGAACAAACCCCATTAAATTTTACAAAAATATTTCTACCTTGTTAATTGCAGGTAAATTTTTCTAATCAAAGATACTATGTGGATTGTTTGTATCTAATTTTTAGTTAAGAGCAAAAGCATAATAAAGCTGATATAACCTTGTAATGCACTTATATACTTCTTTTGCTCTTCTCAGATAATACTAGCAGTAAGATATTTAAGTTTTACTATCCATTAAAGACCTTTTTTTTTTTTTTTGAGGAAAATTAGCCCTGAGCTAACTACTGTCAATCCTCCTCTTTCTGCTGAGGAAGACTGGCCCTGAGCTAACATCCATGCCCATCTTCCTCTGCTTTATATGTGGGATGCCTACCACAGCATGGCGTTTGCCAAGCTGTGTCATGTCCGCACCCGGGATCCGAACCAGCGGACCACGGGCCACCGAGAAGTGAAACGTGCAAACTCAACAGCTGATCATTTAATTTTTTCATAATGAACATGTTTTGTTATATAAGGGGAGAAAATATTTTTACTAAGAAACGGTGAAATTTTTAGAAAGTTGTATTTAGCTATTATTTAAACATGTAGCCTAAAATTAAGCATCTATTTGCATGAAACATATTTCCTTTGTACTGTAATCAAAATTAGATAATGTGTGAAGCTTAGGAAAACTTGAGATTTCATTCAGCTGAATGGAGAAGTATAAATTTCTGACATATCAGAGTAGGTAGAGTATGGCGCTGATGGTTTAATTGACAAAATCCCTAACTTTACTTTACCTAAACTATAACCACAAGAGCTGTTTCACTACTTTGGTTCATTTTCTGACATTACTGATGTCTGACTTTACCATTTGGAGTTTGGCAAGGTGGTAACGGTTGAGAACTATGGTGATTCTGATGCCATATTAAGCACTTGATATACATCAAAGCGTTTAATATTTTACTGATCCTTGAAGCTGACAATATTATCTCATTTAGAGATGAAAGAATACTCTGTGACTAGTGACTCAGAGTATGATTTAGACCGTGCATGGTGGGTTTTTTCCAAAGCCTGTGAACTTGGCTATCCCATTCCTTTTGCCAGAAAAACAGTACTGAAAGCTCATTTATTTCCTACTTTCAACTCCTTTGAATAGTTTCAGGTTTCTGGTTTCAGTTACTTTCTTTTAAAGTTCTCTCATATTTAAAAAAAAATTAACCAGTCTTTGCTGGAAGGATTGTCAAAGTCTGAGTGTAGCTGAGTGCCTTCGACTGTTTCAGCCTACACTTTTCCATAGTGGACTATTTTCTTGAAGACTTTAAAGTCCTTTTTTTTTCAGTACCAAGTATCTGATACATCTTTTTTAATTAAAAATTTTACTTTGAGAAAACTGTAGATTCACGTGGAGTTATACAATAATACAGAGAGACCCCATGTACTGTTTACCCAGTGGTAACCTCCTGTAAAACTGTAGTACAATATCACAACTCAAATACTGACATTGATACAGTCAAGATACCCAACATTTCCATCACCTCAAGGATCCCTCATGTTGCCCTGTATAGCCAAATCCACTGCCCTCCTGTCCTTACTCTCTCTTTAAGCACTGACAAACACTAATTTGTTCTCATCTCTATAATTTTTCCATTTCAAGAAGGTTCTATAAATTGAGTAATACAGTATGTATCCTTTTGGACTTGGCTTCTTTTATTCAGCATTTAACTCTGGAGATTCAACAAGGTTGTTCCACCTATCAATAGCTCATTTATTTTTATTGTTGATTAGCATTCCATGTCATAGATGAACCACAGTTTAACTATTTGCTCATTTATGGACATCTGGTTAAACTATTGTGAATAATGCTGATATAAACATTCAGGTACAGTTGGGGTTTTTTTGTAAACATGGGTCTTCATTTTTCTAAGCAAATGCCTAAGAGTTCAACTGTGGGGTTGCATAGTAGTTACACATCTAGTTTTTTAAAAAACTGCTAAACTGTTTTCCAAAACGGCTGTTCCATTTTACATTCCCACCAACAAAGTATGAATGACCACTTTTACTATATTCTCACCAGCATTTGGTTTTGTCACTATTTTTTATTTTAGCCATTCTGATAGATGGCTAGTAATTTAATTTGCATTTCTCTAATTGCTAATGTTGAGTATCTTTTCATGTGCTTATTTGCCATTTATATATAATCATAAGCTGTCTCTTCATGTCTTTGGCTCATGTTCTAATTGGATTGTTTGCTTTTCTACTGCTGAGTTTTGAGAGTTCTTTACATATTTATGTACTAGCCCTGTGTCAGATATGTGGTTTGCAGGTATTTTCTCCCACTTTTGAATTTGTCCTCTCATCCTCTTAGTAGGTAATTTCACAGAGCAAAAGTTTTTAATTTTGATGAAGTCCAATTTATCAATATTTTCTTTTACCAATCATCTTTTTAGTGTCAAATCTAAGAACTTTTGACTAGCTCTCGGTCCCCAATATTTTCACCTATATTTTATTTTTTCTAAAAGTTTTATAGATTTATATTTTACATGTAAGTCCATGATCCATTTAGAGTTGATTTTTGTTTAAGATGTGAGACTTAGGTTGAAGTTAACCTTTTTTTTTTTTTTTTTGCCTCTGTATGTTCAATTGTTCCAGCGCCATTTGCTGAAGAGCAATCTTTCTTCCATTGAATTGTTTTTGTAACTTTGTCAAAAATCAGTTGGATATATCTGTGCGGATTATTTCTGGGGTCTGTATTCTATTTCATCAATCTGTGTGTCCATCCCTCTGCTAATATAACAATTTGATTACTATAGCTATATATTAAGTCTTGAATTCAGTTCTTGAAACTGAAATTGATCTTGAAATCAAAACTGATTTTGCCCACCTAATTGTTCTTTCTCAAAATTTTGTTAGTCATTATGGCTCTTTTGCCTTTCCATATCAATTTCAGAATGATCTTATCTATAAATATACATTACATACAAAACATTTCTGAGATTTTGATAAAAATTGCATTAAACCTGTATATTAGTGTGTGAGATTGACATCTTTGCTATGTTGAGCCAATCAAACCATAAGCACAGGAGGTCTCTCTATTTTTTAGATTTTTATATTTCTTTCAATAGTGTTATACAGTTTTCATAATACAAATTCTGTGCTTGTCTTGTTATACTTACACCTAATTTTTTTGACAATTATAAGTGGTACTCCTTTTTATTAAAGAATTTCATTTTTTAGAGAAGTTTAAAGTTCACAACAAAATTAGGTGGAGGGTTCAGAGATTTCCTGTATATCTACTACCCCCACACAAGTATTGCCTCCCCCATTATCAGCAGTATTGTATTTTTAATCTTAGTATCCACACGTTCATTGCTGGCATATAGAAATACAATTTATTCCTGTTTATCTGGTATCATGTGAGTCACTTTTTAGTTCTAGGAGTGTTTTGTAGATTCTTTGGGATTTTCTATATAGACAATCATAACATCTAAAAATGTAGACAGTTATGTTTCACTCTTTATTTTCTTGCTAATAAATTTAAAATAGACTTCAGATATAGGGGTAAGTTTGACTTGGTCCATGGGCTGCTTTTTGAGCTTTTACTCAGTGAACCCTAATCCAGGGGGGAAACCCAAGAGAGATGTGGATATGAGACAAAAGCATGTAAACTGGGGAAACCAGTGAAGACCAAGATGGTTTAAAACAGAATTTTGAAGGCAATGATATTGAATTATCTTTTGAATTTAAATGAGCATGAAGGTAATGGCTTTATTGAACCATTGCTTTATTCCTCACATGTATATTAATATCTACAATGTGATAAGTGCTGTTCCACTTGCTAGAGACATAGAGGAAATGAACCATTTCCTGCTCTTCATGAAATTCCTCTGTATTTTGAAAAATTTCAGTAGAATGTGGCAAATGCTGTAATGAGTAAAGCAGAAGTAATAGTGGGAGCATCGATCCTGTTAAGGTACGTAGTGTATTAAATGATTAATGACAGATGGCTTCTAGACTTACCATCATGATCATTTTGTAATGTATACAGATGTTGAATCACCATGTTTAAACTTGAAACTAATATAATGTTGTATGTCAACTATACTTCAATTTAAAAAAAGCAAGCCTCCCAAAAATATTAATGAGTATAATAATTAATATAATGATGATCCAGCTGGGAAGATAGTGGCATAGGAAAAGTATGAACTTACCTCTTCCCACAGACACAATAAATTTACAACTACCAGTGGAACAAATACCCCTGACAGAGAACTGGAAACTGGATAAAAAGAACCCCCACAATAAGGGACAACACTAACTAAGGTGGAAGAGGCAAAAACATCTCTCTGAAGAGGAAAAAACCACATTCTGGTCATGGAGCTTAACAGCTGGGAGGAATTGCAAGGTACGAAGATTTTCCTGGAGGAGCAGGGGATCTGAGTGGGAGAGCCTTGCCACAATAAGCAGCTTTTGAATTCAACACAACTGACGTGAGTGCTATAATATCTGCCTGTGCTGACTATTAAATGCAATGGGGAATACCCCCAGAAAAGCTACGGAACAAAGGAGAACGAAAAGCCCGCTGTTAAAGGACCTATGCACAAATTCACCCATTCCAGAAACCAACACAAAATCACCAGAAAGAAAGGTGCACAGTCCTTTGGTGAGAGAGAATAACTTGATAACCTCCAAGTGAGTCTCAGAGAGGCAGGAGACAGACAGGACCACCTCCCCAGGAACTGAGACATTGTAGCAGCCGTTATTATGACCTCATACAGGTGTGCTGACACTGATGCTGATAGATGTCTTTGAATTTCTTCCCCTGGCTTGTTAACAATGTGTTTTACCCCGCCCACTAGAGCACTGATTTAATCCAGCTCAGCCAATATGAAGGTCAAAACACAAAGTACTAAAATTATCTCTTTCCATGATAAGAGGGTAATGGATACATAAGCACAAAAAAAAGAGGTTAAATGTGATATTAGAAACATAAAATGTAAGGGGAGGGGAGTAAAAGAATAGAGCTTTTAGCAAGAGGTCAAACTGAAGAGACCATAAACTTAATATAGATTGTTATATACATAAGTTATTATAAATGAACCTCATGGTAATCAGAAACCAGAAACATATAATAAATATACAAGAAATTAAGAGAAAGGAACCCAAACATAATACTAAAGAAAACCATCAAACTACAAGAAAAGAGAACAAGAAAAGAAGAAAGGAACAGAGAAGAACTACTAAAACAACCAGGAGAAAAGTAACAAAATGGCAATAAGTACATACTTATCAACAGCAACTTAAATGTCAATGGACTAAATGTTCTAATAAAAAAACATAGAGTAGCTGATTGGATAAAAAAACAAAAATAGATGTATATGCTTCATATTACAAGAGGCACACTTCAGACCTAAAGGTACTCACAAACTGAAAGTAAAGGGATGGAAAAAGATACTCCATGCAAATAGCAATGAAAAGAAAGCAGGGGTAGCAACATTTATGTCAGACAAAATAGACTCTAAAACAAAAATTGTAGCAAGAAATAAAGAAGGGCACTGCATGATGATAAAGGGAACATTCTAGGAAGAAGATGCAACACTTGTAAATATCTATGCACCCAACACAGGAATACCTAAATGTATAAAGCAATTATTAACAGAAATAAAAGGAGAAATAGCAACACAATAATTGTAGGGGGCTGTAACACTCCACTTATACCAATGGTTAGATCATCCAAAGAGAAGATCAATAAGGAAACATTGACCTTAAACAACACATTAGACTATATGGACTTAGTAGATATATATAGAACATTCCATCTCAAAACTACAGAATACACACTTTTCAAACACATATGGAACGTTCTCCAGGACTGATTGCATATTAGGCCACAAAACAAGTCTCAATAAATTTAAGAAGATTGAAATAATACCAAGCATCTCTTCTGACCACAAAGGTATGAAACTAGAAATCAACTACAGGAAGGAAATAAGAAAAGCCACAGATATGTGGAGATTAAGCAAAATGCTACTGAACAACAACTGGGTCAATGAAGAAATCAAAGGAGAAATCAAAAAATACCTGGAGATAAATGAAAATAAAAATACAACATGCCAAAATCTATGGGATACAGCAAAAGCAGTTCGAAGAGGAAAGTTTATAAAAATACAGGCCTATCTCAACAAACAAGAAAAATCTCAAATAAACAATCTAACAGTGCATCTAAAGGAACTGGAAAAAGAGAAAACAATTAGAGCAGAAATAAATGAAATAGAGACTGAAAAAAAAAAAACGAAAAAATCAATGAAACAAAAGCCTGGTTCTTTGAAAAGGTAAACAAAATTGACAAACTTTTAGCTAGATTCCCTAAGGAAAAAAGAGAGAAGTCTCCAATAAATAAAATCAGAAGTGAAAGAGGAGAAATTACAATGGACACCTCAGAAATACAAAAAATATAAGAGAATACTATGAAAAGATATTTGTAAACAAATTGGATAATCTAGAAGAAACGGATAAATTCTTAGAAACATACAATTTTCCAAAACAGAATCAAGAAGAAATAGAAAATTTGAATAGACCAGTCACCAGTAAGGAGATTGAAACAGTAACCAAAAACCTCCTAAAAATTAAAAGTCCAGGACCAGATGGTGAATTCTATCAAACATTCAAAGACTTGATACCTATCCTTCTCAAGTGCTTCCAAAGCATTAAAGGGGAGGGGAAGCTTCCTAACTGCTTTTACGAGGCCAACATTACCCTGATAACAAAACCAGACATGGACAACAAAAAAAAAGTAAACTAGACGCCAATATCACTGATGAGAATCAATGTAAAATCCTCAACAAAATACTAGCAAAATGAATACAACAATACGGTAAAAAGATCCTACATCAGGATCAAGTGGCATTTATTCCAGAGATACAGGGATGGTTCAACATCTGCAAATCAATCAACATCATAAACCACATTAACAAAATGAACAGTAAAAATCCCATGGTCATCTTGATAGATGCAGAGAGAGCATTCAAGAAGATGCAGCATCCATTTATGAATAAAAACTCTGAATAAAATGGGTATAGAAGAAAAGTACCTCAACATGATAAGGTCCATATACATCAGACTCACAGCTAATATCATGCTCAGTGGAGAAAAACTGAAAGCTATCTTTTTAAGAACAGGAACCAGAGAAGAGTGCCCACTTTTGCCACTTTTATTTAACATAGTGCTGGAAGTCCTAGCCAGAGCAATCAGACAAGAAAAAGAAAAAAAAGGGATCCAAATAGGAAAAGAAGAAGTGAAACTGTCACTATTTGCAGATGACATGGTGTTATATATAGAAAACCCTAAACAATCCATCAAAAAACTTTTAGAGATAATAAATAAATATGGTCAAGTTTTAGGATACAAAAGCAACAGAAAAATCAGTTGCATTTCCATACACTAAAAACAAAGTAGCAGAAAGAGAAATTAGGAATAAAATCCCATTTACAACTGCAACAAAAAGAATAAAATACTTACGAATAAACTTAACCAAAGAAGTGAAAGAACTGTACACTGAAAACTATAAAACATTGCTGAAAGAAATTGAAGAAGACACAAAGAAATAGAAAGATATTCCATGCTCTTGGATTGGAAGAATTAACATCATTAAAATGTCCATACATCCTAAAGTAATCTACAAATTCAGTGCAATCCCATCAAAGTTCCAATGACATTTTTCAGAGGAATGGAACAAAGAATCCTAAAATTTATATGGAACAAGAAAATATCTGAATAGCTAAAGGAATCCTGAGAAAAAAGAACAAAGCTGGCGGCATCACACTCCCTGATTTCAAAATATACTACGAAGCCATAATAATAAAAACAGCATGGTGCTGACACAAAAACATCTATGGACACCTAATTTTCAACAAGTGAACCAAGAACGTACAATGACAAAGTGTCTTCAATAAAAGGTGTTGGGAAAACTGGACAGCCTCATGCAAAAGAATGAAAGTAGACCATTATCTTACAGCACACACAAAAATTAATTCAAAAGGGATTACAGACTTGAATGTAAGACCTGAAACCATAAAACTTCTAGAAGAAAAAATAAGTAGTACACTCTACAACATTGGTCTTAGCAGCATATTTTCAAATACGATTTCTGACCAGGCAAGGGAAAGAAAAGAAAAAATAAACAAGTAGGACTACATCAAACTAAAAAGCTCTTGCACAGCAAAGGAAACCATCTACAAAATGAAAAGATAACCTAACAACTGGGAGAAGATATTTGCAAACCATATATCTGATAAGGTGTTAATATCCAAAATATATAAGAAAACTCATTCATCTCAACAAAAAAGAAACAAACAACCCAATTGCAAAGTGGGCAAAAGATCTGAACAGACATTTTTCCAAAGAAGATATGCAGATGGCCAACAGGCATATGAAAAGATGTTCAACATCACTAATCCTTAGGGAAATGCAAACCACAACCAGGATAAGATATTACCTCAGGGCTGTAAGAATGGCTGTAATTAACAAGACAAGAAATAACAAGTGTTGGAGTGGAAGTGGAAAAAACTTCTCACTCAACACTGCTGGTGGGAATGTAAACTGGTGCAGCCACTATGGAAAACACTATGGAGATTCCTCAAAAAATTAAGAATAGAAATACCATATGATCCAGATATTCCACTGCTACGTATTTATCCAAAGAACACAAAAACATGAATGTGTAAATATGTATGCACCCCTATGTTCACTGCAGCATTATTCACAATAAGCAAGACTTGGAAACAACCTAAGTTCCATCAAGGGACAAATGGTTAAAGACGATGTGGTATATATGTACAATGGAATATTACTCAGCTATAGGAAAGGATGAAATCTTGTCATTTGTAACACCATGGATATATCTTGAGGTTATTATGCTAAGTGAAATGAGTCAGAACAAGGAAGTCTAATAGCATATGATCTCACACATAGTAGAAGATAAAAACAACAACAACAAACACACACATAGATACAGAGATTAGATTGGTGTTTACCAGAGGGGAAGGAGGGAGGGAGGAGAGAAACAAAGGTGACAGGGTGCATGTGTGTGGTGATAGATAGTAATTAGTCTTTGGCTGATAAACATGATATATTCTACACAGAAATCGAAAGATAAGGATGTACACTTGAAAGTTATATAATGTTATAAACCAACATTACCTCAATAAAAAAGAAATTAAAAATAAAAATAAATTTAAAAATTAATGTAATAAAAAATACAGCCATTAATCCTTGAGGACCTAATTCACCATGTCTGAATGAGGCTTTGAAATGTATAGGTTTCGGTAGTTTGGGTACAAGTGGTCTTCAAACTGCACTTTGAAAAATGCTTCTATAGAGCATGTTGATGAGCACATGCTAAGGAACATCTGCATTAAAAAAAAAGAAAGGAGAGGGAAGATTAGCCATAAATGATGCAGAATAGCTAGGCAAAGATATTGCTGGAAAACTGCAGAATACACTGTCACAAAACTATTTTTATTCTAATAGTTAAGGCTGATATAAATCACTATGGATGTACTTTAATCTTTTTCATGAATGGAGGCAATTAACTCTAGTTTCGTTTACTCTAAAGGGATAATTAATGATATAAAACTAAAACAGGTAATGCGACTTTGTATCTTTGTCTCTCTCTGCCCCATCTGCCACCTCCTGCTTTTCTGCGTTCTACCTCACTCCTCCTCAGAAACACACACTTTTGCCTTCTGTTCTTTAAGAAAAGATCATTGAAACATAAATAAAATACTTACAGTAGAAATGGAAGTAGCCAAATGATGGGTGGGCATCCAGATAATTGCTAATGGAGTTAATTTCCTGCTGGTGGTCAACTTCAAGTGTGTCCTTTGATCTAAAGATGTGGTAGGAAAGGAGTCTTTTAAAATCTGTGGAACTCGATCATCTTCAAGTCTTTTATGCTATAAAATTCTTTGATTCTAATCATTTATTTACATAAATGAATAATTATAAATGAATAGATTTTGGTTAAGGGTTGTCAACTTGGCAATATTTAAGATCACCTGGAATGGTTTTTAAAAATACTGATAAAGATGCTTCACTTCAGAGAAATAAATCAGAATTTTTGAAATGGTATCTAGGCATGAGTATTTCAAGGTATGTCCCAAATGAGTCTAACTTGCATCCAATTTTTAGGTCCATCAGTTGAATAGAAAGGTTTACATTTGACTCTTTTACTCATTTTACATTTTACTCTTCATTTTACTTCATTGGGTCTTCATAGAATCCAAAATATTGTTGTTTAATACTGCTTATTATCTGCAAGAAGTATTCTATAGGAAAAAAAGCAAAAGAAACAAACCTCACCCAGTAATATTTGCTTTACATTTAAATGTGGCCTATGATAATTAGTAGAGAGGAAATTATACCAACTAAATAAAAGTGTCCAGCTTATAAAAATGTAAAATTATGATTAGAGTATATTTCTACATAATATTTTCCTATAGAATTTTTTGTTAAGTAATCACGATACTAAATTATTTTTGTGCATCTGAGACATACTGTTAGTTCACTCCACAAGCACATAATATATCACTATCAACAAACACACACAAAAAAACAGATGAGCCTGTGTTGTAAAGGCACTCACTTAAAAATTTGTTGTACATTTCGAGGGAAAGAGAATCAAGAACTTATTATGGTATTATAGTTACTGTGCACTGAATTGTAAATCCAAAAGTTCACTGCACTTTTAAAAATACAAGAGCTCAGTGCACACATCAAAAACCTACTTTGGTTGACTATGCATAACAATGCACAAATTTTACTGCAGGAGTTTTCATCAAACGTAATTTTGGAAGGTGTAACCTAAGCTTAATAATTCAGCTCAATTCCCTCTTACTTGTTTGGCAATGCACAATTCTTAGGTGTATGGAGTAATTTTCATTTTTCTGTGCTTATTTGAAAGCACGATTTTAAAATGTACTGAATGTGCATTGGTTTAGCGATTAAAAAAATTTTCCTCATCACTGCTTAAATAGATTGGAAAAATAAGTAAACCATGAACAGTATTATAGCAATAAAATTATCGTTAAAAATAAGCCAAGAGGCCCGACCAGTGGCATAGGGGTTAAGTGCGTGTACGCCTCTTCGGTGGTCCAGGGCTCAGGGGTTCAAATCCTGGGCACAAATCTACACACTGCTCATCAAGCCATGCTGAGGTGGCAGCCCACATAGAAAAAATAGAGGAAGATTGGCACAAATGTGAGCTCAGGGACAGTGTTGCTCAAGCAAAAAGAGGAAGATTGGCAACAGATGTTAGCTCAGGGCCAATCTTCCTCACCAAAAAAAACCCCAAAAACAAAAACTTCTATGTAACACAAAGGATGATTTCTTCTTTTCCATCTCTAAAATTTAGCAACATTTTCCAATATATGGGAAAGAAACTGGTTAGAATTCAAATTACAAATCTTTATTATGTAAATTAGTTGGATTATCTGTTTTCTGGAAGCCATTTATTATGTTCCAGGTCTTCTTCTAACCTTGTATCACTTTACTAAATTATTTAATGTCCCTAGTTATCATTCAAAGATTACACTTTTCCTTTCCTTTGTTTTAAGCTCTTAGAAATATTGTTTCTTGGCAAGGGATCATTGACAAATTTGAAGAGGGGGGCCCATGAACATACTCCCCAAATATTTTTTAAATAGTGATATAATGTTTTCTCTCTTCATGTACAATATTCTTCAAAAAATAAAGTAACCCAACCAGATTTCTAAAAATATTTAAGAGCTAAGAAAATATTTAGTGGTCTAATATCAAAGGAGCATACAACTTCTTTAAACCAAACATTAACTTTAGAATGTCTTGATAATAGCTAAACAATACTTACATATCTTATTCCCAAAGACCAATTTTACCCAGGATATTTATTTCATCAGTTAGCATGCCTTAAAGAGCAAATAACAGAGCTCCTGATGGACAGTATTTAACCTATGTGGTTATGTATTGTTTGTTAATTGAGAAGTACGGAGGTATGCATTCCCCGAGTTAGTTCTGTGACTTTTCCATCCTTCTTCTCTGCCATTCTGATGTTTTCTGTATCATGTTAGTGACCTCATCATCACATGGTGGCTGCTCAGCTCCAACCACCCTATCTTGTGGGGAGAGTGCATGCAGCAATGGGGAAGCATACAGGAGCAAAGATGAGCTCTCTTCACAGGACTACCTCTTTTTGCCAGGAGGGCAAATCACTAAAGTCTACAACAGACTTCATTTTATGTTTCATTTGGCCTGAACTGGGTAACATGTCCATCCCTACACTCCTTCCTGGCCCAACAGGAGAAGATTGCTATGAGTATTTACACCAGTGTTTCCAATTGGCGGCATGGGCATCTTGGATGAGGCAATTCTTTATAGTGTAGGACAGTCCTATGAGCCCTAAGCACTAAATGCCTGAGGCTCATCATCATAACAGCTACATCACTCTTCATACTTCCTGGATGAACAGCACTA
Source organism: Equus quagga (assembly GCF_021613505.1). Taxonomy (NCBI): domain Eukaryota; kingdom Metazoa; phylum Chordata; class Mammalia; order Perissodactyla; family Equidae; genus Equus; species Equus quagga. The sequence continues at coordinate 33,091,488 of NC_060285.1, forward strand.
CCATCTGTTGAGAACCAGCAATTAGAACATCCATGATTCATCCTCCCAGGATGAGTATGTTGCCATGAAAAAGATTCAGTTTTTGTTTAGCATGAGAAAGAGAAGATTGGTCTTGGGTAGGTGACCAACAGTGTCTACCACACCTCTGAAAGCAAATAAATTAATGATTTGATTACATCATGTTTACTCATATTCTCCACCTTTAACAGATAATACAGAAGAAAGTGCTTTAGTCCCAACTTCTGTTTGCTAATTGTGTTTTATTGGAAAAATTGTTTCATCTCTCCAAACTTTGATTTTCTCACCTCTGAAATGATAGTTTTGAACTGAATAATCTCCTGCATTGCTTCCAATCCTAAAGAACCTCAGGTGTACAATTTTTTTTAATTCAAGTATTGTGGATTGGCTATATTGTAACTGAGATGTGATGCATATGATAATCTAGAATTTTCTATGAGATTCTGTAGCTTTCCACAAAAGGACACTTGGTAAATCAATCTCTGAAGAGTAAATAAGAACATTTGTTTATCCATTTGTACCAAACAAATTTAGAAAACACAACATCATTGTAATTATGAGAAAAACATGGTTAAATAAGTAGGATTTTTAAACTAATTTTCCAAACAGCTGGAAGATAGCAATGTCTTGCCTGGGAAAATTGATCTTCTGAGTTTTGTTTCATTCACGTTTGTGTGTACATTTAAATACTTTAACTTTTTTCAAATAAGCAAATATTTTTCTCAGTTAATTATACGTTAAAATTCTTCACAATAGCAATGAAACCATCTAAATATTAAACGATCTATGTATCAAATTCTGATAATATTTGGATTATTAATATGATTACTTATACTATATAAATTGTTTTCCCAACAATGATACTTTCCTTCCAACAATTATCATAGAAAAAAGAAATTTTGTCAGCAGGTAAAACATCCTTTCAATCACTCACTCACACATTTATCAAATATTTACTGCGTACTAAATGTATATGCTGGAGCCTGTAAGCAATTTGACTTCCCAACATCTGCTCTTTTCCTGTCTAACTCCTATACATCCTTCAAAACTCAAAGTATCACTTACTCTAAAAGCCTTTCCTTACCACCTTGCCTTGATTAAATTTCTCCTGTGTGGTTTTTACTGCACTCTGTCCTTTTTAGTTTTTTAGGGTACTTACCATTCACTAAAGTTACCTAGTTACTTGCTCTTCCTCCACAAGACCATAACTTTGATTTCAGTATCTCCAGTCCCAAACACTGTGCCTGTTATATGGTAGAAGTTTCCCAATAGTCATAAAAATAAACACCATTTAGATACATATTATTTGACCATCACCACAATCCTATAAGGCAGGATATTATTATCCTCATTTTATTGGTAAGAAAACCAGAATATAAAGAGGATAGATAACTTTCTCATTACATACCGCTAATATGTGGAAGAACTTAGAGTAGAACCCAAATCAGTTTTGCTCTACAGCTACTTCATAAATGCCAACATTTTTTCTTTCTTTTTTTTTAACTGACGTAACATCGGTTTATAACATTATGTAAATTTCCAGTGTACTTAATTATATTTCCACTTCTGTATAGATTATATCACGTTCACCACCAAAAGTCTAGTTGCCATCCATCACAGTTCAAATGTACCTCTTCACCCCTTTTGCCCTCCCCCCACCTCCTTCCTCTCCGGTAACCACTAGTTTATTCTTGATATCTATGTGTTTGTTTGTTGTTGTTTTATCTTCTACATATGAGTGAAATCATATGGCATTTGCCTTTCTCCATCTGACTTATTTCACTTAACATAATGCCCTCAAGGTCCATCCATGTTGTCACAAATGGCAAGATTTCGTCTTTTTTTTATGGTGGAGTAGTATTCCACTGTGTGTGCGTGTGTGTGTGCATGTGTGTGCGTGTATCTCATCTTCTTTATTCATTCACTTGCCAATGGGTACTTAGGTTGTTTCCAAGTCTTGGCTATTGTGAATAACGCTACAGTAAACATAGGGCTGCATATATCTTTTTGAATTAGTTTTTGTGTTCTTTGGATAAATACCCAGCAGTAGAATAGCTGGATCATATGGTAGATCTATTCTTAATCTTTTGAAGAATCTCCATATTGTTTTCCATAGTGGCTGCACCAGTTTACATTCCCACCAGCAGTGTATGAGGGTTCCCTTTTCTCCACATCCTCTCCAACACTCGTTATGTTTTTGTCTTTTTAATAATAGCCATTCTGACAGGCACAAATTGATATCTCATTGTAGTTTTGATTTGCATTCCTCTAACAATTAGTGATGTTGAACATCTTTTCATGTGCCTGTTGACCATCTGTATATCTTTTTTGGAAAAATGTATGTTCAGACCCTCTGCCTATTTCTTAATCAGGTTGTTTGCTTATTTGTTGTTGAGTTGTTTGAGTTCTTTGTGTATTTTGCATATTAACTGCTTATTGGATATATAATTTGCAAATATCTTCTCCCAATCAGTAGGCTGTCTTTTTATTTTGCTGGTGGTTTCTTTTGTGTACAGAGCTTTTTAATTTGCTGTAGTCCCATTTGTTTATTTTTTCCTTTGTTTCCCTTCCCTAAGGAGGGATATTTAAAAAGATACTTCTAAGAACAATGTCAAGAAATGCCAACTTTTTGAATGAATAAATTAAACTATCAGCTTGCTCAGTGAATATTACCACTGGACCTTATCAGCCACACACACAACTTCCTTTCATCAGAAATCAATGTTATTTTTTCCTCTCTAAACAAACTAGCATATTCATATATGTATGTGCCTATTATTACTATGTCCATTCACTACCTTTTCACGTTTTGATTAGCCCCTTACTGTTAAAGCATCAAGAACCCCTTGGCACAATTGTTATCCTGAGTTACAAGCACAGTACCAAGAAGATAAGTGGCAATGTTTTACTCTAAAAATCAAAGTGCACTAGTGGTTTCTCCTATGTTGGAATTTTATTCTCTGGATTGAGATATTTTCAGACTGTAGTTCTTTCACAGTCTTTAACTGTCTTTCATATTATCCAAAAAGTCTCTTAAGGAAATCTTCTGAAAACTCAAGACCACCTTTGCTGACAATTTCCCAATTGCAAGAGATTTTATACAGAAAACAAATTTTGAATATCCTGTCTTATAAAATGAGAAAGAAGAAAAAATCATCAAATGACTCAGTAACCCCACATTCTGTAACTTTTTAAATCTTTTCTGGAAAATAAGGATGTTTATTTATTTAAAAAAAATAGTTCCATGTGGTTAATTAGGGATAGTATAGGGGTCACGGGATCAGAGGAACTGGGGTCAACTTGTGGTTCTATCGTGTGAAAGTTCTGTATCTGGATCTGATGTCAGTCTTCCTGAGCCTCAGTTTCTCCTATGAAGTTCAAATCCCTTGTTCTAGAACTAATTTTTGTTACTTATATCTAAAATTTTAAAGATGGAGAACTGGGTTCATTTATCTATTTATCAATTAAGAAACACATATAAGAAAAGGTTATGAATATTGGTCCCAAATTTGTTTTGGATATCTTTATTAGGCAGTGATTCAAATTTTGAGTTAGAAACTTGCATTCCAAAATGTTTGCTATTTCTGTATAAATGTGATCTTAAGTGTGTCCTCAAATGCACTATCCTTTGAAGATTGAGTTGATAAAATAAACATAAAATTATGTTATCTTATTTAGAAATGCTAAATGAATTTTATACATGATAATATGAAGTATTTCTGCTATTGTTATTTCCCATAAATATTTGCCCACATTAGGGTACAATTACTAACTCAATACCCAACAATAAAATATAAAATATTAGACCTTAAATATATGAATTTAAATCAACTTAAAAATAAATTTGTTTCTTACCGATATTACTTAAGAAAATATAATAGTTTCTTAACAATAATACTCCAAAAAGTGATATGTATATTTGTGAGCTACACAAGAATGATGCTGCTTTTAAAAAAAGAAAAATCCACGTCAAATTGGCTTACAACAAAACTCATAAATCTATGAGTCAGCTGTGGCTCTGCTGGATTCTGCTGGAATGAGTTTAGTGACTCCACTCAGGCTGTGGTTTATCTGAGCCCGGTTCCAGGATCTCATTTGAGTCCAAGTCTGCTTCATGAGCCTCGGTTTGGAGGCAGGCTGAATTAAAGCTGTTGATGGAGTGTATGCTGTCTCACAGAGGATCCCTGGAAGACATAAACCAAATCAGATTACACAAGCGAATGTAAGACTCCTATGCTCCCATGTTTTTTCATGTGGCCAAAGCAAGTGACATGACCACACTCAATGTCATTGTTATCAGGAGGTTAATACTGTGCATCAAGAAAGAGAGGAGAAAAAGTGAACATTTACTAAACAATAATTCAATTTATCACATAAAACTTTCATTTGGAAATAATATAAAGTTTTGACAGCCATATTTTAGGAGGGAAAAAACCTTAAGTATTAGACATAAGTTGTGAAACATAATAATTTGATACTTAGACTCAATAGCTTCAATAAGATTCACCTTATAATTTACAAGTTAGTTCCATATCCTAGAGGGAAAAAATTAAATCTATGTTTAGGAATAAAGCCAAGGAGTTTATGAATCATCAGTTTTCATTGATAGGCAGTGTGGTTCAAAGGAAATATCTCTTAATTGAGAGGCGATTCTTATTTAATTTCTATTATCTTCTTCTCTCATAAATCCAGGTGGCCCGTGTGTAAAGTAAATTTTGTGATTTAATATCTAAGAACTGCTTTAAAAATTACATTCTTGCTTTAAAATATCACTTCATTGCTACCAATATTACTTTTCATATGAAAAGAAAGATTTCTAATGAGCTAACTTCTCATTCAAATCTTTTAAAAAATATATACAAAATGAAGTAATTGTTCTCATCTGGGAAATAATAGCACATTTCCTAGAAGGATGTTGAAATTAAAAATTACATAGTAAGTATTGATTTCTTTATTGCGTTTACACTTTCTCTTCAAAATATATATTCAAATCTAATTAAATACAAACTCATAAATAACATTGTGAAAGCTTCTGATTGTTTTCACGTCTTTCTGATAGAAAAAGAACTCTAATATTGTAATAATATCATTATTAATAATATCATTATCAATGATATCATCGCAGTGTTCCTGTTTCATTTACAAAAATGCTTTGCAGGAATCATTTGAGATAGATGGCTTGAATACTTATATTACTGAAGGAGAAAGAAATTTCAGCATCCATGTCTGAATCATAAGCATTTATTCTGTCTTGCACATGAGTGTCCAAGCATTAATATCTTGAAGCTACACTCTTACTGAATTTCATAATACTAGTTCATGTTCCTGCTTCATAAAACAATCGGGCATTTTATCATCGTGCCTTTACGATATACACATTCATCAAATTATGATTAGCTAAGGTCAAGCTTGCAGCTACAAATAACATCCACAGTATTTGATAAATAACGCAATAAAATATCATTAACTGCTCAATGTAATGGATGATCTACTTGTTTCCCCTTCTGCTGCTCAGCTATAATCTTTAGGGCTGCAGAAGTCACACTACAGTTCCAGTAATAATGGGCTTGTTACTGAATCCATTAACTTAATATTTACCCATTTTATTGCACAATCTGGATAAAACAACCAATTGACAACATTTATAAATAATATCATTGAACATTTGTTAAATAGATTTTTACTATGCTTCCTCCCTGAGTTGTTCTTTGTGTGTACCTCATGAATTTATTTATTAATATAAATAATTATGAATGTATACTATAAATAAATAAGTAATCTAAAAATAAATATTTCCATAATTCCTTGAACTGAAAAAGTCAATATACTGTGTTTATAAATATTATATAACCAATTCTAAATGGATAATAGTATAGCTATTACACATATATGAAATATATATGTACTCACATGTGGATTGCAATAATAGTGAGAAAAAGGAGAATATCTGAACATTAACTTATGTGACTCGTGAAGTCAGAAGGTGCACTGTCATTATCTGTGGGGAGATTAGGACTAGTAAGTAAGTAGGCAGTAAAATTTTTATTGCTATGGGCTCACAATCATTTGGAAATTCATCAAGACTTAAAAGGATTAATTCAGACAACTATTTGCATTTTGTATTTGGAAGAAGTCTATTAGAAGGGGGAGAAACTCATTACAGTGCCTGAAATATTGACATTAGATATGTAATATTCATAAAATTGTACCAATATTTAAGCCAATTTATATAAATTGAGGAATAAATATGACACATTATATCCAGGCAACACACTTAAAATTTTATTCATTTGGTAGGTTAGACTTCGGAGAGGAAAATTATTTAAAGTGATATGTTTTATTAGTCAGCTATGCAAACACAATAGCTAAATTGAGCGTTGTACGAATATATTTGTGCTACGTAGTTAACAAGTCAGAAGAAGAGACAATCTCTATCAACATTTTGGATACACAATGATGCAATTCAATTTTTAGTAATATTTTACTTAGGTCCACTGAGAACTTTTAGTTATTATCAACTTTGTTCCCTAGCGATTCTTTTTCCACTGAGAATAGTAGTCCAAAATATTTAGTTGTTTGAGTTTATGCAATGTCTTGTCATTTTTTTGCCTTTGGTCACAACATGGAAAAAAACTTTGAAATAAGCAACAATAATGTAATTGCAAAGGAGACAAATAAGCTATGTACACAATTCTGTTTCACGATGTGCCTCTGAGGTCATCATTCAGAATAAAATACATTTCACGGTGCTGGTGAAGTTGCGAAAATAAACAAAGGGCTAGGGCAACTCCTTTATCAGAGAGCACTACCTATTATGTGCCCTACTAGGAACATAGGGATCAAAGGCAGATATCATTCCTTTGGGAGTTTACTGCATAGTGGAAGGAAGTAGACAAATGCAATACTTTTCACAGCTATACTCTGTGTGCTGTGAAGACAGGCAATGTAGGCATCTGTTTTGTTTGCTACTGTACCGCCCGCATTCTCTGTAACTAGCATAGAACCTTGTACACAGTTGATTCTCCAAAATAAATATTGATGGATAAGAGTGATAGTGTTGTTAGTACAAGATTGAGAGGGGGCACATAGAATATACATCTAGGCCATAACTAGAAGATATAAAAAGATAACTGTGAGGATGTACCATCTGGATTCAATTTTCAACAATGTGGAGGAATTGCCAAGCTAATGAAAGGATCTGGTGAAGACTGGTGTCAGAAAGAAGACATGGCATATAGGCGGGAGGAGGAACAGGCCCCATCCCATAGAGTTCATGGTGCATTTTATGGAATGTCCTGTGGCTGGAGTGGGCTGCACCTAATGGTGAGTTGCAAGAGATGAGACAGGCAGGCAAGATGGAGGGCTCAGATCCTGAAAGGTCCTACATGCCATGCACAAGTCTCCAGATTTTGTCGTATAGACGAGGAAGAGCCATTGAAAGACTTTAAGAAGAGAGTTTCAGGCTAATATTTTCTTTTTCTAAAATTACTCTGGTATCCAGTTGCAGGGGAAGAGTTCAGACAGAAACTAGTTAGGAGTCTATTGCCCTAATTGTCGCATGCCATGAACAGGACCTCCAATAAAGGACAGGTAATAAAAGAGGAGTATATAAATAATTTGAAAGGTATAATTTAAGAGGTGGAAGGAATGGGATTACTTTCAAGAAAAACATTAGTATGAGAGAGGCCCAAATGAACTGAAATATATATATTGTTTTGTTTATTATTATTAATCATTTCATCCCATTCTTGTTTTAATTGTTTTACATCATCATGCCAGTTACCAATTAAAAATTATTTAACTCTATGTGGGCCGGCCTGGCGGCATAGTGGTTAAGTTTGTGCGCTCTGCTTCACTGGCCCGGGGTTTGCAGCTCCGGATCCTGGGCACAGACCTAGCACTGCTCTTCAAGCCATGCTGAAGTGGCATCCCAGATAAAATAGAGGAAGATTGGCACAGATGTTAGCTCAGTGACAGTCTCCCTCAAGCAAAAAAGAGGAAGATTGGCAACAGATGTTAGCTCAGGGACAATATTCCTCACACACAAAAATTATGTAACTCTAGGGGCTGGCCCCATAGCCTAGTGGTTGAGTTCAGTGCATTCCACTTTGATGGCCCAGATTTGTGGGTTTGGATCCCAGGCATGGACCTACACCACTTGTCATCCATGCTGTGATGGCCAACGACATACAAAGTAGAGGAAGAATGGTGCAGATGTTGGCTCAGGGCTAATCTTCGTCAAACAAAAAAAGAGGAGGATTGGAAATAAATGTTAGCTCAGGGCTAATCTTCCTCAGCAAAAAAAACAAAAATAATGTAACTCTCTGCCAGATCCGTTGCTTCAGAAGTGTTTCTTGAGCACCTGCTGTCTAAGGAATACTATGCCATGCTGTGGAATACTGTAGGAAACTATGAAAAATGAGTTAAAATATTTTCCCTAGTTGTACTTTAAATGGTAACATACAATCTTCAAAATATTTTTCTTATTACGTGGGGAAAGACTAGCATGCGAGTACCTAGGCAAAGGACAGGGGGTTAGGAGAAATTGAGTGGATCGGAAATTGGTAGAAATTGACACTACAAATGGACTATCTGAAAGAGAGCAGATTCCTGAGTAGAGCCATCAGGTGGTATCTTAGGTGGCACGGAAACACAGGAGGAGGTTGTGAGACCCAGAAAGGAAGAGGCCGTATGAAAAGTCAGTAGCAGCTGTACATTTACACAGAGCTCACCCAGAGCACTGGACATTAAACAGAAAGCTAGTTTTATGTTAATCTGGTTAATGTGGCTGACACCTTATTATGCTGATACAAAAAGGAAATGAGAATAAATGAATATTTTGTTATACTTCAGTATAAATTGGATAAAGGTGAACATTTAAGTAAATCTCATTCTCTCAAAGGCAGAATATTTTCACAATTTATATTTGACTTTTTGCTCCGTCACATACTAGTAAATTTGGTCAAGATATTTGATCTCTTTTAAGCCACGTCATAAAATAGTAATGATAAGGCGTATCTTCTTTTCTTCTCATGAGCATTAAATGAAATATCACTTATAAGTGGCTTAGCACAGTATTTCATATAATGTTTAGGTTTAGTCTTGTCATGATTTGTCTTCCTTTTACTATTTTTGGTAGTGAGAGACAGCCCTGATTAAAATGAAAAATCCATGCCCTCATGAAGCTTACCTTCTACTGAATGAAATCATCATAATCATTACCTTATTTTAGCATTAATGTTTTGTTTTGTTTCTGTGAGGAAGATTGGCAACAGATGTTAGCTGAGGAAGATTAGCCCTTAATTAACATCTGTGCTAATCTTCCTCTGTCTTATATGGGGCACTGACACAGTGTGGCTTGAGGTCGTGCCCGGAATCTGAACCTGTGAACCCCAGGCCATCAAAGCAGAGCCGGCAAACTTAACCACCACACCACCGGGCTGCCCCAATAATGTTTTTTTTTCTTTCTCCCTGACATGGTAGCAGTATTCCAATGTATATAGAATGATTGCTTAGGCAACAGTGCCACAAAGGAGTAACTCTGTTCTTTCTGTTAATAATTAAAAGAGTTAGTCTTTTTAACTAAGAGAAAGGGAAGCTAGATATAAGAGCATTTCAGAAAACTGGTGAATGGCTTCAATTTCTTTTCAAGCTGGCTTCCAATATCAGTGAAACCTTCTTTAGTGCCTCTATTTCTTAGCATTTTCTACTTTGCAGGAAGAATGCATGTTTGATATAGATCAAGAATTATTAAATGGAAGACGTAAACATGTTCTAGTATTACAGTACATTAGTCAGTGTTATGACAAATAAAGGAAGAAAAACGAATCATGTAAGAAATAATTGTAATAGGCCTACCCATTTCTAGTCTTTGACCGGTTCAATGCTATCTAGGACACCAACACACTTAAAAGTCGTTGAGTAAAAGGATACAATAATACTTGACTGTGCTCTCCCCTCTACATAATGCCTCTTATGAATCTCCACAAATCTTTCCGTGCAATGAATCATTCATTTGTTCATGAATTTGCCTTGTTTTTTTAAAGAAGTACATTTAACAAGAACTCTTTATGCTAAGTTAGGAAAAAATGGAGTTGTCGATTGGAGAATAGCACAATGGGAAAAAGATATAAGGACAAGGATGAGATCATCCAAAATTGTAATTGGAATGAGCAGGCTTTAAATCATGATGTTTGAAAGTACAATTTTAATTAATTTTCACAAATTTCAAACTAAAAGAAGCCAATTATTTTATATAGAGTGCCCCTAGAATGCTTAAAGCAAGCTGTTTTTGAATTCCCTTATCACTCAGCAAATATTTACCTAAATGCTTCCTAGGTGCCAGGTACCATGCTAAGTCATCTTGTTTGTGAGTCACAGAATACATGCTGACATTGTTTATTACCATTTCATCTTAAAATGATGAGGGGTGGGCAGCCAGTAAGTTTCTTGGATTCAGAATGAAGATGTCTAAAAATGGAAACATTTTTATTGTTCCTTTAACAGAAAGGATTATATGTTCATTGTAGAAAAATCTGAAAATAAATGTTAAAGAACAGAATAAAATACAAAAGTTCTACCAGTGTCAACAACTTAAGGTTATATCCCTCCCTCAAATTTCTCTCTCTCTCTCTATATATACACACACACAATTATCTATCTATATATACACACACACACAATTTTACCTATGTGTATACACACACACATGAACACATGCAATTGCATATATGTATAATGGGATCATAATGGAAGTTGTGTATAGTTTGCTTTGTCACTTAAAGATGGATGCTGTATGTTATCCACATTGAATGTAACTATTCATGCAAATGTATTTGGGCAAATGTGCAAAACACCATTTGTGACTTCTCTAATTAGTTTAATCAATCTCTCCATTGTAGGGTCATAAAGTTTTTCCAGGTTTTCTGCAATTTTAATGATGTAGCAATGAATATTCTTGTAGATAAAACTGCTCAAATTCCTAATTAGCCCCTCGAGATGATCACTTAGAAATAGAATTAATGAGTCAAATGGTACATACATGTTTAAGACTTTGGATCATAATGTTAATTTATATCCAGAAGATAAAATATAAGTAATAGAAAAGAGTATCTATTTCCCAGAAATTTTGTCAACATTGTAAAATACCACTGTCAATCTGAGAGATGGAAATGACCTTGAGCATGTGTGCTAATTTGCAATTTTTAAATCACTCTCAAGCCAGAACATCCTTTTATATTTGTTTGGCTTGACCTCTCTCTCAACCTCTTTCCCTCTCTCTGGAATATGTTTTGCGTGTGGATCACATTATCTATTCATAGCCAAGTTACATTTTTCCTATTGGGTTAGTAATGAATTTCTTAAAGACTCATAAGCTGTCTTACAGTTCTAAATTTATGGTTATTTTCCCCAGTTTTTCATTTTTCTTATGACTTATTTTTGTTTGTATTTACCATACATATATAGTAAGGCCTCTTCCATTTAGTAATTCTACAGATATTTATTTAGACCCTATTATATTTTGAGAATTGTTCTAGGCACAGAGAATATAGCAATGTACAGAAATGGTTTTACATTCTAACTCAAAAATTATATTAATATGCAATGTAATTTTGATTGATTTTTTAAAAAATATCATTTGCAAATTTAGGAGCAGGATAATAGTATACTATAGAGATATAATTTTATTTTCCAAAATAATTGCATATCATCCCAAAACAATTTTCTTTAACTTTAAATCTATTTTCAGTGATTTAATGAAACTTTATAATAAAATAATGTGTTCATTCACTTTTCATGTTTTTATTGATCTCCATTTATATCTCTCACTTTAAAATATCATACATTTTGTAGTGTTTTTAATTAGTGTTGTTAGAAGTATATTTGTTAGTCTATTAGCAGAACATATTCCAGAAATTTTAACTTGCAGGGTTCTCGTTGTTAATGACAATCTGAATGTCTTTTTTCTTCAAAGTTTGTATATGTGAAATTGTTGTTAATTTTCAGTTGTATTATTTAACTTAAATTTTAAAAAATAAAATTTGAAAATAGAAGTATAAATAACTATATACAGGTATACGAATATTTTGGTTCTGTAAACTGCCTAAAGTGATGTACCCTATTTAGTCTAGCAGAAATCTGTCAAACGTTAACTTATCCTTTTGCAAATTCCTCTTCCTTCTCTGAAAATTCTAAAACTTTAGAAAACAAATTAACCAGATTAACTATAAAGAAAAAAAACTTGGACTATTCAGACCAATTGTAGTCAATGTAATACCAGCAAGCACCACATCTATTCAAATCTTATTTTTCTGTTCATGTTTTTATAGTTTGGGGGCAGTCTAAAAGAAATTTCTCTGCAGCAGTAATCAGAAAACACAGGATTTTTAGCACAGAATCTCCATATCTCTTCATTATCTGTCTACTATTAACTCCACTAGTGAATGCAATACTTTGAGTGGACTATTCTTTTGTATTCCCTATTTTTGTGTCTGTCTATGCAAGGCTGCTTGCAAAAGGTGCTTAAAAATATTGATTTATTCCCTGAAATAAGTCAGTACTCACTCATTTCCCCATTCTATTCACAAGAAATCATAACTGAATGACAAAAGCGACACTTAGATTTTATTTTAGCTATAGAGGAGATATTCAGTAGGGAGTTTTCAACATAGGAAAGTATTGCCAAGAGAAGTGGATTATAATTCCAGCATTGAAAAATACAATTTTTCCCCCTTATTTATCATGTCTTGGAGATCATTTGTTCACAAGGTCTAGTGCATCCTTCTGAATGTCTGTTCAAAATGTTACTACACATAATATCAACAAAGTATTTGATTATGCATGCTTATGTATATATCTTGTGTCTACGTGCATATTTATTTATTTATGCATGCTTATATACAAATGAACAGAATGCCAGCAATGATTCAAGGGATGGCATGGAGGAATTAGGATTATTTGTTATTATAAGGTACTCGCACTACCTGTGAAATGGCATAGTCTTATTTGAAGGTGGACTTGGATTAGCTGTAAATGTATATTGCAAACTCTAGGGCAATCATTAAAAAAAAAGTAAAAAATGATGTATAAGCAATTTGCTAGGAAAGGAGAGAAAATGGAACCTTATAAAATGTTCAGTTAAAATCACAAAAGGCAGAAAAAGAGTGGAATACAAAAATAGGAACAAAGACAAGGGCAAAAAAAAGAAAATAGTAATGAAAATGGTATATATTAATCCAACTACATTAATAATCACTTTAGTCAGTGGTCTAAATGTACCAATTGAAAGACAAAGATTACCAGAGTGGATAAATCATACAACATCTACTCTCAGACCACAATGAAATTAAACTAGATATCTATAACAGAAAGATAACTGGAAAATCCCAAAATAAGTGGAAATTAAACAACACACTTTAACTAACATATGGGTAAAAGAAGAAATCTGAGGAGAAATTTAAAAATATTTTTAACTAAGTGAAAATGAAAACACAACTTACCAAAATTTATAGAACATTATGAAAGCAGTGCTTAGAAGGAAATTTATGGCATTGAATGCATATATTTGGAAATAAAAAATATCTAAAATCAATACTCTAAGTTTCCACTTTAAGAAACTAGAAAAAGAAGAGCAAATGAAATCCAAAGTAAGAAGAAGGAAAGATTTAATAAGAATTAGAGCAGAAATCAATGAAATTAAAACAGAAAATCAATAGAGAAAATTGATAAAACTGAATGCTGGTTCTTTGAAAAGATCAATAAAATTGAAGTCTCTATCCAGGTTAACTAAGAAAAAAAAAAAAGAGAGGATACAAACTGCTAATATCACATGTGAAAGAAGGGACATCACTACAGATTCCATAAACATTAAAAGGATGATAAAGGAATAATATGAACAACTCTATGCCCACAAATTTTATAACCTAAATGAAATAGACCAATTTTTGCAAGTCACAAAACTCACACAAGAAGAAACAGATGGTCTGAAAAGGCCTGTTATCTATTGAAGAAATTGAATTGATAACAAATAACCTTCCAAAACAGAAAGCACCAGGCATAGATGGGTTATCTGGTGAATTCTACTGAAGATTTAAGAAGAAAGTATAAAATTCTCTACCATCTCTTTCAGAGAACAGAAGCAGAAGGAATACTTTTTAACTCATTCTACAAGGCCAGCATTACCCTAATAGCAAAACAAGGCAAAGACATTACAAGAAAAGAAAATCACACACCAATATCTCTTTCGAAATAGATGAAAAATCCTCAACAAAATATTGGCGAATTGAATCCTACAATGTATAAAAGGAATTACACAATGCAACTAAATGGGATTTATCCCAGGTATGCAAGGTTGGTTCAACATTCAAAAACTAATTTTTTTTTTCTGCTTTATCTCCCCAACCAGCCCCCCGATACAGAGTTGTATATCTTAGTTGCAGGTCCTTCTAGTTGTGGGATGTGGGACGCCGCCTCAACATGGCCTGACCAGTGGTGCCATGTCCACGCCCAGGATCCGAACCCTGGGCCACCACAGCTGAGCGCACAAACTTAAGCGCTCGGCCAAGGAGCTGGCCCCCAAAAACTAATTTTTAATGTAATCTCTCACATCAACGGGCTAAAAAAGCAAAATCACATGATAATATCAATAGATGCAGAGAAAGCATTTGACAAAATCCAACACTAATTCATAATAAAAATACTCAGTAAACTAGGAATAGAAGAGAACTTCCCCAAAATGATAAAGAATATCTACAAAAAACCTACAGCTAACATCATTCTTAGTAGTTAGAAACTCAAAGTTTTCTCACTAACATCAGGTACAAGGCAAGGATGTCCCCTCTCACCACTCCCTTTCAAAATAATCCTGGAAGGTCTAATGTAACATAAAAAGAAAAAAAAGAATAGGTATACAGATTGAGAAGGAAGAAATAAACCTGATTTGTTCACAGATAACATGATTGTCTATGTAGAAGATCTGAAAAAAATCAATTAAAAAAACTTTGAACTAATGAGTGATTATAGCATGGTTGCAGGATACAAAGTTAATATTAAAAAGTCAGTTGTTTTCCTACATACTAGCAATTAACAAGTGAGATTTAAAATTAAAAACACAATACTACTTACATTGGCACCAAAAAAATGAAATACTTAGGTATAAATCTAACAAAATTTGTACACGTACTATATGAAAAAACCACAAAACTCTGATAAAAAGAAAATCAAAGGACTAAACAAAAAGAGATATAGTCCATGTTCATAGATGGGAAGACTCAATATTTCTAAGATGTTGGTTCTTCCCAAATCAATCTATAGATTCAATTCAGTCCCAGTCAAAATTCCAGCAAATTATTTTGTGGATATTGACAAACTTATTCTAAAGTTTATATGGAGAGGTAAATGACCCAGAATAAACAACACAGCATTGAAGAAGAACAAAGTTGGAGAACTGACACTATTCAACTTCAAGACTCACTGTAAATTGACAGTAAACAAGACACTGTGGTATTGGCAAAAGAACATACAAATAGATAAGTGGACCAGAATAGAGAAGACAGAGACAAAGCTACATAAATGTAATCAATTGATATTTGACAAAGGAGCATAGGCAATATAATGGAATAAAGATAGCCTTTTCACAAATGGTGCTGGAACAACTTGATGTCCAAATGAAAAAAAAAATGACTCGAGACATAGACCTTACACTGCTTATGAAATTAACTCAAAATGCATCACAGACTTAAAATGTAAAATGCAAAACCATAAAACCTCTAGAAGACAACATAGGAGAAAATCTAGATATCCTTGAGTATGGTGATGACTTTTCAGATACAACACCAAAGACAAGATCCATGAAATAATTGATAATTTAAACTTCGATAAAATGAAAATTTTCTTCTCTGCAAATACAATATCAAGACAAAAAGAAGAAATCCACAGGCTGGGAGAAAATATTTGTAATAGACACATCTAATAAAGGACTATTATCTGAAAGACACAAAGAATACTTAAAACTCAACAACAAGGGTCCAGCCCAGTGATGTAGTGCTTGAGTTCACATGCTCTGCTTTGAGGCCCAGGGTTCTTGGCTTCAGGTCCTGGGCACAGATCTATGTACCACAAGCCATGCTGTGGTGGTGTCTCACATGCAAAATAGAGAAAGATTAGCACATATGTTAGCTCAGGGCCAATCTACCTCACCAAAAATAAATAAATAAAACTTAACAATAAGAAAACAAACAATCCAATTAAAAAATGGACCTTAACAGACACATCACCAAAGCAGATGTACAGATGACAAATAAGCATAGGAAAACGTGCTCCACATCATATGTCATCAGGGAAATGCAAATTAAAACAACAATGGGATACCTTATTAGAATACACACTTAGTATAATGGCTAATATCCAGAACACTGATAACACCAAATGGCGGCAAGGTCTCATTCATTCCTGATGGGAAGGCAAAATGGTACAACCACTTTGGAAGACAGTATGGTGGTTTCTTACAAAACTAAACATACTCCTGCCATAATCCAGCAGTTACTCTCCTTGGTAATTACTCAAATGAATTGAAAACTTATGCCCACACAAAAACCTGCACACAGATGTTTATGCCAGCTTTACGCAAAATTGGCAAAAACTTAGAAGCAACCAAGATGTCCTTCAGTAGATGAATGGATAAATAAACTGTGGCACATCAAGACAATGGAATATTATTCAGCACAAAAAAGAAATGAGGTACCAAGCTATAAAAAGACATGGAGGAAACTTAAGTGCATATTACTAAGTGAAAGAAGCCAATCTGAAAAGACTATGTACTGCAAGATTCCAACTCTGTGAAATTCTGGAAAAGGCAAAACTATGAAGACAGGAACAGATTAGTGGTTGTCTGGAGTTAAGATGGGGAGAGATGAATAAGTGAAGCACAGAAGATATTTAGGGCAGTGAAAATACTCTATATAATACCATAATGATGGATATGTGTCATTATACATTTGTCCAAATCCATGGAATGTACAATACCAAGAATGAACCCTAATAAACCATGGACTGGGGTGATGATGGTGTGTCAGTGTAGGTTCATCAGTTGTGACAAATGTACCCCTCTGGGGGTGGTATTGATAATGGGGAGGCAAAGTATGCGTAGGGGCAGAAGGCACCTGGGAAATTTCTGTACCTTCCCCTCAATTTTTCTGTGAACCTAAGAATGCTTTAAAACAATAAATTCCTAATTTTAAAAAAGTTACCACACCAGCAGAGTAGGCTTTATTTAATTCATGTCTACACTACTAAATTATTTGTATTCTTATTATCCTTAATAATCATAGTTTGTATTATGAGTAGTAAACACTCACTAGTGCAACATGAAACAGAAAACCTCTCCACAAAATCTGCAGGTGTGCTCCCTTTTCTTGTTGAAGGGCAAGTGCATGGTGAAATATAAACTCTGGAACTAGAAATGCCTCATTTCTAATCTCAGTTTAGCAATTTGCTTAACTGAGGTTAGTTTCCTCATTTATACAAATGGAATAAATGGTAGACACCTTGTAAGATATCTGTAAAGAATGTAATACCTATAAGGCCAATCTAATATCTTGCTTACCAGTAACAAGAATTTAATAAATGGTCACTCCTGTTGTTGCTGTTATTATTTACACTTATCAAAGAATATAATCCCCTTTAAGTGAGTGTGAGGTCTCTGTTCTCTTTATCGTGCTGTGGCTGGCTCCTGTTGAATATGCGATAAAGTCAGCTGAGTGCAGATATTTTACATTGCATGCAGTTACAAAGATATTCTTACTACACCATCACTTTCAGCACACGATTCCAGAGATCAAGTTCCTTCACTGTTTCAATATCATCTATGGGTTAAATTCAAATCCTTTGCATGAAATTTAAAGGCTTCAACACATTGCCTATTCTCACCTCCACTGCTGAAACCTGCACTAGCGTCAAATGCATCTCATTTTTTCATACATATTTTTTGCCATATCATTTCTAACGTTTTTACAGAAAAGCAGTTAGGTAGAAGAAAAATCTTGAGGATGAGCTCTTCAGTAGTATGTTTCTAAAGTTTTTATTTTTATGTCATCAGAACTTAACACAATGTTTGAAACCTACTAAACATTCAAACTATATTTGTTGAATGTTCGAATAAAAGTCACAGCTAGATACACCAGTAGTTATCAAGGTGAAGACTTCACTGAATAAATTAACAAGATGTTAAAAGAAGGTCAGTGGAAGTGGAGCAGAAGGGAAGGAAAATAAGGAAATTTAACAGCTTTAAAGTTATACAGTGGTCACTTAGGGGACGGCACAGTGGCATAGTGGTTAAATTTGTGTGCTGGGCTTCAGGGGCCTGGAGTTCACTGGTTTGGATCCTGGGTGCAGACTCATACACCACTCATCAAGTCATGCTGTGGTGGCATCCCACGTAGAAGAACTAGAAGGACTTATAACTAGAGTATAGTACTATGACTGGGAATTTGGGGAGAAAAAAGAAGGAAGGAGGAATATTGGCAACAGATGTTAGCTCAGGGCCAGTCTTCCTCACGAAAAAAAAGTTAGTTACCCACTAAATAACCTTAGTTCATGTCTCATTGCCTCCCTCAATATGAGTTTCTCAGCTATACAAATCTGTTCTACTATAGTTTATTAAGTCCATGCATAACAGAGAACTCTATCACTTCCAAAAATACTATTTTCTTTTGTGATGGCAAATTTTTTCCTATAATCAATATTTAGTCTAAAAATACAAGAAATATTGTACATTTCTTCTTTGATCTGCTCTGAGATACCATTTATCCACTTACCCAAAGTTTAAACAGTTCACTTTTTATGTACATATATGAGGAAAAATAAAGATAACAAAAATTCAATGCGAGGTATATATATTATAAGAATGGTATACATTTAATCTGATCTGTTGCACTTTCATGGTCTTTGGCACTGTGCAGTCATGATAAATGTTCATAATGCAGTCAGTCCCAGACCGATGTCTGAACCATTAGAGCTGGGTCACTTTTCTTAAACAAAGTCTAAAAGTTTGAACACATTTACTTTAGAAAAGCTATAGTGAAAATAAAAATGGGTCTGCAAGCACACACACTCCGGATCTGTTTCCTCTTCGATCTTGGTGTATCAATTACTAACATGAACAATGTTCCCAATATCTCTTGGCCTCAGACTTCTCGTCATTTATTAACGTATAATAAGGCTTTATGCTAGTTTTACTGTGAAAATTAAATGAGCTAACATGCAAAAATACTATTAACATTATAGGTTATATAAATAATGGTTGCCTTCGCTTGTCTTTTTGATAATTTTATTATGATAATTGATTACTCATATAATATGTGTGTGTGTTTATGTGTGTATTTAATTTCATTTACAATTCAATAATTTCCAAAATAGAATTGAGGTTGTTTAGTAATAGAACTATTCCATCATTTAAACTGCATATTTGTTGAGCATCCACAATATACAAATTGATGTGTTGAGTGTGATTAATCTGATGACAAAAGGAAAACAGTACTAAACACAGGGCAGAGGGGGAAGCTATAATAAGCTGTAGTTACTACAAGCTTGTAATTGATTGTAAAATCGTCTGAAATATGTGGCAAGTCTCAGTCTATCAGATATATTTAAATGCAACACTCCATTATCTGATTCCTTTGTTTTAGAGTACCACTATATAAGGAATTACAAGATCGAAATATATAATACTTTACTTAGACTTGGGCTGTCTATCCACAGGAGGTTTTAGAGCAGAAATACTTTTTATTCTTTCAGTAGACGGGCTGCATTGTTCGTCATTTCTCTAGTAATGCCCTAACAAGAAACTGCCATTGTTTTTCATTTGTACCCTAGCAGTAGAATGATATGATTTTAAAGTATTATTTTTGTTCAAGATTAATTGCTTTTTTTCCCCTTTAATAAGAAGTAGGAGACATATTATGGGATTAAGATACTCCAGGGTGTGTTTTATTGATCCACTAATACATGATTTGGGTGGTTAAAGCACTTAGCCTTTGGGTTTGTTGCTCATAATGTACCCTAGGCATGAATAAATGGAATAATAAAATGTACCCTGGAGTGTCTTGATGTCATATTAAAAATAATAAAACACATGAACTGATATATTCTGAATTCAAATAAAGAAAAGGTTAGCATTCAAACGTTCAGTACTCTGAATTGGATTAAATTGACACTTTGTAAACGTCTAATAATATGGTTACTATACATAAAATTTTATTCTATTCAGTGTATTTTGTTAAATTTGTTTTCTAAAAATCATTTAGTGGACTCGAAAGAAATCTTGATTAACTTTGAAGGGCCCAAAGGCAAACTTGGAAAACTTAAATGCAGACATATTCTACAGGAACATTCTTAACATTTCTGCTTTCCAAAAGAATGTTCTTTCATGATTTATTATATTATTTGACTTTTAGATCTTGTTCTCCACTCTGGGTTAATTTATTTTTATTTAATTCACTTTAAAGTGTATTTCATAATTTCAACATGACAAGAACTGGGCCAGGAACTGTGCCAAGTACCGAGGATTCAAAGATGAATAAAATACATTCCCCACCTTTAAATAGTCACAGTCTAGAGGGGAAAACACATACACATAATCTCATACAAAGAGAAAAGTTCTATAATTTAGAGTCCTGTCTACTTCTGCCTTCGGGATAGAGAAGGAAGCTCTACAGATGAAGAGACATTTTTTAAAAAGTTAAAGGATTTGAGAGTAAGGAAAAGGCAGTGGGAAGACTGATGAGGCAAGTCACCATTGCTAGTGAGGGGTGTTCTGTGACCCACACAGAGCTTTGGGCTTCTCCCTGCGGGCAATAGAAGACTACTAAGTGCTTTTGCTATTTTTTTTTTTTTTTATCAAGGGAGTCATACGAGCAAATTTATCTTTTGGAAAGATCCCTCTGGCAGCAGTATGTAAGATTGATTGTCCCGAAGTGAGGTAATTACCAAAGTTTAAGTGAGAGATGGTTAGGGACTAGAAAGAGTGAGAAGGAAATGAAGAGCAGAATTTGAGAAGAATATCTGAATTAAAGCTTTCCCCCTTCACAATGCACACCATTGGAAAGCAAGTCTTAGTGATGAATAAGACGTAGGATGTTGGGGGGTGAAGGGCAGGATGGAAAGGAAGAAGAGTTTTGGAATATTTAGTCTTCTTTAACTGGAGCAATAACTAATACTAGTCCAAGGGGAGTAAGCATCTTTTCAATTTTGTTAACCTTGGAAGTTTCAGTATAAATTTTATTTCTTCTCATGGTTTATATAAATATATACATATTTATATTTATATATATATATCTTTGCATGATTTTGTGAAATCATTTGCCGTGCTATTGAAAAGGACTGCCATCTTAATAAAGTAGTCAACTTTTAGAAAGCAGGAACCCTGTGTCATTTGTCTTAGTATTCCTAGGGCTTAGCACAACGTTTGTCATAGGACGTAGTCGATACTATTGAAATAACTGTACCCAGGGAATTGTGCATGCATATTGACTCAGAGAACTTTTGAAGATTAAATAGATCAGAAAAGAAGAAAAATAATTTAAGCAGAAAAATAAATTACTAGGAACAGTAGAGCTACTTTATTGAGTGATGACAATCGTTCATAGACATTGTGTCCTCAGTACTCTATGCTGCTCCCACAATGATCTTTCAACTCTGTAAATCTAGTCAGGTTATTTCCTTTGTTAGCACTCATCTATACTTCTCCATTATTTTTCAAAGGAGATTCAATTCCCTTAGTAGAGAAACGAAGTCATTCAAGATCTGGTAACTGCTTGTGTCTGGAAGCTTGTTGGAGCACATCCTTAGCCAAGTTTTCACATATGACGTATGGTTCAGCTATACCAAAATGTTTGTATTTTCTCACACATTGTGTTTACTCACTTTTTGATATTTTGTACCTATTGTTTCCTCAAGCTGAAAATTTCTATTTATTTTTCAAGTTTCCGTGCCAGTATCATCCCCTGGTAGAAGACTTTCATATTTCTCCCTGTCTGACTAAGATGTCCTGTCTCATAATGTCTCCATTTTAACATTTAGTGCACTATATCATTACCCCCTCACTTTTGGCTGTAAGGTGCACTTCATTTCCAGCTCAACAAATGTTACAAAGTTGGCACCCAATAATCACTTTTGAATGAACAAGAAACTAAATTTCTTGTTGATGCTGGGATTCAACTGCTTTCTAATAGAGCGGTTATTTATGTATCCTGTATGCCACTCCCATTTTCTAAAAGAGAAATAGGAAATAATGCACTAAAAAAGATTTGAGTTAGGACTCAGAAATTAGAAAAGGAAGAAGAAGCTATTAAGTAGAATCCAGAAGGATGCTATTAGCAATCTAATCCAGCTGAAACCAGAGAAAATAGTACTGAATCTGTGTTTACAAAGCAAATTGAACACCACAAAAACTCTAACAGATAGAGTCTATTGAATATTAAAAGGAGATAGTTCTTGAAACTGAGTGGCAGACATTCTGTACTTATTTTTCAAATCAGCAAGAAAAAAAATGCATTATGTATGTTTTATGCATAAATCATTCTATTTTATATTTTGTCAATGTTGTTACAAAAGGGTAATATGTTACTTGACTTTATTTTATGTAAGGTGAATTCCAAAGGTACTTGGAAATCATCAGCTTATAATTATAGCAGAGAGGAGAAAGGAATGATTTAGTCTTAGAACCATATGTATTTCCTGTCCTTTCAACATGATGATCTGATTCAATGTGGACCTTCTGTTGTTGCCAGAAACACTTACTAATATTGGATAAATTAAATAGTAAATGCATAGTTGAGTACAAAAGTAATGAAAGGGAAATCCCCAGGTGCCACGAAGAAGGAACTTGGGCTAGACCAAAATATTTTGAGCTGGTACAGTTGTAACTGATAGCGAAGAATGATACCAGAGTCAGATACACTTCCCCAATGAGCTGAACTTTTAAAGCCAACAAGAGAATGGAGAAATGAGTTTATAATAGAGAGGACCTTGTAAGTGTACTGCAGGAAGTAAGGAAGAAAGTTGAACTTTCCTTGGGGCTCTTTCTAGGAAAAATAAATCTGCTGTGAAAACCTGAAAATACAAGTTCACAGGATTTTCTGGACACAGAATTCAAATTTACATTACGTACATGATGTGGGACTTTGAAGCCAAGGGATTGTTACTGAAAGTTCGGGCTCTGAACCTGGTGCCAGTCCAAATAATGAGAACAGAGTCTTGGATGAAAAGGAAAAACAGCTTTACTTTATTTTTGTCAGGCGGAGGGAGCAAGCAAAGGGCCAAAGCCCTAACAATTGGTGGCTCCCCATTAAGAAATAAGTAAAGGGTTTGAAAGTTTTGCTGCTTGTAGGTAGGCAGGAGCCTGTGACCTTGCTGCTCAGTGTTTTCCCACCAGGCTGCAGTTGGCCTTGTGAGGCTGCCTGCAGGCAGGGGGATGGTGAGATAAGGGGATCTGCAGGTGGAGGTTCTTGGTTATCCACCTCTGTGGTGGATCGTGGATTCTGGGGCCAGGAAGCCAAGCAGTTGGGATCTGGGAAGCTTCAGCTTCTTGATATTCTCTGGACACCAGTTTTCCTGTAATAAACTTCAAGAAGCCATGATTAGCCAAAAGTTTAGTGTGAGGCCACCTGGGCTTTAATAATTTGTAACTTCTTTTTGGTTGTAAAGCTCAGGGAGTTGAAGGTTAACAGATATTTACACATGAGTGTAACTAAAGAAGGAGGGAAAGGAGATGAGTGCTTTTGGTTTTAACCCTATATATGCTGGGTTTAATGTACGGGATCCAATACCAGGGCAGGTATTAATTAAAAGCCTGTAAGATTCATGAGGTATATTGTTCGGTGGTTTTCATTTGTTGTAATGTTTTTGTCTAGTTTTGGTATCCAAGGAATGCCAGCCTCAAAGAACAAACTAAGAAATATTCTCTCTTCTTTTTTCTGGAAGAGATTCTGTAGGATTAACATAATTTTTTCTTAAATATTTGTTAAAATATACCAGCAAAATTATCTGGCCCTGTAATTTTCTTCAAAGATATGTAACTACAAACAATTGATTTTATGGATAGATAGCTGTTGAAGATATCTGTCTTTTTTGATGTGAAATTTGGTAGTTTTGTTTTTCAAGAAATTAGTCCATCTACTCAAAGTTGTTGAATTTATAGCATAGAATTGTTAACAGTATTTCTTATTATCCTTTTATCTTTTTATTATACATTGAACAGCTCTGAGTTCAGTAGTGACATTCTGCTTTTGTTACTGATGTTGGTAATTTTTGCTTTCTCCGTCTGTCTCTCTCTCTTTTAATTGATCTGAAAAATGTTTATTAATATTATCAAAATATGAAACTTTGCAAAGAACCAGCTTGTGGTTCCATTGATTTTATTTATTGTTTTTCTGCTTTTAATTTCAGTGGTTTTGTACCTTGTCTTTATTATTTTAATTTCTTCTGCCTTTGTTGCATTTCGTTTTCTCTTTATTTTCTAGTTTCTTAATGTGGAAGCTTATATTATTGATTTGAGATATATCTTCTTTTCTAATATAAACATTCAATGCTATAAATTTCCCTCTAAACTGCCATAGCTGTATCTCACAAATTTTGATATGTTTTATTTTCCTTTTTAATTTAGTTTAAAATAGTTACCAGTTTCTCATGAGACATTTTCTTCACCTATAGCTTATTTCCAAGTATATTATTTAATTTCCAAATATTTTTCAATTTTTACAGGTAGATTTCTGTTATTTGTTTTCTATATCAACTCTGTCTATGGGATAACATACTTTGTATAATTTCAATTCTTTTAAATTTGTTAATGTTTGTTTTGTTATCCAAGATAAGATTATGTTGATAAATGTTCCATGTATACTTGAGACTAATATGTATTCTGTAGTTGTTGAGTGTGCTTTTAATTCGAATGATAATATTGGTCAGGTATTCCATATCCTGGCTGATTTTCTATGTATTTGTTCTACTGATTAACATCCATAGGAGTATTGATGTCTCCAGGTAAAATTGTGGACTTTTCTATTTCTCAGTCAGTTCTATCAGCTTTTTTCTTCATGAATGTTAAGCAATCTTTTTAGGTTCATTCACATTTAGTATTGCAATACCTTCTTGAAGAATTGCCTTTTTTGGTCTTTATGTGGTTAATTTGTTTTTGTCATTAGTAGTTTTCCTTATTCTGAAATCTAATTTGTCTGGTATTAGCATAGTCACTCCAGCTTTCTTTTGATTATTGTTACAATGTTTTTAAAACTTTTTTATGTAATTATATTTAAAATATGTTTCTTGTAGAGTACATAACTGGATCTTGTTTTGTTGTTATTGCTTTAATCCAATCTGACAATATGAATTAAATATTGTTAATTGATGGGTTAAAGCTATTTACGTTTAATGTAATTATTGATCTGGTTGGACATAGACTTATTATTATATTTCTGTTCATCCTCTGTTTTTCTTTTTCTGGTGTTTTTCCTCTATTGCCACTTTTATGCTTTTTCTTGAACTATGTGAATATTTTAGTAATCCATTTTATTTTTCAGCTTTCAACTATGTACCTTAGTATATTTGGATGAGGTTTCTCTAGGAATTACAATACAGAAATATAACTTTCCACAATATACATACAAGTAATATTTGTATTTTGTTTTGGGGGTTTTTTGCTGAGGAAGATTTTCCCAGAGCTAACATCTGTGCCAATCTTCCTCTATTTTATATGTACGTCGCTGCCACAGCATGGCTGACAGGTGGTGTAGGTGCGTGTCCAAGATCCAAACCTGCAAACCTGGGCTACCGAAGCAGAGTACGCCAAACTTAATCATTACACCATGGGGCTAGCCCCAACATAGAATTAATATTTTATCACTTCAAATAAAAAGTAGATACCTTACCACCTTATAGGCCTCTTTATTTACCAATCTGTGCCTTTATGAAGTGGTTATTATATGCATTACATCTATATACTTTGAAAATCACCTTGGAAAATTTAATATTTTTTTGCTTTCAACTCATGCATATTTTAAAGAACTTAGTGGAAGAATATAACATTTTATTTATGCAGTTATTTATCATTTTTATTGCTCTTTCAACATTCCCAAAGTTCTAGATTTTCCTGTTACCATTTCTCTTCTGTTTAAAGAATTTTCTTTGCTATTTCTTTGAGGGCAAGTCTTATAGTAAATGATTCTGCTGTTTTTCTTTTATCTGAGAATGTCTTTATTCTGCCTTTATTCTTAAAGGATATGTTTACTACCTACAGAAATCTGTCTTATCAATTCTTTTGTTTCAACACTTTAAAAAAAATCATTACTCTGTCTTCTTATCTTATGTAATATGTAATTTTTCTCCACCTGACTGAAAGTGTTTATCTTTCTCTCAGCAGTTTGATTAAGATGGGTCTGTATGTGGTTTTCTCTGAGTTTATCCTGGTTGAATTTATCTGAATTTCTTAAATCTGTAAATTTATGTCATTTACCAACCTTTGTTTCTTCAAACATTTTTTTCTTCATTAATCTCTTTTTCTTCACTTTCTGGGACTCCAAAGGCACTTGGTGCTATTGGGTCACAGGTCCCTTGGGTAGTTTTATAAATTCAAACTTTGTTTTCTCTGTTGTCCAAATTGGATAATTTGTGTTAGTCTACTTTCAAGTTCTCTAATTCTCTCCTCTATAATCATTTACATGGAATTTTTTATTTTCGTTATTGTAATGTTTAGGTCCAAAATTTTAGATGGCTTCTTCTTTATAACTTCTATTTCTTTCCTGAGAACTTATACATTTTTGCTCATTTCAAGAGTTTTTGCCTTTCATGTAGACAAGGTCATAATAGCTGCTTTAAAATTTTTATTGATAATCCTAACATAAGTTATCTTGGAGTCATTGTCTCTCAAATGGATTTCTCCTTGAGAGTTGAGGTGCGTCTAGCTTTTCAACATGTTGATTAAGTGAGGATTGTATCCTGGACATTTTAATATTATGATATGAGACTCTGGGTCCTTTTAAAATCCTCTGGAGCGTTTTGTTTTGCTTGTTTTGTTTTAGCATGCAATCAAGCTAGTTAGGTTCAGACTGAATGTTATGACTGAGCTTCTTTTCACTATAGTTCCAATGTCAGTACAGTTGCCAAAGCCTTAGCAGTCATAGTCTGGTCCACCCAACATGTCCACCAACCAAGTGCTAATTTGTCACCTGGAAAGTCATTTACTTCATATCATAAATTCTGCAAGCTTTTGATGTGTTGATTCAGGTCAGTTCCATACATGCACAATCTGTGGACTTCACATCCAGATTTAAAGAACTGCTTTCTCCAGCTCCCTCCTCCACTTGCTGCTATTTATTTTTTTGGAGTCTAAAGATGCTTGTTTATTTATTCTGCCCAGGGTTTTTAATTTTATTCAGTGGGAGGGATAAAATGATATGTATTAACTCTATCTTAGCTAATTCTAGAAGTCCTACTTGATATTTTAAAAGGATAATTTCTATTATCTATATTTTGGAGACTAGACTGCAAAGGAAGCAAGCGTTGAAAGTGGGAGACATTTAAGAGGTAATTATATCAATCCAAGTGAGAGATAATAATAGCTCAGTGGAAATGGTAGGAAGAAGTTCAATTCTGGGTATATTCCTAAGGTAAAACCAGCAGGATTTCCTAACATTGATACAGTGTGTGAGAGGAAGCTTTAAAAACTATTAGAAACTTCACTTTTGGCTCTGATGCCTTGCATCACACCAACAAATGCATCTAAAAAGTCTTGGGAAATGCTGGGCCAAATAAAAACAAAAAAAGATGTTTATGAATGAAGACAAGGTGTGATATATCCGTGTAATGGAATACTATGGGGTCATAAAGGGGAATGAAGAAGTTCAAATTTGTACTGATATGGAAAGATTTGGAAGATATATTGTTAATTGGAAAAAAATCAATCTGCAGTAAATTATGTCTAGTAGGCTATCATTGTCTAAAAAGAGGGAAATAATACACATAGGTATTTATATATGTAGGAAGAGAAAAGTGGCTGGGAGATGATGGGGGAGGGAGAATTTTTTCGCTGTGTATTCTTTTAAGATTGTTTGATCCATGTGCATGCATTATCTACTCAAATTAATTTTTAAAAGGATGTCAAAGATTTATAGTCTCAAAATTACTCCACAGAACTCATCAAGAACATGCCACGTTTAAGCCATTGTTTTAGACATTAGCACATAAAAAGTTGAATAGGGCAAAGAATTTACCTTTAAAAATTAAGTTGTAGAGTACTTATTTTTAACTGTCTAATTATAACAAAAAGAAGAAAACAAAGCTTCACATAACAAAAGCTTAATAAAAGTAATTAATTGATAGGCTAAACATAATTTCAAATTGGTATCAATTAATAAGTTCCCATAGCTGCTTACTCCATGGGCATTATATAATTAAATTCACTTCTTATTTAATTTTAATTTTCTGTTTATTTTTCCTATGATTTTTATATATTGGTTGTAACTGTAATAATGGAAAATAAAAAGAAACTCACAACAATCCAACTATCCTGATGAAACTATTTCATATAGTGTTAGGTCTCTTTCATTTCTTAACCATATAAATGAGTAATTTCGCTTTTACTGTAACGGTTTGACAATTTTCTACCTTATATCAAATGGATGTCCCATGTAGCTATTGTGATAATCTTAATTTTAAGGAGTTTAAGTTGGTGTGCAATAATTTTACCCTAGTCAGATATTTAGATTGTTTAAAACATTTGTCATTAAAATAAATGTTAAAATGAACATCTCAATGTACAAAGCTGCATTTTGTTTTGATTTATTTCCTCAGATTTAATTGTCAGAAATGAAATTATTGAGTGAAAATATATGCATATTTATACTTCCTGATAATTCTTCATAAACTGCATTTCAAAATTATCTTACTGGCAATAATTATGTTAGAATGATAGGATTATTCGTGATTTCATTTTAATTTTAGATTTTCATTTATTTTCTTATAATTGAAAAAAATGTATTCAACAATCTCTCCCCTATTTTGATTCCACTGTAGGCAAGATTTTATTGTTCTTGATTCCTCTGTACATCATCTCTGCATCACAGAAGTTTTGATCAAATGTATGTATATCCTAGCCATCTTTACTAGTTATTTAGATAAGTTAGAAACTGATGAATAGGAAGAGTACAGGCATTGTTAAATATTATGGTTAAGCAGAACATCTTATGCTACATTCACAAGAGAAAGAAAAGAATGTGAGGCCAATTTGGGCTAGGTTTGGAACTAAAGAACTTTATCTAGAGAAGCACAGCCCCCCACTTCCAGGCCAAGGATATGCTTGGGCATGAATGTATTGGACTTGAAATAAATGTCCTTTACTGCTGTGTATTAGAGAGAGCTTTAGAAATCACCTTGGTTGAATGTGACTACTTCACTCAAGCATATAAGGGAAATTAGTTACTGAAATACAACCAAAACTTTTCCACACAAACATCCAAGCTTTTATTTGTTTGTGAAATTGGAGTGAGGGCTTAGAGAAACAACTCTAAAAAATATAGTCATAAAGTCAGAAGATTTTATTGATTTGGACAGACCCCAAAATGTCACTTATTATGCATAAATGTACAACAAAATAAAATTATTTTAAAAACAAAAGACCTTGTAAGAACAAATCCAGGTGGTCTCCAGTGAAGGAAAAAACAACATAGAAATAAATAACAAAAACAAGAAAGAGTAAACAAAATAATCACAAACTCACAGAAAAGATAGATTATGTCAATTTATATTATCACCAGAAATGTATGATCTTGCAAGTTCCACCATAACCTTATGAAGGTTAAGTAGAAAATATTTCAATCCATTCTAAAAATGCATTAAAAATTGATAGTTGATTTACCAGGAGTAGAAATGAATTAAATGTACAGTACAGTGAGTCTCCCAAAGACAAACCCAGCCTCAAATTGCCTGAGCCCCTTACTGGATCAAGGTGATCTGCCCCTTGAGATGCCCGCCAAAGGGTAAAGTGAATCTCTTCTTCAGGAAGATAAAATCATGCAGTCATTCCAATTTTCACTACACAATATCGGGCAATTATGTGTAAAAATTTATCCCAGGTTTTTGTGTGTTCATTTCCTGTGAGATTCTGAGGACATGGTGACCACATATTTGTAACATACAATGGAAATAAATGCAAGTAACAGTAAATTTAGTTTCAAGGAATTGCTAATGGTTATAACCAAATAATTCTAAAAAATACTTCATTTTAGTCAGTACATGTGGTTCATTTTCTTTCAATGAGTAACATGATAATAAAAGTTATACAATACAAAAATTCAAGGAATTGATCTTAATTATTTAAAAGAAAATCTATTAATAGAGTCCAATTTTAACTTTTCAGAGTTAAAGAGAAACAGCTGTGCCAAGATTTTTAAAAGCTGCCAACTACAAAAAAGAAAAATTATAAAAGATCCATATGAATAGACATCATTATGATATCTCTGAATCCCAAAGATTATAGAAGATCCAAAGTATTCAAAGAGAAAAAACAAACAACCAACCAAAAAGACCATCTACTAAAGAATTAGTCTTAGATAGCTAGAACAGTAGGTAAATGCAGTGATGCAAAGCCTTCAGAATTCTAAACTCCAAGCCCAGACAAGCTATCATTCCAGGGCCAGGGTTACCTGAATGTAGTCTTAGGTAAGAACTATGCATAAAATTTACTTCCAAATCAACCCTTTTCTTGGGAAATTAATTAAATATTTAATACAGTAAAACTAGGGTAAGATCCAAGGAAGAGGAATGCATAGACGAAAACAAATTAAAGCTATGTAGCAGACCTAGACAATAATTAGTTTAAATTAAATCAGGACATTAATGGATTCAGAGATGAATATCTTTAAAAAGAAGAATGAACTACATTTAAAGCAATGAAAAGAATGACTAAGGAGTGAATGCAATTAGTAACATAATGAAAAAAAGCATTTGAGTCTTCTCTCAACAAGCAAGGTGATTAATAATAGTGCATTTATTGCTGAAATGTGAGGTAAATTAAAATGTGGAATGATTTTGAACAGTTTATAAATTATAAATAAAAATAACTTATTTCACCTAGATGTTAAGAATTTTTTTATTGGTTCAGGATTTGTGAAGCTGGGCTGAATGTAAAGAAAAAATTTGCACATATGATTCTGAGCTACAATTAAAGATTATATATGTGTATGTATGTGTGTATTTCCATAATAATGCAAATGTTCATTAGGTAAGTTATACACACTGAGAATAAACCTAAAAGCGAAATGATGAAGACATGTCATTTCAGAATAAAATGCAATTTTTCAACTTGATGTGAATTAAAATTTCAAATAACAGAACATTAAAGCTCAATAGAGAAAAGGAGAGGTGGAAATAAGTTAAAGTGCTAATTTCAATTTAATACTGTTGTAGTAAATTTGCCTAACTAGGAAATATGGGGGCCAAACATATAGTCTGGTTAGGAATTGTACTGACTCTTTGTAAAAATGGCTCATCTCAACTAAAAAACTACAAGTTTAAATATTATCTATGCTTTCTGTCAAAATTTCTCATAATTTTATTGAAAGGTAAGGCAGCACTGGGCAAGTTTCTAAGGATGCAAGTAGC
The DNA here is from genome assembly GCF_021613505.1 of Equus quagga. Taxonomy (NCBI): domain Eukaryota; kingdom Metazoa; phylum Chordata; class Mammalia; order Perissodactyla; family Equidae; genus Equus; species Equus quagga. The sequence goes on from NC_060285.1 coordinate 33,123,153, forward strand.
TGGCAATGTATTATCTTGGAACTGAGTTAAAAAGGATTGTTCCAAAGGTGTATTAAAGACTGACTCCTTATGAAGCATAGAGGTGGAAGACATCAGTATGTTTTCCCATAATCATATTTCTCCATAAGTCATGGATTCAGTGATTAGATATACAAATTTTATAATTAATCTTGATGCAGTAGTGTTTTTTGAAAGACTTCATGAATAATACAAAAATTATAGCTATCATCCAATGTGAGAATTGAAAGCATTTTATTTCAACTGGCAAATCTTTATTAACTCATTTGTTATTCATTGTTAATAATAATACCCCTCAACAGGTAAATAAATAAACAAATTATTGTTTTTTAACTTCAGCTGATGAAGTACCCACTACTGTAGTCCATATTTGTATAGCAAATGATAGGTAGCCTGTTTCAGATGATGTATATTAAAATGCTCTGAGGACAGAAAAATAATGGTCATATTTTATATAAATAGAATTTAAATTTGATTAAAATTTGGTAGCTAAATTACTCATCATAATCCCTTTCTGCTTTTTCTCTAAGAAATACAATTGTTTAAAAGTAAGAAAGCTGATAACCTGAGTGCAACTGTGAGCCACATTTAGAAAATTAAAGTCAGAGGATGTCAGTAAGATGACAGAATAGGAATTTCAGTGCTTGTCTCCTCACAGTAACTTCAGGAATCAGTCTGAAATTTCCTCTCCTTAGGAATCAATTTGAAAATAACTTCGCAAGAGCTAAGTAATCCAGGTAAGAGATTACAGCACCTTAGTGGAGCACAGAAATAAAAAAAGATGCATTGAAAAGAGTAGGAAGGACAGTTTCACGTTATCCACTTCACCCCTCCCCATGTGGGCTGCATGCCTACAGCACAGCATGCAGAGATAACCGCTGTGTGGGGGAAGGAGAGCGAAGTTAACAGTTGACTTTGTTGTGAACCTCAGCAACATGCCAACTTTAGTGAACCATGGCAAAATCTTGGCCCCTATGATGCCAGACTCCTGTACACCCAGGACCCAGGCCCAACTCAGTGGGCCCTGTGGCCAAACCGACCTCCAAAGACTCAGGCACAGGTCCATCCCTATGGACCCAGGCTTGCTCCCATGGAATTAAGCTCAAGGTCCAAACTGTTAACCAAGAACTGTTTAAGCAGCAAAGCTGTCCTTTGTAAATGAAGGAGAGGAGGCTGGTCCCGTGGCTGAGTGGTTAAGTTTGCACGCTCTGCTACCGGAGGCCCAGGGTTTTGCTGGTTCGGATCCTGGGCACAGATGTGGCACCACTCATCAGGCCACGTTGAGGTGGTGTCCCACGTATCACAACTAGAAAGACCCACAACTAAACTATACAACTATGTACTGGGGGGATTTGGGGAGAAACAAAAAAGGCAGTAGAAAGGATCAATGAAACAAAGAGCTGGTTCTTTGAGAAGATAAACAAAATTGACAAACCCTTAGCCAGGCTCACTAAGAAAAAAAGAGAGAAGACTAAAATAAATAAAATTAGATATGAAATGGAGGAGAAATGACAATGTATTCCACAGAAATAAAAAAGATTATAAGAGAATACTGTGAAAAACTATATCCCAACAAATTGGAGAATCTAGAAGAAATAGATAAATTCTTAGACTCTTACAACCTCCCCAAGCTGAATGAAGAAGAAATAGATAGTCTGAATAGACCAATCACAAGGAAAGAGATTGAAACAGTAATCAAAAGCATCCCAAGAAATAAAAGCCCAGGACTAGACGGCTTCCCTGGGGAATTCTACCAAATTTTCAGAGAGAATTTAATACCTATCCTGCTCAAGCTATTCCAGAAAATTAGGGAAGATGGAACACTTCCTAACACATTCTATGAGGCCAACATCACTCTAATACCAAAGGCTGACAAGGACAACAGGAAAAAGAAAACTACAGACCAATATCACTGATGAACATAGATGCAAAAATCCTTAAAAAAATTTTGGCAACCCAAATACAGCAATACATCAAAAAGATCATCCATCATGATCAAGTGGGATTCATACCAGGGACACAAGGATGGTTCAACATTTGCAAATAAATCCATGTGACACACCACATTAACAAAATGAGGAATAAAAACCACATGATCATCTCAATAGATGCAGAGAAAACATTTGATAAGATCCAAGAGCTTTATGACAAAAACTCTTAACAAAATGGGGATAGAAGGAAATTACCTCAACATAATAAAGGCCATGTATGACAAACCCACAGCCAACATCATATTCAATGGGGGAAAACTGAACGCCACCCCTCTGAGAACAGGAACAAGACAATGTTGCCCACTATCACCACTCTTATTCAACATAGCACTCGAGGTTTTGACCAGAGCAATTAGGAAAGAGAAAGGAATAAAAGGAACCCAAAGAAGGAATGAAGAAGTGAAACTCTCGCTGTTTGCAGATGACATGATCTTATATATAGAAAAGCCTAAAGAATCCATTGGAAAACTATTAGAAATAATTAAAAACTACAGTAAAGTTGCAGAGTAGAAAATCAACTTACAAACATCAGTTGCATTTCTATACACTAACAGCAAGCTTACAGAAAGAGAACTCAAGAATACAATTTCATTTACAATCTCAATAAAAAGAATAAAGTACCTAGGAATAAATTTAACCAAGGAGGTGAAGGACTTATACAATGAAAACTATAAGACATTATTGAAAGAAATAGATGATGACATAAAGAGATGGAAAGAGATTCCATGCACATGGATTGGAAGAATAAACACAATTAAAATGTCCATACTATCCAAAGCAATGTACAGATTCAATGCAATCTCAATCAGAATCCCAATGACGTTCTTCACGGAAATAGAAAAAAGAATCCTAAAATTCATATGGGGCAACCAAAGACCCCATATTGCTAAAGCAATCCTGATAAAAAAGAACAAAGCGGGAGGCATCACAATCTCTGACTTCAAAATGTACTATGAAGCCATAGTAATCGAAACAGGATGGTCCTGGTACAAAAACAGGCACACAGATCAATGGAACAGAACTGAAAGCCCATTAATAAAACTACATATTTATGGACAGCTAATCTTTGACAAAGTTGCCAAGAACATACAGTGGAGAAAAGATAGTCTCTTCAATAAACGGTGTTGGAAAAACTGGACAGCCACATGTAAAAGAATGAAAGTAGACCATTATCTCATGCCATATACAAAAATAAACTCAAAATGGATCAAAGACTTGAAAATAAGTTCTGAAACCATAAAACTCCTGAAAGATAATATTGGTTGTACACTCTTTGACATCAAACTTAAAAGGATCTTTTCGACTACCATGTCTTCTCAGACAAGGGAAACAAAAGAAAAAATAAACAAGTAGGACTTCAGCAGACTAAAGAGCTTCTGAAAGGCAAAAGAAACTAGCATCAAAACAAAAAGACAACCCACCAGTTGGGAGAAATATTTGCAAATCATATATCCGACAAGGGGTTAATCTTCATAGTCGAAGGAACTCACACAACTGAACAACACAAAAACAAACAGCCCAATCAAAAAGATGGGCAAAGGATATGAACAGACATTTTCCAAATAAGACATACGCCAATAAACACATGAAAAGATGTTCAGTATCACTAATCATCAGGGAAATGCAAATCAAAACTACACTAAGATATCACCTTATACCTGTTAAAGCTATAATCACTAACACTAAAAATAACAAATGTTGGAGAGGGTGTGGAGAAAAGGGAACCTTCATACACTGCTGGTGGGAATGCAAACTAGTGCAGCCACTATGGAAAACAATATAGAGATTCCTCGAAAAACTAAAAATAGAAGTACCGTATGACTCAGCTATCCCACCACTGGGTATCTACCCAAACAACTTGAAATCAACAATCCAAAGTAACATATGTACCCCTATGTTCATTGCAGCACTATTCACAATAGCCAAGACATGGAAACAATCTAAGTGCCCATCGACCAATGACTGGATAAAGAAGATATGGTGTACATATATATATATATATATATGTATATGGAATGTATATGTATATGGAATGGAATACTACTCAGCCATAAAAAAGACAAAATCATCTCAGTTGCAACAACATGGATCGACCTGGAGGGAAATATGCTAACTGAAATAAGCCAGACTGAGAGAGACAAATACCATGTGATTTCACTCATATGTGGAATTTAAACAAACACATGGACAAAGAAAAGAGTTCAGTGGTTACCAGGGGAAGGGGGTTGGAGGGTGGGCACAGTGTGTGAAGGGGAGCACTTATGTGATGAGAGACAAGAAATAATGCACAACTGAAATTTCACAGTGATGTAAAGTATTATGAACTCAGTAAAAAAAAAAAAAAAAAAAACTTAGGAGTAAATTTAACCAAGGAGGTACAAGATTTATACACTGAAAACTACCAAACATTGATGGAAGAAATTAAAGAAGACACAAATAAATGGAAAAATATCAAGTGTTCATGAATTTGCAGAATTAACGTTGTTAAAATGTCTATACTAAACAAAGTCATCTACAGATTCAATGCATATTGAATATATCATCTATCAAAATTCCATCTATCAAAATTCCAATGGCATATTTCTCAGAAATAATAAAAAAGATCCTTAAATTCATATGGAACCACTGAGTAGAGAAGGCAAAACTGGAGGCATCACATTTCCTGACTTCAAACTGTATTACAAAGCTAGATTGGTCAAAATAGGATGGCACTGGCAAAAACAAACACACATATGGATCAATGAAATAGAATCAAGAGCCCAGACATAATCTCACACATATATAGTAAACTAATTTTTGACAAAGAGACCAAGTATATACAGTGGGGAAAGGATAGTCTCCTAATAAATGGTGTTTGGAAGACTGAATATCCACATGCAAAAGAATGAAATTAGACCCTTTTCTTACACTATGCACAAATATCACCTTGAAATGGATTAAAAACTTAAACGTAAGACCTGAAACCATAAAACTGTTGGAATGAAACATAAGGAGAAAGCTCCTTTACCTTGGTCTTGGCAATGATTTTTTTTTTTTGGATTTACACCAAAAGCACAGGCAACAAAAGCGAAAATCAACATGTGGAACTACATCAAACTAAAAAGTTTCTACACAGCAATAGAAACAGTCAACAAAATGAAAAGGGAACCTGAAGAATGGGAGAAAATATATGTAAACTATACACATGATAAGGAGTTAGTATCCAAAATGTATAAGGAACTCATACAACTCAATAGCAACAAAACAAATGACCTGACTTAAAAAGAAGCAAAGGACCTGAATTGTCATTTTTCCACAGATACACAAATGGCCAACAGTTACATGAAAAAACACTCAACACTACAAGTCATTAGGGAAAAGCAAATCAAAATCACAATGAGATATCACATCAAATCTGTTAAATTTCTTATTATCACAAAGCCAAAAGATAAGCATTGGCAAGATAAGAATAAAAAGGAACTTTGGGGGGCTGGCCCCGTGGCCAAGTGGTTAAGATCGCACGCTCCGCTGCAGGCGGCCCAGTGTTTCATTGGTTCGAATCCTGGGTGCGGACATGGCACTGCTCATCAAGCCACACTGAGGTAGCGTCCCACATACCACAACTAGAAGGACCCACAACGAAGAATATACAACTATGTCCGGGGGGGCTTTGGGGACAAAAAGGAAAAAATAAAATCTTAAAAAAAAAAAAGAAAAGAAACTTTGGGCACTATTGCTGGGAACGTAAATTGGTATAACTATTATGGAAAACAGTGCGGAAGTTCCTCAAGAAATTAAAAATAGAGCTACCGTATGATCCAGAAATTCTACTGCTGGATATATATCCAAAAGATAACAAATCATTATCTCAAAAAGATATCTGTACTCCCATGTTTATTGCAGCATTATTCACAATAGCCAATAAATGGAAACAATCTAAGTGTCCACTGATGAATGAATGGATAAAGAAAATGTGATATGTGTGTATACACATACACACACACACAATGAATGGGAAATGATAATATAACGGAATATTGTTCAGTCTTAAAAAAGAAGGAAATCCCATCACTTGTGACAACATAGATGAATGGTGGACATTTTCCTAAATGAAATAGGCTAGGCACGGAAAGACAGATACTGAATGATTTCACTTACGTGTGGAATCTACAAAAGTCAAACTCATAGAAACAGAGTAGATTGATGGTTACCAGGGATTGGGGGAAATAGATATTAGTCAAACGGTACAAATTTTCCATTATGCAACATGAATAGGTTCTGGAGATCTAATGCATTACATGGTGACCATAGTTAATCATATTGTATTGTACCCAAAATTTGCTGAGACAGTAATCTTAAATGCTCTCATCACAAAAAGAAAAGGAAACCATGTGAGTTTGTGAATATGTTAAATAGCTTGATTGCAGTAATCATTTCACAATGCATGTGTATGTCAAAACAACACATTGTAGACCTTAAATATATGCTATTTTTATTTGTGACTTGTACCTCAATAAAGCACGAAAAAAAAAGAAACTTAAGGTCAGTCACAAATTTATATATGATGTTCTTAGCATTTTTAAAAAATAAGTATATTACCTTATCCTAAATGTATTATGGGGGATTATATTGGTATATCTGAAATATTTTGTGTTAAAATTTTCAAAAGAACAAGTGAACACTTGAGATTATGATGCATAAGTAATGGAATATGTCTTCAATGATGTCATCAGCATTCTCCTTAGGAATTTTTGTAGGACACATACAAGCTAAAAGAAATCTAATCACCTGCAAATAGCTGTCCCAATAGGCAAAAATTAAATAGAAGCAAGCTGTTATTTAATGGCTGAAGATGCGACATAGTTAATCCAATGAGCAGCAACCTCGTCCTGGGAAATCTTATGTTTGGTTCCTTAGGTGTCATCCCACCATCGCCACAGACACACACTAAGAAAAGAGAGAACTGTGTTGCTGTATATTTAACACTAAAAAGAAGGGATATTTTTCTCAGCTAAGTCTTCTGTATTTTACAGATTTTTAAACACATCTGTGTAGTCTCTATTCAGTGTCTAAAAGGTACAATCAATTGGAACCTGTCTGATCCTTCTAAAGCACTAAAAAGAAAAAGTAGATAAAGCAAATTTAATTTTATTTAACTGTATTGTTCAACAATGTCTGGCAAAAATCTAAAAAGTGCTTTTTTCAGGAGTCAGGTCTTTTTTTTTTTTTTTTGCACAGGTAAGCTTTTCTTCTTTGTAACAGCAAAACTGTCATGGAATAAAGAAGTAGTCTAGGGACCAGCCTGGTGGCACAGTGGTTAAGTTCGCATGTTTCGCTCCTGCAGCCTGGGGATGGCTGGTTCAGATCCTGGGTGCGGACCTACGCACTGCTCATCAAGTCGTGCTGTGGGAAACGTCCCACATAGAAACTAGAGTAAGATGGGCACAGATGTTAGCTCAGGACCAGTCTTCCTCAGCAAAAAGAGGAGGATTGGTGGCAGATGTTAGCTCAGGGCTAATCTTATTGGGAAAAAACAATGTAGTCTATTTAGTTCTTCAGGTCCTTACTAATCAATTAAAAACAAATTCTCTTTTGACAGAAGCGTCCCTAAAACAAGTTTAAAAATAAGAGCACAAATATAATTTCATTTCAAATTATAATCACTCCTGATTCTTTGGACAGAACATCTTCCTCTCAAATTTATTAAGAGCACCCATAGCCTTCTAAAGTGGTTGTTTCCATGAATTTTCTACTCCATCGATTCAGTTTTCATGAAGAAATTGCCTTTGAAATTCAAATGTCAGGCTATCTTCTGGGGAGAAAAGGGGCTGTGGGATAAAATTGAGAATTTACAATCCTCATTTCATTCTGGCAGATAATTCTGTTTTCAGTTTAAACCAAGTAACAGGAAAATTTAGCAAAGAGGAAGAATGAAGAAATGATAGAGCTGCCAAACTTAGCCCAGTTCAGGACATCACTGTATGAATTCATCGTTTGTCTTGAAAAACTAGCCCAACAGCAAGCATTCACTCATAGGTAAGCACAGAGACACATAAAAACACACTCAAAAGCCAAAGAAGAACGACTTCCTGCTGCTGTGGCTTAACTTCAGTAGTTTTCGCATCAAGAATTGACTGAATGAAGCTAAGGGTTGAGAAGAGGGCATTCAGGGAGCAGAGAAACATAAAGATGTCAAAGTCTCATCAGGTTGCTAGTGGGGATATATTCGAAATGGACAGAGTAAAAGAGATAGTCTTGCATCTTCTTGTGTATATCTACAATGCACTTGAGGTTTGTCTTTGTTCTTGTTATAACATTTCATGGTTCTTGATATTTCAAACCATGAATCTGGTTTTAATCCTGGGCTTCCCTTGTTTGGCATTTTGGGGCACTAAGGTTAAAGGAAAATATGTAATAAAAAATTATTTTGCGAAGACTTATTTCCTGAAGGTTCAGTAAAAAAGAACAGTTTTATGATGCAAAATGCTCAAAAAATTAAAAATGAATGTTTTCATAAGAGAAAAGAAAAATTGTTTATATTTCTGCCATTTACCTTAATAATCACTATATTGTTTAAGGTAGCAATAGAATTATCTAGATATCCATGTTTCACTTTCCATTCTGAAGGTGTTTCCTATAAGACCTAAGCTAAAGTTAGAAGTGGGTGTCTAGAATAGTTCATTTTAGGGGACCTACTAAGCTGGTAGATGTGTCTTTTTGCCTTCTTCCCTTCCTATTTTCTGCTTCCTGAAAGCTGTGAAGGCTAGAACTAAAGTAGCAATATTCCAAACATCTTCAAGGCGGAAACCGTTGGCTACGAGTGGAAAATCAGAAAGGCTCCTGGGTCTTTGATGACCACAAAACTGTCAAAACAGCCCTGGACTTCCTATCTCAATCTCATTTGAGTCATTTTGTTTGTGTAATTTTATTTTTTTATTATTATTTTGTGTTACTTACATGTGGCCCTCATCTGAGTTCTAGAAACAGTCATGATGATGAGGACAACATAAAACAGAGTACACTATATTTGCAGCAACCTTTCTTTGGTAATAGCAATTGATAGTTTTCATTGGCCGTTTTCTGTGAATCAGTCACTCCAAGTACATGGCTTACTGCCAAGTCACACATAATTTATTCATCAAATATTTATTGAGTCTGGCATTGCTTTAGGTGCTAGGGATAGTAGCAGAGGAAAAAACTTTTCCTCTACCCTCTTATGTGTAGTACTGGGATCTGAGAATTAAACTAATTACACTAACAAAAGACATTAATAGGAGAAAAGGTATACGTTTCTTTAGTTTAAATTTACATGCATGCAGCCTCCCCAGAAAAGAAATGAGCTCCCCACAGAGTGGTTAGACTTGGAAGCTTACATTGTATTTTTAACAAAGGGTAATAAATTGTGGACTAGACAAAGAAAGGAAGATTTGGGCTTTTCTAGGTGGGAGAGTAAATTACAGGAGAGTAAATATATGAGGAAACTAATAGAAGGCAAGAGCTATTTTAGTAAGGTTTTTTGTATGTGAAGATTCATCTTGGTGCTAAGTCTGCATCTTCTTCATGGCTGTAAAAGTCTCCCAGAGAAGAGATTATTAACAGCCCTCCTTTCTCTGAAGTTTCATCTTTTAGTTACCTAATGGAAGCTCTGAGAAGGAATCTTTCTGCATCTGTTGATTCTCAATTACCTTCAGCTCAAATTGGTCCCCATTCAAAAGTGGCATCTGTTGAGCCAGCCCTGATGGCCTAGTTAAAGTTCAGAGCTTTGGTGGCCCAGGTTTGGTGTCTGGGCACAGAACCGCACCACTCATCTGTCAGTAACCATGCTGTGGTGGTGGCTCACATAGAAGAACTAAAGGGACCTACAACTCGAATATATGACTATGTACTGGCGCTTCCGGGAGGAAAAAAAAAGAATCTTTCCCAGAAAAAAAAGTGACAAATTTCAAAGAAAAAAGTGGCATATGTTAGGGTGGCATATTCTGACCTCCCCCACGATATATTACAGTATAAAAACCAACAGAGCCTCTGCCCTCATTGGACTTAAAACTGGTAATGATTTTGTCAATAATCATAGAAACACATGTAAAATGTGACTGTGACACCTACTAGGAAGGAGAGAGACTCTTTACTATCAGATATTTTTAAAGGACGTGCAGAGTGTAGTGAGGCCAGGAACGAGACAGCAGGTAGAGTTTTCTCAAACAAAAAGAAATATCCTTAGCAAAGAATAAAATATTTTCCCTAAGAAACGTCTTCATATATACATCTGGTAATGTAAGATTTGGGTGAAGCTTAGTCCAGCAAATGAAACAGTGGAAGCCTGGTGCATTTGAGGAAACAGAAGTTATTGTGGCAGGAGTAGCTTGGATACTGGCATGTGCTATATATGTGAATGTGTGTGTGTTCACTATAGGAAAGAATATTATCAGAGATGCCATGGAAAGGAGGCTGAATTTTAGGTTTTCATTTAAGTATGATAGAAATGCATCAGAATGCTGCTGGTTACAGATTTCTTTGGGGTGGATAAACATATATTTTCACATGTTTAGTAAATACTAGGACATTTAGAAGATGCAGTGATCCTATCTAGTTGGGATAAGGGAAAAATATAAACCATTACAGATTTTTCTTTAAAGTAGACTATGCTTGATTTTCAAGGAGACAAATATCCTGTTCATCCTTTAAAACCTACTTGAAATACCCTTTCTTTTTAGAAGCTACTCTCATTGTATCCTTTTTTGCATTCTACCTTGTTGAAATAGTTTCTTCTCCTATTTCCCCAAAGTTCTTTATTTGATTCTTTAATATTCTCTTAGCTTATAGTAGCCTTTTCTGAGCTTCAGCTTCTCGAACAACTACTTTATTATAGCACTTTTTATATTGGAGTTAACAGCACAAGCTCTGGATTCAGCCTATCTGGTTTGAACCTGTGCTCCTCCAAATGCTATGTGAATTAGGCAAATTACTTAACTTCCATGTGCTCCAATTTTCACATATGCAAAATGGAAATAACAATAATACCCATGGGCTTGTTGTTAGAACTAAGTGAGTTAATGCAAATAATTAGCATAAATCAGTGTCTAACAAAAAAAAAGCTAAAATAAATATTAGCTCCTTCTTTTATGATTACTGTTGTATTGGATGACTTCCATTCAACTGATTTGCTTGATTAAACAAAATTCCCTTTAGAAAACATACTAATTGATGCTCACAAGGACATCGACTACATAGTTTATCCAAACAAGGATCCTTTTATGAAAGAAAGCCGTGCTCTTAATAATTACAACCAGACGACAGTTAATAAACAGAGGTATGTTTACCCAGTTATTAGGCCATTCTATTATAAACCCATCACTCCTACACACATTGATTTTTAATTAACATACTTACAAATATTTACTCAAAGTTTCAGCTACAACTATTTGTTCTCAGACTTGGATTACAGCATTCACTTCCCAACTTTCAAAACATTCTTCTAACTGTAATCAGAATGCTATTTCAAAAATGTAAACTTGATAATATTTATTCATTTTTAAAATGTTTCAGCAATTTCTCCTTTCTTCAGCCACTTAACCATGACCCTCATGGCCTGGTATGGAGTATGTACTTCATGATCAATATCATCATAGATTGCTTTCTATCATTGTCTTCATCACCATCATCATCATAGATAATTTTCTACATACCAAGACTTGCGCTGATCATTTTATGGGGAATTTCCCTTTTAACCCTCACAAAACCTCATGAGGTAAGCATTTTTCTTATCGCCATTTATGAAATGGAGAAACTGAGGTTAAGAGTGGTTAGTCTACTTGCCTAGTATGGAACAACTTTGAGAGAGAGTCAGGTTTCAAAGCCTGATAATTTGATTCCAGAGCCCTTGGCGTGGAACCTTAAGTTATATCACCTCTCCTATAAATGTGTTGATCAAAGGAAAAATGAACAACTATAGGATTGAATAAATGCCTTTTCCTATCTCCTGTTACGTCTCAGCCTCATTTCCTGCCACTCCCCCACATCACTGTATGCAATCCAGCCGTTCTGGTCTTTCTTTTCTTTGCAATACCTATTTTGCCTCTGGGCTTTTGCACATGCTAGACCCTCTTCCTGGAGCATTTTCCCTGTTCCAACTTACCAGGATGATACCCCATCATTTGTGAAGTCATGGGGTTGATGCCACTTAGTCTATTATACTTTTCATCACCTGCTTCACTTTTATTAAGTGCCCCATTCTGTTCCTGAGGTCTGGTATTGATCACCTTCTTCTTCTTCTTCTTCTTCTTCCTCTTCTTCTTCTTCTTCTTTTTTTTTGGCAGGGAAGATTTGCCCTGATCTAACATCTGTGGCAATTATCCTCTATTTTGTATGTGGGACGCTGCCACAGCCTGGTTTAATGAGTAGTGTGAAGGTCTACACCCAGGATCCAAACCGATGAACCTGCCAGGGCCAGCCCCAGATCACCTTCTAGTTTAAGTGTCAATTAACTTGTCTCAGTCTCCCACTAGATGGTAGGGACTATGGAAGCAAGTAGTGTGTCTACTTCCTCCACCACTGAACTACTAGTCTGCCAGCACATAACAGACACTTGAGGGTGTGAAAGAAAAATTGCTCTGGATGGAGTTAAATAGGCAAGGAAGACTTTATTCAAGATTATTGCAAAAGGAGAGAGATATTAAATTTAATTCTGCTGAAATAGAAAGTGGGACTTTTTTTTAAGATTTTATTTTTCCTTTTTCTCCCAAAGCTCCCCGGTATATAGTCGTATACTTTTAGTTGTGGCCTTCTAGTTGTGGCATGTGGGATGCTGCCTCAGCACAGCTTGACAAGCAAAGCCATGTCTGCGCCCAGGATTTGAACTGGCAAAACCCTGGGCCACCGAAGCAGAGTGTGAGAACTTGACCATGTGGCCACGGGGCTAGCCTCCTAAACGGGGAGATTTTTAAGAGCTGATATGGCTGGTGGAAAATTACTAGAGGATGTGTCGGGGTAGTTGGTCAATGTGATTAGGTCATCTGTGTTTGTTAATAGTGCATATTGAAGTTAAACTTCTACCATCACTAGAGGCTAGGAGACAGAGGCACTATCTTTCTTGATAATTACAGATCAAAGGGATGGCTCCCAGGGCCTGGAGAAAGACGTTCCTGGGTTATAAAACTGGTAAGAGCTTGGGAGGAGATTTATATCTGAAAGGCGTAGAAAAATAATTACCATGCAAGTTTAAAGTAAATGCTCTAAGAAAAGGAAGGTCAGGGGCCTAGAGTCAGGAAGACACCTGTCTAAAGTTTAGTCAAGCTGAGGGGAATTGTAAAGCCATCTTAGACAAATCTATTTGTTGAATTAATGGATAATTAACCAGAAAGTTTGAATATTCCAATGTACAGTAAAAAAACTCTTGACATGTAATGATTAAGAACTATTATATAACTTTGTATTTACATAATTTAACCAAAGTGTTGAACAATACACACACGACATATTTTTTTTAAATATTCAAGCTAATTGTTCTGATTACATTTTTATATTTTTCTAATTCGTAAAAAGTAAACTAACATTATTATAATATGGTGCTTCACAAGTAGAGTTTAATGTTTTAATTGAACATTTTAGTTCTCCGTTTTACTGAAGCTTCTAAGAAATTGCTGATGTTAAAGTGCATTGTAAATAAATAACTCAGTATAAACATAGTAGCTAGATAGAGCAGAAATAATAATTTTATTGCCTGCTAACTGAAGTTCTTGCACATTTTAAATGATGTTTAATGTTGCATAAATTATTGTAGCTGTAAAGGACGTATATCCAATCTAATTAAACCTGTGTAATTTCAAAGGAGGTAAATTTAGTAGCTATATTTCTATTCCCCAAGGTGTCATTGGATATGGTATTGGTAATGTTTTCAAAGTACTTTTGCTTTCATTCTTTACACATTTGGAATCCTATGAATCACTTCATATATAGGACAGCAGATAATGTAGCTAAATCTATCATATTGTGCGTTCTTTAAATTATATGGTTTATTATTTTTTCCTTTCCAGCATCACCCTTGTCTTTCTCAATTCTAGATGCCCAACCACTCTACATGTTTACGGAGGTTAATCTCAGACCCAAATTTCATTAACTGACCATAGCCATAGTTGAGTTTCTATAGTAATAAATTCATTGGGCAGAAATTTTGCAAAGGAAGATATAGGGGGAGGAGGGGTAAATGTTCTGTACATTTGAAAGGACCAAATTACAAATCAGTACTCTTTAATGAAAGTTTTTCTCCTTGATTAACTGGGGGTTTATTTGCATGTATTCTAAGTGGCAGTGGCATGGGAAACTAAGATTTTTGTCATTTCATTTTAACTTAGACTCACCCAGAAAGCACAACCCTGATTTTGCTTGAGAAGGACTATGAATAGAACCTAAAACGTGAGTCCTGTTAATTTGTGCTATCGAATTCCAGTATGCTATATGACTGACCTGTGATATGACATGGCCTTTAGTAAGAAACATAGTGAAAGTCTTGATTAAGTAGAATTGTAGACTATAGGAAATGCAGAAAGTGAGAATTAATATATTTGTTTTATTGTTCAGTTTAAAAGAATTCTGGTGATTAATGGATACTTTGAGGATGATAGCACATTTGTGCTATTCATTGATATTCAGTTTAAAGCATTTAATTTTATATAGTTCTGATATTCCAATCTATTTATGGTAGATATGTAAATAGGATCCCTTACAAATAAACATTTTCATGTTATTTTGTACATTATTTTTTCATCTTTTCTATGACTAATAACTCTAAGTACTCAGAGCATGTATTTAGCATCTCAATGTTTCTCTGGCTTTTTCAAATAGAATTAGTGTTGGTTAAAGATAAAATCTTGGTGCACCCTTTTTCCTTCTTCTGTCACAGATCTGTCTTTCAGATACCTAGTGATTCTTGGCATCTTTTCTCCCTCTTTGGGCTCTGATAAGTTGTCTTTGATAACCTTCTGTTTCTTTCTCGAACTTTGCCATGGCTACAGCTCTCGGGTATCAGAACTGTCAAAAATAAAAATAAAAGAACATGAGGCACAGAGCTTAAGAAAGTTAGAGAAAAGGTAAGGCCTTGTGTCGACTGATGAGTTTTCCACTGGCAGATATTTATCCCATTTGCTGTCACAATACCTGAAATAAGGAGATTTTTTTTCCCCAATAATGGGCGGTAGGGACTGTTTACTTTGTGAGAATCTGCCAAGGCAACATGCCATGTGGCTTTATCTTTGAAAGTGAGGATGAAATGAGCTTGCCTGGCTGCAGATAAGCGACTTAGAAGGAATCCTATTCAGATGTACCTGTCACTAATTTATCTGGAGGTTTTGTGATTCATACATACTGTTCTGTGTGCGATGGAGCATTAAATTGGTTTCCTCTGGGAGCAGGTCACATTCAGGGGTCGTCAGACCTCTGCTGTGGGATGGTGCAGGCTTGATTTATACAGCCTCTTGCTACTAAATTTTTATCTGTTAGAAGACTGGTAACTTGAACATATGTTAGATGATCTCTTGGAACAGTTCAACAGCAAAGGGATTGACAAAAACTTAGCTGTCTATTAATATGAAAGTGTTTGTAACAAAAAATTAATCAACCCTTCTGCTGTCAGCACAGTCATTTATATTGATAATTAAATAGTTACAGAAATGTTTCTCAATAATAGCCCAGCTCTTGGTGAATGCATTTCTTTAGTTCGTTTATTTATTTAAACATAGGGGTATGTACATAAGTGCATTAATTTACTGAAAACATTTACTGAATTAATTTACTCAAAAAAAAAAAAATGCTGATCTGATTTGGAACAGGTCTCACCAAAAAAAGTCTTTAGAAAATAAAGATTTTTCCCATTTACAATATAGTTTTCTACTGTGAAATTTCTATTTTATTACTCTATATGTTTTGAAAGAAAATGGCATACTTTGGAAAATGAGACAGATACTGGTTCAAATTTGAAGGGAACATAAAAGGAAGAGATGCTTATTTTTGTGTGTTAAAATTGTGGTGAGAGATTTTAGTACGCATCGATGTTTTTGGATGTGAGATATTTAGCAAATGCAAAAAAACCTTCTTTGTTTTATGATTTCCATGATTGGGTATGGAAAACTAAAACCTCATATCTTCCCTTGGGTTTTAAGTGTGCTCCATTGTGTGTAAAATTAAGCCCGTAAGTGGCAAAGAGGTAGTTTAATGAAAGTAATCAGTGAAATCTTTCTAAAGTGTTCTTAGGATGCATGACAGTAGTCTTAACGGTGGGTGAATTAGCAATATAAACTGATATGTTTTCTCTCTTTTTTAAATTTAAAATTGTTCATTATAGTCTGTATTGCAATACAAAACAAGCGATCATTTCATGAAGTAGCAAAAGGAAAAGTCTTCTAACTGGATGAAAATGATGACTTCACGCTGCCCCTGTATGGCAGAGCCTTTTGATTTTGTCCCACTTGTGAAAATGTGGAATATTTCACATAAACTAGAATTTTCTTATTAATGAATTAAAGCATAATTAGGGCATTGCTGTGAGAACCTATTAGATCATTTAAGCATAATTCACAATATTAAATATTCTTCACATTTCCCAGTCTTTAAACTGTGACCTTAAAACCTTGTAAGGCTTCCTAATAAACAGAAGTGTGAAATAAATATATTTAACAATACCATTTTAGGATTTCAAAATGTTCTGGTGGGCACGTCTGTGAAAAAAAAAGGAAAAAAGAAAACTAGATCATAAAACTAGAGTTAACAGTTGACTGTGTATAAAACTATATAAAAGGTTATGAGAGATTTACTATTGTAAATTATTAACTCTCATCTTGTGAAATCAATATATAGTAAGGAAATTCAATTTACACTTTAAAAAGTACAGTAGGCTTTAACTATAAAGTAGAAGTTGAAAATGTTAATAGTATTTAGCAGAACTAGAATTCATTTTCAGCTGAGGGGAATAGCAATAGCCCATTGCTGAGGGTCATTTGACACTAAACTTTGAGGAAACTAAAGGAATTCTTGGCACAGGAGACAGCATAAAGAAAGGCATGAAGAAGGTGTTTAGTAAGAATTAGTTGCTTATTTCAACAGGTTATTAACTAAATATAGACGGATATATTATGTTATGTTTGGCAGCTGCTATGGATGAAGGCTATGTTTGAAAATATATTAGGTCAAGATTGTAGAAGATCCTTCAACACATTTAAGGAATTGAGCTTCTGTTCTCATGTAGCTATGTCCCTTAAACCGGTTCAGTACCTTCTTTTAGAAGCATAGAAAATAAGAATGTGGTTATTTTGAATGATAGCTGTAGGGAGGAAGACTTTCCTCTACCTAAATGTGGGTTTGTCTGGCCAGAGAACGGATTAAATTCACATGAGACAGAATAGCAAGAGAAAATTAAACAAAGATTTATGAGGAACCATGGCCCAGGGCCTTTCTTCCTGAAGGAAGAAAGGGCACTGAAGATGTGGGGTGCACAGAGTTGTTATATACCCCCAAACAGGATATTTCACATGTGATTGAAATGTCCCTCCCACAATAGTCACAAGATTGCCCTGTCCACACAGCGCTTGATGGACACAGCAGATAGTGGTCTGCTATCTTAGTGGGCGTAGCAGGAGGCAAGTCTATTGTCTTGAGCTGGGTGGTCAAAGGTGAGAGCAGCAATCAGTTTCTAGCCTAAGGAAAGATGCTTAATCCTTAAGGAGATGCCAACGTTGGGAGGGGGAGGGAAGTTGCACCTTTATCTCAAGGGCCTTTGTTCTTGCCATAGGGAATGTCTAAAGCAGATATACAATGCACGCTCAATGGCCACAGTCAGGCTCTTTTGGAAAGACAAGGTCAGGCCAAATTAGATTTACACAAAATGGCTTCCTCATATACTCCAATATATCCTATTACTTGCCATTTTTATTTGTCAATAGAAAAGAACATTAGCTCATTAAAAGTATGAAGAATTCTTACACTAATAAATCTGTTGGTAGTTAACCTGGTATTTACCTAACAAATCTGACCAGATAATCCTTGTTTCAAGGCCATGATCTTTCCAGGATTCTATTTTGCCTAGATCTAGATTTAGAATATCATTTTCTGAAAGAATTTACAGTAGGAAAAGTAAATGCAAACTTTCACTGTTTGGTGTTTTATGTACTTTCTAAGAATCTTGGCATATTTCAAGATGGCAAAGTTATTGTCCTATATTTTCTCCTGGAGTGTTGTTTCTCTAGCTTTACATTTACTTCTATGAACCAGCTAAATTACTTTTTGTGTACTAAAAACATAAGATCAAGAATTTTTTTGTGTATGTGAGGAAGATTGGCCCTGAGCTAACATCTGTTGCCAATCTTCCTCTATTTTATGTGGGATGCTGCCACAGTGTGGTTTGACAAGTGGTGCTAGGTCCATGCCCAGGATCTGAACCAGCAAACCCAGGGCCGCTGAAGCAGAGAGCATGAACTTAACCACTATACCACCAGTCTGGCCCAAAGAATCTCTTTTAACATAAAATTAAAATCCAGTTGATTCCAGCTACATTTCATAAATACTTTCCTTTCCCATTGAATTGACTCAGACTTTGTTCTAAAATCCATTGAAAACATTTGTGTGAGATTTTTACTGTTCTATTGATCTGTCTATTATAAAATGCTTGAACTATGCTATTGACATGTTTATTTACTATTATCGTAAATTAATAGCAAGTTTTGAAATAAGTTAGTGTAACTCTACCAAATATATTTGTTTTCAAGATTATTTTGACTATTCTAGATCATTTTCCATTTCCTCTTAGAATCAGCTAATATTGTTATGATATTTTGATTAAAATTATATTAAAGCTAACAAATCAGGAAGAATTGACATTTAAAAATGTTGAGTCTTCTTATTTATGAAGGTGACATACCTCCCTTTTTTAGGTCTTATTTTGTTTCTCTGAAGCAGTTCATAGTTTTCATATTAGAGATTCCACACACGTTTTGTTGGATGTATTCCTATTTAATGTTAGTTGATGCTGTTATTAATGGTAATATTTAAAAATTTTCATTTTCCATTGTTAATGTATAGAAATACAATCAAATTTTACATGGACTTTTTATCCTGTGAGCTGTCTAAATTCACTTATTAGCCCAAGCATATTTTAAATAGATTTCATAGGTTTTTATACATACAGAGTTATATTATCTGATATTAAGATTTTTATGACATTTGTATTTTCGTTTTTCTTGTCTGATTTCACTAGTAGGATTTCCATTACAATGTTGAATAAAAATGGTGAGAACTGATTTTTTTGTGATATTCTCAGTGTTAGGAGACACACATTCAGCATTTCTCTCCAAAGTATAATTTTAGTTTTCACATAAACCCTTAATGGGATTGAGAAAGTCCTACTCTATTTCCAGATTTTTAAGAGTTTTTATCATGAATTTCAGTTGTGGATGGATTTCAAATATTTTTTCTTCATCTTTTGAGATCATCTTATTATTTGTTGTCTCTACACTCTAAGCATGGCAAATTGCATTGATAAATTTCTGAATGCTAAATCACTCTGATGCTCTAGTGGTTAAGATTTGGTGCTCTCACCGCCACAGCCTGACTTTGGTTTCAGGTCAGAGAACCACATTGCCTGTCTGATGGTTGCCATACTGTGACGACTACTGTTGTTGTGATGCTGAAAGCTATGCCACCAGTATTCCAAATACTAGTAGGGTCACCCATAGGGGACAGGTTTCACCAGAGATTCCAGACTAAGACAGACTAGGAAGAAGGACCTGGTCACCAATTCCAAAAAACTGGCTATCCGTGAAAACCCTATGAATATCAGTGGAGCATTGTCTGATACAGCACTGGAAGGTGAGAGAATGGAGCAAAAAGACTGGTAGGGTTCCACTCTGCTATACATAAGGTCACTAGGAGTCAGAATCAACTTGAGGGCACTAACAACAACATAAACCAAACTTGCATTCCTAGAATACATTCCAATTGGTCATCATGTAACATCCTTCATCTATGTAACTAAATTTTATTTGCAAATATTATGTCAAAGACTTTTGCATTTATGTTTATAAGAAATATTGGACTGTAATTTTTTTCTTTCAAGTTTTTCTCTTATTTGATGTCAAGACATAAAGTGAGTTTGGAAGTGCTTTATTTCTTCTATTTTCTAAATTTGTGTATTATTTCTTCTTCACGTAATTGATAGAATTCACTGGAATATCTACTTAAAGAGTTATTTAAATAGTTCTTTAAATAGCCTGGAATTTTCTTTGTGGAAAAGTTTTGAATTGTAAATATATTTCCTTAATAGATAAAGGGATATTCAGATTTTCTTTGAAAATTTGTCTATTATTTCTACATTATTGCCTCTATTGATATAAAACAGTTCACAAAATACTATTATGAAACTCTGTTGTTGGTTGGATCTGTAGTATTGTCCCCTTCATTCCTGATATTGGTATTTTGAATTTACCCTCTTTATTTTCTTTAAATCTGACCAAGGATATATCAATTTTATTAATATTGTCAAAGAAAAAAATTTTGACTCTGTTAATTTTTTAATATTTTTCTTCATTTGTCAAATTTATTGATATCTGCTCCTATTATTCATTTTCCTTTCTTCTACTCTTTTTGAAATTTAAATTGATTTTTGTTTTCTAACTTATAAAGGTAGAACATTAGATTGTTATTTTTATACTTCATTTTTTTCACCAAAAGAGTAGTTTAAAATTATCAGCTTTTCTCTATGCAGTTCTTAAAATGTATCCCACAATTTTTGTCATGGTCTGCTTTCATTTTCTTACATTTAAAATTGTATCCACATTACTTTGTGATTTCTTCTTTGAGCCATGGATTATTTACAAGTTTAATGTTTAATTTCTTATTATTTGGAGATTTTCTACCTATCTTTTTTTCATCACTTCCTAATTAATAGCTTTGTGGTAAAATAGTATACTGTACATTATCTAATTATTTGAAATTTATTGGGAGTTGCTGAATAATCTATGTACTCCTGAAAAGAATATGTATCCTACAGTTTGGAAAATAGTGCTCTATAATTGTCAATTAGTTTGAGTTGATAATTTTGTTCATTGATTTTTTTTTGTCTTCCTGCTTTCAATTACCAAAGCAACTTTAAAATCTCCATCCAAAAGTGTTGATTTGAGATTTCTTTCTTCAATTCTATCAATTTTTGTCTCATGTGTTTTGAAACTCTGATCTTAAGTACATATATAATCAGATTTATTATGTCTTGATGTATTTACCCCTTTTTATCACTGTGAAATATTATTCTCAATGTCTGGTAATACTTTTTGTCTTGATATCTACTTTGCCTACAATTTTTTTCCCATTAAGTAAATACTAAATAATCATGACATTAATGTAACTGAATTAATATTATAATTAATAGTAGTATAAATCAATAAATTTATTAAAATGTTTCCCAATGTGTGATTCAATAATTTTTAATATTCATAGTAATTAAAAAATACTGTTCACATATTTTGTGTGGCAAAGCTTTTGAAAGCTTACAAGATGAAAATTAAATCACGATATCCATGCAACATTTAAATGAGAGATTTTAAGACCTGGGTAAATAGGGACTTTAGTGGCCAATGGTCAATGTTAGAGTTTACACATGGGAAAGTTAATAATGTGAAAAGTTAAAAACTAGTCTGAAAACACAAATATTGTTAAAATGTAGAATATCATTGTTCTTTGTTCTACAAATTACTGATACTCATGAATAAGGCCCTTGTGAAGATATCCAAAACCTAAAGAAATAATGTTATCAAAAATTTAATGATGCTAGGAAAATGGAAAATATCAATGTCATAGTATCCTTAACCAAGGGCCTTAATCTCCATCCCTCATTTTTTTCAGCTATAAAAATGATCATAATTCACAATGAAAAAAAACGTATCTTTGTGTTTTCTTCTAGCCTAGAAAAATAAAGTCTGTGATCCTGATTTGAGTACCACTGCCCCATGAATAAAATATTCTCAAGAGTAAATGAGTGAATGTTTAGCTGTATAATGGAAAGGTGAGAAGAGAATAACCTGTGTAAATACCGTTCATGCTAAAACAAATGCCAAAATATTCTTTTGGGAGAATAGACTTACCTTTATGATTATATATGGAGAAGGAAAAACGACTGTTTAGCCCATGCTCCCTGCTCTTGCATGTGCACTCCCAATGTGATTATACTTACCTTGAGTACCTTAAGTTACAACTCCCATGACCTTTAATAATTTAAAAAATATATGTCAAAATCTCCATTATATTAATTATTTTAATGGGATTAGTGAAGGGTTAATTGATCATGATTACACAGACAAGAAATGCCAGGGACAATTTCTTGGCAGAAAACATTTAGACTGAAATGCCATTTTTAGCAGTGCATTAGGAATGTGGCAATTAAACTACAGTTAAACACTTTAGAAATATGAGCTCTCAGTCATTTGTTTTCTAACAATAAGCAGCAGAGACAAAGCACATAGTTCCTGGGTATAAATACACTTTTTAACTTGCTGAAAACGAAGACATTTTAAGAAATTCTATCTGCTGCTAATTCCTTTTGTTGTCTGCACTTTCCATGACAAATGTAAAGTACTGAGAGATGCTCACTGGAATGAAAGGTCATATCAGTTTGTTAAACAGCTTTGTCAGGACTCTAACCTTAGTATCTTAATGGAATGTCAAGAATCAACTCATGCTCCTAGTGTTTCTTTCTAACACAATAATGTATCTTAGAATTAGTTCCACAGAAGGTCAAGTAGAGTTTCTTTTGGCATTTTTTTGTATGTAATGTTTCCTCACAAGTTACATAATTTTAAGTTTCTTGCATAGAGAGTTTATATATTATAAATATTATTCTTTTCCTAAATAAACCCGAAAACCACACATAGTGCTTCACAGGCCAAGTGGTAAATTCATCCATTTCATCTTGTTTACACTTCCTTTGTCGATATGTAGTGATGCAGTTGAGTAAAGACATTGTTAACTCATTAATGTTAAGAATAGGTGACTTAAGCTTTTGAAGAAGTATTTTGACAATTCTTATTCCTTCTTGCCTTTCATATCTTGTTGTAAATATGCTGAGTGAATTGCTTGAGGCTTCCCTCATTGCCACCTTCTCTTACCCTTCCAGAATTTCACTTGCATTGCTGTTAGATTTAGCTGGAGCAGCCCCTCTCCATTCGCTGTCTTTCTTTTATTACTTAATTCTCATTTTTTTAAATGACTCCCCTTAGAAGTTATCTTTTCTGGGAGACTTTCCTTGAACTTTGGAGCCATGGTCAGACTTCCTTCTGGTTGTACTCACAGCGTCTTGAGACTCTCTCCAATATAACACATTTCAGACTATAGACAATGCCTGTTGATATGTCTATTTCCCTAAAAGATTATGTGTTCAACAAAGAGTATAGCATCTCGTACATAGATGGTACTTAAACCCTCTGCTAAAAAGTGAACATATTTTGTACATCTTAAGTCTCATGGCAGACCTTTTGACTCATGTAATTCTTTTTTTGTGCTGATAAAGTTTGCAGTTATCTTATAAACACAACAAAAACTTAAGAAGCTAAATTTCAAATGAAAGTAGTAGACTGAACGCTTACCTCTGCTTTCTCTCCACACTCAAACTTCACTAAAGTGACACTAAATGATATTTTGTTTTCATTTCAAGACACAAACTTCAAGTTAGGAGAGATTGCCAGTTGAGAACAATGCAACAACATTTTTCAAGATGAGAAAACTCTGGACTTGAGGTAAAAAAAACACCTGAGAAAAATAAACCCTCAGCTGTCAGTAGAGAAAGATAAGAAATAACATAATTGACATCACTCTGCAGAATTCCTCGAAGTGTTAGTTAATTGCAACCTGAGAGACCTCTGGTTGTGGGGAGAAAAGATGGAGTAGAGTGGAGGCAAAAAAGCAGAGATTGCTTCAAAATAAAGAACTGTTAGTTCTCTGGATATTCTGTGTTTTCAAAGTACCAACCAGTTCTTAATGGTAGTATCTTCAAATCCCTCTAAACATATTGTCAGAATTTTTGTTTATTTTGAAATGTTATTTTCTTTATTAGCTCAATTTTGTCCAGTTTTTGCTTCCATATTTTTAAGGTTGATATCTGTAATTCCAATTCTACTATACTGGCCATTGTGTTCTGGATTTGGATTAACAATCATGAAACACAATAGACTTCAACTAACGTCAGATGTCAGATGTACTCAGCTTTAAGAAAGGATACACATCAGGGAACATTAAGCAGGGTTGAGACTAAGGTGAATCAAATGAGGCGCCCACTTCAAGTGCAAAATTTAAGGGTACCTCAATCAATTCAGTAATCCAAATAAATTATGCTTTAATACAATTTTTTTTTTTGAGGAAGATTAGCCCTGAGCTAACTACTGCCGATCCCCCTCTTTTTGCTGAGAAGACTGGTCCTGAGCTAACATCCGTGCCCATCTTCCTCTACTTTATATGTGGGATTCCTACCACAGCATGGCATGCCACCCAGTGCCATGTCTGCACCCGGGATCCGAACCTGTCAACCCTGGACCACCAAGAAGTGGAACGTGGGCACTTAACCACTGCGCCACCGGGCCAGCCCCATAATAAAATATTTTTAAAAAGAAAAATTAATGCATAAATCTAAAATGAACAACATAATAATTTTTAAATAAAGACAAGATCGGTATTACTGATGCGGGGTCGGTGAGCCGAGGAGTCGAAAGAAAGATTTCTTAGACTCTTAAGATCTGGCAGTAGTGCTCTTTTATTTAGAGAGTAGAATAGCATGGGGACAGGACCCATGGGCAGTCAGAGCTTCTGCTGCTGCTGCAAAGTTGGGTGGAGAGTAAGGCTAAATTTAAGGCATAGGTATGTGAGTTATCTCTTTACAAGACAAAGAATATGTAAAAAAGTTAAAATGGTATCAGTGCCCATATGGTCTGGCCATTTGGCGGTCCCACAACTTTTAGATAAGAATCAAACCAGATTGAGTAAATGGCAGAAGTCACCGCTTTAATTTTATCCTTGGCTAAAGACAAAGGAGGATTTGTGGTGGGGGGGGGGCTGGGGGTCAGTTACATGAGGTTGCCCGACAGTAACCAACTTAAGTTCTTGCCTCTGGCATTGATTAAGAGCTTCTAGAGATAAGACCATCCCTCCTTCTTCCTGGCACAGAGAGGGAGGCATCTTCACAGATAGAGGTTTCCCTTAGAAATGTAAATGTTTCCCAACAAAGGGGCAAACAAATTCCACTCCTTGGAGCCTGAATCTCATCTGTAGTTTTAAAACTAACCAGCCTAAAAATCCTCATCATAAGCCATTTTAAAATTAAGCAGCCTAAAAATCCTCATCATAAACCATTTTAAAATTAAGCAGCCTAAAAATCCTCATCATTACTGGTTTTTCCTTTTGTCTCAGCTGCGATATGGCTCAGCATAGGGCTGCAACATAGTGTTGGGAAGTAAATGAGAACAATTACCAGGAAGAGAAGCAAAAAGACAAAGAGATGAAAATAGAAACGATAAAATTAAGCAAAATACTATATTTATCTAGGAGTCTGGATATCTGAATTATAGAATTTCTAAAAGAGAGAAAGAAAATGGATGGGGAAAATCAATAAAATAATTCAATGCAATTTTCAAAAACTGAAAAACATGATTTTGCAGATTATAAGTGTCCATTAAGTAATCACTACAATGGGAGAAAATAGAAGTAAGTCAGGCTCATCATTGTGAAATTTCAGGAAGACAAAGGATTCTGCAAACTTTCAGGGATAGGACGGGACCCATAAACAGATCAGATGCAAAACATCAAAAACTAGAATGCATTAGGATTTTTAAACAGCATTGTTTTCCACCAAAATCATGTTTTCATAGGCCACAATTTTTATTTTTATTTTATTTTATATATTTTTTAAAGATTGGCACCTGAGCTAACAACTGTTACCAAACTCTTTTTTTTTTTCTGCTTTATCTCCCCCCAGTACGTAGTTGTATATCTTAGTTGCAGGTCCTTCTAGTTGTGACAGGTGGGGCGCCGCCTCAACGTGGCCTGAGGAGCAGCACCATGTCTGCACCGAGGATCTGAACCAGCAAAACCTTGGGCCACGGCAGCAGAGCGCTTCGACTTAACCACTCAGCCACAGGGCCGGCCCCTCATAGGCCACAATTTTTAAAGGCAAAGATATCTACAGAAATTTAGATGGTAAATATTTCTTGAAGGAAAGAACAGAACAAGTTGATGAATAAGATTTAGGGATATCTCAGCTGTACAAATATCAAGATGTTGTATGACACCAAAGATTAATGTGTACCATGTTAAAAATTATAATTAAGTTGATTAGTCAAAAATTTCTGAGAAGACATAATTTCCAATCTAGAATTCCATGTCCAAATATCAGCCAAATGTGGGTGTAGATTAACCACCTAGTTAGACGTTCAAGGTGTGACAGCATCAGTTTTCATGCATCATTTCTCAGGAGCCTACTAAAGGATGCCCTCCACCAAAACAGGGGAGTGTACCAAGAAAGAAATAAGAAATGAGATTTAAATAATGAGAGACAACATACAACCCTAGGATAATGGCATAGGGGAAACTAGGATAAAAGCTGTGTCAGACAGAGAGTAGACCACATCTGAGCATGTGAGAAGACTCCATGAGAAATTTCTCCAAGAAGAGGAAATTGATAGATTACCTACCATCTCACCATTTTGAGAGGAGATTTAGACAACTGGAGGAGAGTTTGGGTTGAATATGTAATACCAGCAAAAATAGCAACTATAAGAAGTTCAAGCAAATTTACTGTCAGGAAAAACCAAAGGAGTTATGTAAAATATGAAAATTAATCATCATTGACTACATAACTGTGATGTAAATAGTATTTACATAGTCAAAATTTGGGTTATTATTTAGTCTATATTAGAATAAAATTAAATTAGGAGGAAGAGTTGTAGGAAGGTTGTGCATGTGTAATTAGGGTAGGGGAAGGAAAGAGTGCTAAATTCTTTACTATCCTAGTGTGTAGTCAATATATAGTGCCCACAGTTGAAAACAAAATAAAACAAGAAGTAGCATTTAATAAAGCAGCTACAAAAGTTAAAAGTGGTTGGGGCTGGCCAGTAGTGTAGTGGTTAGGTTCACATGCTCTGCTTCGGCAGCTCAGGGTTCATGGGTTCAGATCCTGGACATGGAACTACACCACTCATCAAGCCATGCTGTGGTGGCGACACACATACAAAATGGAGGAAGATGGGCACAAGTGTTAGCTCAGGGCCAATCTTCCTCAACAAAAAGAAAAAAAGTTAAACGTGGCTAAGGGGAAGAAAATGAGGAAAGGGAGGATGGCTAGTGTTTTTGTAAGTAAAACAAAAAGTGA
The DNA here is from genome assembly GCF_021613505.1 of Equus quagga. Classification (NCBI taxonomy): domain Eukaryota; kingdom Metazoa; phylum Chordata; class Mammalia; order Perissodactyla; family Equidae; genus Equus; species Equus quagga. Next base: position 33,150,525 of record NC_060285.1, read on the forward strand.
AAACTGTTTCAAAACCAGTGCTCAAGAAATGATCCTGATTAGTGCTCTAATATCCACTAATTGGACCAATTGTTAACAACTTATTTAGATATGCTTTACAAAGTCATACACACAAATATAAAACATCCAAATTCATGCACATTACACATACATTTGAGCCTAATTAAAAAGTTTTCTAAGTATTCTTCTTTAACCACTGATATTCATTCTTTAGCTGATAGATAGATACATAGAGAGATAGATAGTAGACAGACATAGAGATTTAGATTTAGTCATAGTGATAAGTATAGAGAATGACATTCAGAAAAATACAACAATATGACCAGTATTAAAAACAACAATAAAACATGTTATTGTTAAACATCAACATGTTTAGACACTATTGGATGATGATAATAATAATAATAATGCCTTGTTTTACCTGAGCATTTTTTATGAGCCAGTTATTCTTCCAATTCCTTTATGTGGATTATCTCATTTAATCCTCCACAGTAACTCTCAGTATGAATGATTATTTTTCTCTATTTTGAAGAAAAGACACATAAGTGCTTTCATCTGTGGTATTCTTTCGTTACAGATGTAAGCATTTTCAGTGAATATTGCTTACTCCCTATCCCATCTTACACATTTTCTAATGACAGCATGGAAGACGTGAAAGGTGTCTTAGGAAGTCCATGATAGGCGAAGCAAGTGGCCTGTGGCAGTATTTCAGAGAGCAGTTAAATAGAAACTGACTTAGAGAGGCTTTCAAATAGATTTTTTCGAATATATATCACTGTGTGCAATATGTTTTTACGTAAGTATCTTTTTAGGCCTTCTTACAGCATAATTAGCTTTCTTATCTTGGGATGTAATTAAAAGTGCATCATTTAGAGTATTAGAATATACAGGTATGTCTGCTTATTTAAAACATATGTAAATGAGCACACAAACACACACATTTTCTCGTAAATTCCAGAGAAATGTCAGGAACACTGTTATGCCAAAAAATTGTACCTAGAAATTTGTCAGTAAAAATTTCCCCAAATGTCTTCAGAGAAATCCAAGACCTTTTAGGACATCTCTGATGATGAAGGCCCCAAATTGAACCTCATTTTTCTGCATCTTGACATTTACTACTTATGCGAAATGTCAATTTGAAGTGGTAAGCATGACTGTCTTGTGGGATTCAGCAGATGTCCTCTGTATTTGTTTCAAAAGAGCTGCGTGAGTTGCTAAGGTGAAGATTAAGAATTTTGAAAAAAGTTGAAGCACGTACTAGAATAGTCTGCAGCACAAATATACGCAGGCTTCCAGATGGATGTTCCCAGCACAGGTAGCTCTTATTCAGTGGATGGTGATATAGGAAATAGTACTCAAACATACAAATAAACAAACAAAAGATAATTGCAAACGTTGTCCACAGCTCCCACTTGCACGACCTCCCTCACAGTTGGTGGAATCTTGCGGCACATTTCTTCTCCCAGTCCTTCCCACCTCTCCCTAGCGTAGCACTGTGGCTTAAACCAATAGATGATGAAGCATGAAAATATCTGTAATTTCAACTAGTTACTTGGAGCAGGTGGCAAATGGAGAACTTGCAGAAAAAGAACTTTGCCGTTCACTTGACGTAAATTTTCTCATCTTGCATATTCAAGGTGACAACGTTTTATGGGCAGTTTACCATATAGGGCATCTCAGGACCTTAGGGTGATGGTGAAATGATATTATTTTATTGCAAAAGGGTATTAAAGTGACAGTAAAAACATGTTTTACAGTCTCTCTGCATTAGTACTTGCATATTTGTATCTTAGTGTATTTACATAACTGATTATAATCATTTTAATGATATGGTCCCAATCATTTTAAAGGAAATATTAAGGAAGAGAGCCTAAGCCAGCCATGCAGTGTTCTGATATTTGAGACAGTCATATGAAAAGCTTCCTGACATCAAAATACAGCTTGTCTAAATCCTTCTCCTTAACTCGCTCACTACCATCTTTTTGTTGTTGTTGTTGAAGGAGGAGTGAGGTGAGACTGTTTTAGGGTGACTTTTGTTAGTTACATAGTTTGACTTTAATTGTTAACTGCTTTCATTTTTCATATTCTGTTGAATTTTTTTTGATTGGAGAAGGAAAGCTGGTACAATATTTGCACACTTCCAAAGATGGGAAGTTTCAAGTGATTTTCTTGATTTTTTTAAATAATTAGATAAGCTGGTTCTACAAACACAGCAACAATTTCTTTCAGTGACATAAAATATGACCCACGTGTAGTTACAAATTAAAAGTTACTTACTCTTTGGTAATTTCATCTATCTTTTCTGTATACAGATTTGACCACTTTATGACACAGTCTGATGGATTTAAGGCTTCATGATTTTTTTCTTCAGCTGAATGGCTGGGTAGGGAATAAAACCAATATTTATTGGCTACTTACTATGAAAAGTTATGGCTTATCTCATTTAATCCTGCAACAATATTGTGTAAAAGAAAATATGATCCTCATTTTTATGAATCATCAGCAGACTCACATCTGTAATATAATTTGCTCAAAGTCTCACAGCCTGTTAGCAGAGTCAAAATGGTCTTCCTGACTTCAAAGCCCATGTGATGCTTGCCACATCATTTCGACATTAAGAATATAATCCTTTTGATGGTAATAGAATGAAAAGGACTACATTGAGAGCCCTGTGTCAGGCACTAATTTTATTGCTTTTACTACAATACCTGCTTTAGACCCTTTTACTTTACTCACTTTACAGATAAATAAGCAGAGCTATAGAGAGGTTGGATTTGCCCATCTCCAAAGACAATGTAGTGAAGTCAGGATTGAACCACAATTCTTTTTAATTGCACAGTTCTAACTGGAACCCTCTGCTACTATTCCACTGTACGTTTATTTGCGAATTTCGTTAAGAATTTTTTTGTACCTTGCATCACGAAGCCATAGAAAGTTCTAAATAAATACTAGTTGTTTCATACATCTCCGGAGTACGTAATGATTAATGAGAACTTCCTATGGAAAGACATGAAAGAGGGTCAATATCTGGCTACGTGGAAGGAACAACAAACTTTTATAATCTCAGTATTAGCAATTATTGTGAACTAGATTATATTAGAGATAATCAAATCTAAAGTATCAACAGAATAAATGTCTGTATTTGAATGTCTACCTACTGCAAATAAACGTGCATGGTATTGATCTGGTAGCTTCAAATTGTTATTCATGCTTGTGTGAAGCATCGGGGAAATAGGCAACATTTATATTAAAATAATTGATCTGCTTCTAAACATCTACTATAGGTCAGAAAAATTGACATTTATTCCATGACAGGTATTAGAATAGCTGAAGTAACTTTAAAACTCTCATCTAAAACTGAACATGTCATTTTAATACTGCAGGGATGAATAAAAATCATTAGGAAGTGGTTCTTTGGGAAAAACAAACAATTGTCGTTAGATTTCTAAGACTTCCACCCAAGTGGTTCTAATAAGCTATACCTCTTGAGAATGATACAAACCAAGTAAACATCCAGACATAAAACTGGGGCAGAGAACAAATGTTTCTGGAAAAGAAACATTGACTATTTTCCTAATTTGCTTTGCACAGGCAGAAAAACCTTTGTTTCTTTATGGCTTTGTTACCGAAGTATTTATTTTCTTACCACTTTACTTCCTAATACAAAATTAGAATATTCTCAATGGTACAATTACTATATTGTTCATATAATTGCCCCTTTAGAATTCACACTTAATAAAGTGGCATATTTGAAATACACTCTAATTACACCTGAATTTAAATCACATGTTCAGCAATAAAATCCACAGCTAAAAGCAATTTAAAATGAAGCAGAAATAAATATATCAAAATCAAATAAAAAATTAAAATGAATGCAAAATAAATTTTAATCAATAAGTAACTAAAATGCTCAAAAATGATGAAAAAGATGTAAGAATATGGAAATATGTATCAGGAGCCATATCATGATGAAACGAAGCACACTCGTGGTTCCTAATACAATATATGAGTCTATTATATGTGGATGGATTACACAAAGACATCAATCACTCCTTTGTCCTCCATGAGAACCTGCAGAAATTTGTGAGATAGACAGCTAAAATAAAAAAGCAATATGCAACCGATCTTAGAAAACTGTATTTTGTTTTTAGCAATGGAGATTTAACTTGCTGGTTAAGAGAAGATCAATGAGTTTGTGACGATATGTTTGATTTACATTCCTGTGTTCAATTAAAAGGAAAGAAATTCTGCTTCCAGTGGTAAATCAACTGAAGAATAAATTAATTTAAGACTAATTTTTATTCTCACTTTTCTTTTCATTAGTAAAGGCTTATATAAGAAATTTAACATTTTTTGCGTTTGAATACAATATCTCATCTTCTACTGATTTCTATATTTTTTAACCCTGAATGATTCCTGAGAATGAAGATGCATTGATTCATTTAGGCTAATAGGTAAGATTTAGTAGCTTTAGGTAGCCTTTGATTTTAAATATCAAATTAGTATGAAAAAGATTGTGGAAAGCATCAACAATTGTATTAGGACATTTTTCAGTCAGAAAGCATGATGCATTAATATTTATTTTTAAATAATTTTAATGAGTAATATAGAAAAAGAAGATATATGTGAATTTAGTTGTGTTTTTTCCCACTGTTGTTTCTTTTCATTGCTGTGAAATTCCTTTGAATAAAAACTTAAAACACAACACCTATAAGCACAACATTATGCTTTTCTTAAACTATATTAACTGTATTATCATTGTTTTACATACTTAATTTTTGTCTTTGCCTACTGCATATTGAAAACTGGCTTAGTAATTTTATAATCTTAAAAAGCTATTTTTTCTTTTCATATCACAACTCTTTTAATATTATTTTAGAAAATAAAGATGGAATATATTAAAACTGTGCTCAATTAACCACTAATAGATTCACAAAAATCAAGTAGAACACTAAAATGTAGATTATGATAGTTTAATAACTCATGTCACTTTAGACTGAGAGACAAGCTCTATTATCTTATGGGCTATTTACATTTTCTTCTTATGCTTTGCCATTCACTGATGCAAAAGAGAAAAACGATATGACAATAAGATATATTTCCTTATCATTATTTTATGCAATTCTTCAGCCAGTGTATCTAGGAAAAATATTTCTAGAATTAAAAATAACACAGTATTTTAAAATATGCTTCAGAAAACTTCAAATAAAAAGTATACTCTTTTTTCAAATGTATTCACAACTGTAATTTCCATAAACAGCATCTATAATTAGTTAACTTTTCAAGTCTTTCATATCCTTAAATTGTAGTTGCCTTAGGATTGATTCCTTTATTCTTTAAATAGAGGAAACTAACTAAAAAAAAATGTGTATTATAAAAAGCAATACTTCTTTAGCTGATAAAAAGTCAAATCATCTACAATCTAGAAAATCATGACTATGTATTAGCGTATTTATTATCTGCTCTTATATACAAATTAACGTATAATCATACATAATTAGAATTTGATGGCTAGACGTTATATAAAAGAAATTTTTATATAATATATTTTATCTTAGTGACATAAAAATATAATCTTTGAGGTAGCTACCTTTATTATTCCCATTTTACGGATAAGAACATTGAGATATAGGTAAAGTAACTTGCCCAAGGTCACAAAGCTACTAAGTGACAGAATCAGTGTTTGGTCTGAGAGAGTCTGAATCAAAAATCTGAACTCTTACTGACTTCTCTCTACTGATAGATAATGCGTATTTACCATCCGAATCAGTAAGTAAGTTTTGACCGAAAATTTTAAAACCAGTAGTTGAAATAAGTTTGTGATTTGTTCAGGGATTATCTAAGCAAAGTGAATACTTGGCCTTCTTTTTATGGTTGGAGAAAGAGACACATTCTTGACCTCACTTGACGAGGGCAATAAAACATGTAGACCCCTGCAGCAGTTTGCTGCTCTGAAAAAGGCCAGCAGAAGGATAAAGCCAACCCATGAAGAGAAACGGAACTGAAGATTTTACAGAGAAAATGATCTGCATCTAAATGGAAACTTCATCACATTGAAGCCAACTGAAATTGCAGACAAGTAACAATGCTCTTCTCTGCATGTACAAACTTTTATAGCTGAAAACCTCCATAGAAACATAAAGATGGAACATGGAGAGTAATAAGTTTCACCTCTGTTAATTCGGTACTTTAAGCTCTCTAATAATTTTCATATTGGGTCATGCTACTTCTTGCTATTAATCTTTCACTTATCATGAATTACCATTCTGTTTCTCAATTTATTATGTAAAAATTAATAGTGGATACTAACACTTTGTTCTACTACTTTTATATTTTGTCACTTAGCGTGATTTTTCTCCTTTTTTATTATTTCCTCAATAAATACTACCAGAAAAAGAAATACAGTCATGCACCACATAGCAACGTTTCCAGTCAACGATGGACTGCGTATATAACAGCGGTCCCATAAGATTAGGACCGTATAGTCTTGGTGTGTAGTAGACTGTACCATCTGGAAATTTGTGTAAATACACTCTATGATGTTTGCACAACGATGAAATCGCCTAACAGTGCATTTCTCAGAATGTACCCCTGCCGTTAAGCAACACATGACTGTATTTGGAACAGTCTTTTTATATAAGATTATATGTTCATCTATCTGTTTTATTTCCACATGTCAGGTATAACTTTCTAAAATTTGTAAAATGTCATACAACAAATAATGAAAGCATAATCATATTAAATGATCATCATTGTCGATTAGGATTCCTGGTTCTTATGACTGCTGTGGTAGGTTGAATAATGACCATCAAAAATATCCAGGTCATATCCCTGGAACCTGATTACTTCATATGACAAAATGGACTGTGCAGATGAGATTAAGCTAAGCATTTTGAGATGGATGATTATACTGGATTATTTGAGTGGGCTTTATATTTAATCACAAGTGCCTTTATAAAAGGGAGGTTTGCCAGAAGAAGAAGGTAATTTGAACTGAGGCAAGATATTGACTTGGAAGGGTCCATAAGCTGGAGAAAGCAAGGAAAATCATATTGTATAATTTATTTACTTATATTTGTTTTTTACTTGTCTCTTCCATTAGAACATGAATCCCATGAAAGCAGGACCTTTTTATTTGATTTGATCTTTTGACAGATATTACAAGCTTTTAGAGTTGTGTCTGAAAAAATACATATTTGCTGAATGAATTAATCAATAATCTGAGGTTAAAAATATATTACTAAGGATTTAAATCAAGTGATAGGGATTAAAATGAATGATGAATCTGGATGAAAAAAGGGCTGAATACTATGTGTCTTTTCATATGCCATTTTTGCTCCAATTCTAGGGAAAAAAGGAATGGGAGACCCTGAGGTTAGGAGGAACGAAGGGAATAGGTGTGAAGAAGAGGATATTTATTGAGAACTTTATTGGACACTTTTAAAAAACATTTATTTAATGGGAACTTTCTGTAAACTATCTTCTTTCTCTTTTACTATCATCTCTCTATCCTTCTCTCTATCTGTCAATCTGTAATTGAGTTTTCTGAAAAAAATTCATGAAAATTTTGATGATTTGCTAGGTAATGAAAGGGGAAGAGTTAAGTTCTCATTAGTTTAATTATCTTTCTAAATATTTACCTTCATTGTTTACAGACAACTTCAAAATTAAAGTCATGCACCACATAACGATGTTTTGGTTCGTGACAGACCATGTATACAATGGTGGTCCCACAGATTATCATTGAGCTGAAAAATTCCTATCATCTAGTGATGTTGTAGCCATCCTAACATCATAGCGTGACACATTACTCACATGTTTATGGTGATGCTGGTATAAACAAACCTACTGCCGGTTTTATAAAAGTATAGCACATACAATTATGTACAGCACATAATACTTGATAACAATAATAAATGACTATGTTACTGGTTTATGTATTTTCCATACTATACTTTTTGTCATTATTTTAGATTGTACTCTTTCTACTTATAAAAAAAGTTTACTGTAAAAGAGTATGCCATGTTATGCCAGCAGCAGCCTCATACGTATTGTGTTTACTGCATCTCTTGATAGCATCATTTTCTCTTGTGTTTGATTTAATCTCACGTTGTTTTGTTCGTAACGGCCCCTAAGTGTGTAGAAAATCCACTGCTAATGTTGCCAGTAAAAAGCCACATTGAGTGATTGACCTGGAAACAAAATTAAAAGTGCTTAAGGACTACAAATGTGGAAAATCAATGATGGTTATTGCTCGCCAGTCAGGAATGTCCCATTCCACCATAACTACGATCTTGAAGAACAAGAATAAAGTGATGGAAACTGTTAGAACATCTGCTTCATTAAAGGCAATGAAGCTAACAAAAATTTGAGAAGGGCCTATATCAGACATGAGGAAACTTCTAATGACCTGGATTGAAGACCAGAAAAAGAAGCAGATCCCTTTTAGCACCATGATGATCATGGCCAAAGCAAAAAGTTTGTTTGTGATGTTGAAAGAAAAGGCGGGACCTGACTGTGATGTTAAAATTTACTGCTAGCTCCTAATCGTTTAAACAATTCAAGAATTATTATTCATTACATAATGTGAAAATGACTGGTGAATCTGTGAGCTCTGATGTGAAATCAGCTAAAGGATTTTTGGAAACTTTAGATAAACTGGTTGTGGAGGAAAATTACTTGCTAGAGCAAATATCCAATATTAATGATCCTCCCCATTCTGGAAACAGAAGCCTGAAAGGACTTTCTTCCATAAGGAGGCCAAGTCAGTGCCAGGTTTCAGGCTTTTAAGGGCAGGGTGATAGTCTTGCTTGGGGGCAATGTTTCAGGAAACAAATTGAAAGCCTTTGTGATCTGGCATAGTGAAAATCCAGGGCCTTCTAGCATATCATAAGCACACACAGCCAGTGTACTCCAGGAGCAATACGAAGTCATGGATGACCCAGCTCCTCTTCCAAGATGCCCTCCTGAATTGCTGTCTCAGCAAAATGGAGAAGTGATGTTTGGAGAATGACATAACTTTCGAGATTTTACTTATTTTGATAATACTCCAGAGCCTCCTCCTTTTGTTGGTGATCTTCATCCCAGTATCAAAGTGGTGTTTTTCCCTCCAAACACCACCTTTTTGATGCAACCAATGGATCAAGCAGTTAGAGCAGCTTTTAAGGCCTACTACCTGAGGAGGACCTTTGCCCAGGCTATTGCTGCAACTGAGGAAGACACTGACATGACACTGGTGCAATTCTGGAATAATTACAGCATCCATGATTGTATCAAGAACCTTGCTTGGAGTTGGGGTGATGTCACCAAGGAGTGTTTGGATTTCAATGGCATTTTAAAGAGTGTTTCAATGGCATTTGGAAGGAGAGACTCAAGAAGTTCGTCCATGACTTCCAAAGATTTGCCAAGTAAGACTTAGTTGCAAAAATCAACAACGTTGTGATTGAGATGGAAAATAGCTTTAACCTGTGTGTGAATGAGGATGACATCAAGGAGCTCCTACAGGCAGTTTCTGAGGAATTGACTAACGAGGAGTTGTTGGAACTGGAACAGGAACACATAGCTGAAGAATAGGCAAGAGAAAAGGAAACTGCAGGAGAAGAAGAAAAAAGCAGAAGCATCGAGAAAATTTACAGTGATGGGTATAGCAGAAGCTTTTGTAGACCTCAACAAGCTCCTTCAAAAGTTTGAAAACATGGACCTTCCAGCACCGAAAGGTTTTCTCTAATAGAGAGGAATGTTCATGGTACGCCATCTGCTTACAAGCAAATCTATGATAAAAAAAACAAACCAACCAAACTACCATGAACATATTCCTAAAAAGAGTGACATTTCCTCAAGAAGTGCCTCAGGCAAGTCCTTCAGGAGGTATTCCAGATGAAGGCATTATCATAGGAGATGACAGCGCCATGTGTGTTACTGCCCCTGAAGACGTGGAATGGGACAAAGTGTGGAGATGGTGAACAGTGATATTATGATCCTGATTAGGCCTGGGCTAGTGTGTGTGTTTGTGTCTTAATTTTTACCAAAAAAGTTTAAAAAGTAAAAAATTTTAAAAATAGAAAAAAGCTTGTAGAACAAGGATATAAAGAAAGAAAATATTTTTGTATAGCCGTACAATCCGTGTTTTAAAAGTCAAAAAGTTAAAAAAAATAAAATTTTATAAAGTAAAAAAAATTACAGTGAGCTAGGTTAATTTATTATTGAAGAAAGAAAAGTATTTCTTTATAAATTTAGTGGAGCCTAGGTGTACAGTGTTTATAAAGTCTATGGGGATGTACAGGGATGTCCTAGGCCTTCACACGCACTCGCTCACCGACTCATCCACAGCAACTTCTAGTCCTGCAAGCTCCATTCACAGTAAGTGCCTTATACACATGTACCATTTTTTATCTTTTATACTGCATTTTTATTGTAGCTTTTCTATGTTTGGGTATGCTTAGATACACAAATACCATTGTGTTGCAGTTGCCTACAGTATTCAGTACAGTAGCATGCTGTACAGGTTCATAGCCTAGGAGCAATAGGCTATAGTGTATAGCCTAGGTGTGTAGTAGGCTATACCATCCGGGCTTGCGTAAGTACAATCTATGATGTCTGCACAGTGAAAAAACGGCCTAATGACACATTTCTTAGAATATATGCCCGTCGTTAAGCGATACATGCATTTTATGTATGATTTCACTGAGATACTTAAGAATTCTACAATTATTTTTCTTCTTTTTTTTTTCTGCCAGCAGGTATATATGACTAAACGGTATTGCATAGATAGTTATCATAAAAGAAAACTTCCATGGGAAAATTTCTGTGGGCTTATTAAGTCTTTCAAATCCCTCTAAAATTAAACTGCCCATGGAACCTCATGAGTTGTTGAATTTTACACTAGCATGTTAAGCTCTGACGCAAGGCCAATAAAAATAATATTTGTAATTAGTTTATTATGTTTTTAATAATTACTTCAATAATGAATAAAATCTGGAATTAACTTTCCCTCTCTTTCCTAGCAATAAACTCGACTATAAATGGAAACTGAAGCAGACATTACGATAAATTGGAAACTGTTATATTCACAATCTAAATCTTACATGTCTTATCTCATGCTACGACAATTTTGCAATCTGAAAAATGTACGCTCTATGACTCATATATGAACACATTCCTGAGCTACCAAAAATGACAGGAAGTCGTGTCTGGGGAATATGTTTTTTTTCAAGTTAAAGCAACAGAATTGGCTTTCTTGTTGATCACTTCCACCAAATTTCAACTAAGTAGCAATAGTGATAGCTGTAACAGCAGAAGCTTTAATAAAAAGAAAATTTAAAGAAACTCTACATTCCTTTTTTAATAAACAAATTTAGTATAATACTGATCTTGCTTTCATCTCTTTAAAAAATAAGAAAAATAAAAAATTTGTTGATAAGATTATGACTGTGAAAATGGAATAGTAACCATGTTAGTTCAACGTCTAAAGCAGTGGTTTAGAATCGAGAAATACGTAAGTCACTGTCTAAGTAAAAAGTCCAAGTTAAGAATAATGTTTAAAAGAACATACTGGTCCTTGAATGAATATACTTTATAAATCCATTTCCAGCATTTCATTTAAGCAGTCATCTAGTGTTGTTTCAATGATATCTCCCAATTTTCTCATTAAATTTTATAATTTAAAAAATATTTCCAAACCATCGAGATACTTCCTAAAACACAATAAAAGTCAAAGAAAAAGTTCCATTTACTTTGGAAAATGAAAAAAATTCTTATATCTGCCTCCAAGAGTAAATGATCTATTTTGTGTCTTAGCTTATCTCAAATTCAATCAAAATAAACAGCTGGAAGGACAAGAATATGAATGCTGCACTTTAGATACAAGATGTTATAGTCTTTGGAAAGCCTACCTTAGATAACTAGGGATGCAAATCATTTAATTAGTTTGATGTTAGTTATTTGATTGCAAAATGCTGAATGGCTGAGCCCTGTAGCTAAGAAACCGTATTTGGACTGCTGATATTAACCACAGTCAGAATTAAATCATAGCTTAAGAAATTGAAATAACCTATGTAAGTAGGAAATATATCTTAGATCAAAATGTTTGCTGTTGAAACTGATATGGCCCTCTATTTTAAAATAAAAATTGTCAAATCATTTTCTATTTTTCTCTTGACCGTCAAGTTTTTGAAACAATTGTTTACACATAGATTTTAGTGATTGTTGAAAAATAAAACAGAAGAGTTGATACCTTAGGACTCATTTATTACAAAAAAGTTATGGTACGTTTCAATCGATTTAAAAATGCATACAGCTAAAATTTTTAAATTTATGTGTTTTTTAAATATCTATTAAAAGATTTACATGAACTTCTAGAATGTCAAATTAGGAGAAGTTTTTTACAGTCTTTGGGAGTTCTCTACTTGATTTTACATATCTTACTTGTTGAGGAACAAGAATAGGCTCGAGTGGTGCATATTGTACAGGTGGTAGACTCTGATCAGTGAGGAAAATGCTGTGGTAACTATTGGAGCTGAATAAAAACACAAGTTGCAATTTATGATGGCATGAATTTTTCATTGTTCACAAAGAAGGGTTTTTATGACCTTTCAGGGCCATTAGTAGGGGATTAATACATAAGGTTTAATAAAAGATCAGATCTAATCCAATTCTAAAACTTTCTTTTTTGTGTGAAAGGCTGTAGAATATTAAGGTTTGTAATCACACAAATCAAAATATGAGTTCCAGCCCCACCGCTGCCCAGCAGTGAGACATGAAGCATGCTACTTGACCACTTTTTAAGCCTATTTTTTCTATCTGTGAATTTGGGATAAAAGTGATTTCCTGTTGTACTGCTATACAGGCAAAGTGAGACAATGTTTGAAGTCATGGTGTTTGGTACATGTTATGTTCTCAATAAATTTTAGTTATAATTATTATTTCTATCACCATGGAAACATTGACTTTTAATAAACTGATAGTGTTAAAAGGAAACATGTCTTAGTAAATTTTTTCCTTATATTTGTTAATCTAGATCATCTTTATGCAAAGTATCTTTTTATATGGTATAATTTGAGAAGCTGAAAGAAAGAAAACATCTCTCCTTACTAGGAATTACAACCAAAATCTTAATTTATTTACTCATTTCTTTCGGTTAATGGTTGTTTAAAACAAACGCAAACTTCTGAAAAAGATGAATTAAGCTAAGTCATTATCAGATATCAATGTTTTTGCTCAAATAAGATTATCACATTATTTTCCTTCACCAAGCTGGGAGGGACAGAAAGAGACATGAGTAAGTAGATTTAGAGGAAGGTATGATGAAAGAGATGTTTTTTTATGGCCTTTTTATTTTTAATTGAGATTCATAATAGTTTACATCATTGTGAAATTTCAGTTGTACATTATTTCTTGTCTGTCACCACATAAGTGCTCCCCTTCACCCCCTGTGCCCACGCCCCACCTCCCTTCCCCTGCCCCTGGTAACCACTGCACTATTTTCGTTGTCCATGTGTTTGTTTATATTCTGCATATAAGTGAAATCATATGGTGTTTCTCTTTCTCAGTCTGGCTTATTTCGCTTAGCCTAATACCCTCTAGGTTCATCCATGGTGTTGCAAATGGAATGATTTTGTCTTTTTTATGGCTGAGTAGTATTCCCTTGTGTGTGTGTGTGTGTGTGTGTGTGTGTGTGTGTGTGTATACACACACATACATACATACCACATCTTCTTTATCCAACCATCAGTCAGTGGGCGCTTGGATTGTTTCCATGTCTTGGCTATTGTGAGTAGTGCTGCAATGAACATAGGGGTACAAATGTTACTTTGGATTGTTGATTTCAAGTTGTTTGGGTAGATACCCAGTAATGGGTTAGCTGGGTCGTAAGGTCTTTCTCTTTTTAGTTTTTTGAGGAATCTCCATGCTGTTTTCCACAGTGGCTGCACCAGTTTGTGCTCCCACCAGCAGTGGATGAGCATTCCCTTGTCTCCACACCCTCTCCAGCATTTATTGTTTTCGGTCTTGGTAGTTACAGCCATTCTGACTGGTATAAGGTGATATCTCATTGTAGTCTTGATTTGCAGTTCCCTAATTATTAGTGATGTTGAGCATCTTTTCATGTTCATATTGGCCATCTGTATATCTTCCTTTGAAAAATGTCTGCTCATATCCTCTGCCCATTTTTTCATCGGGTTGTTTGGGATTTTTTGGTTGAGTTGTGTGAGTTCTTTATATACTTTGGATATCAACCACTTGTCTGACAAATGATTTGCAAATGCTTTCTCCCAGTTGGTGGGTTGTCTTTCCATTTTGCTGATTGATTCCTTTGTTTTGTAGAAGATTTTTAGTCTGATGTAGCCCCACTTGTTAACTTTTTCTTCTGTTTCCCAAAAGAAGTGTATTTGAAAAGATGTGGCTAAGACCAATGTCAAAGAGTGTACTGTATGTATTTTATTCTAGGATTTTTATGGTTTCAGTTCTTACATTTAAATCTTTAATCCATTTAGAGTTCATTTTTGTGTATGGTGCAAGATAATGATCTACGTTTATTCTTTTGCATGTAGCTGTCCAATTTTCCCAACACCATTTACTGAAGAGACTTTCCTTTCTCTATTGTATGTTCTTGGCTCCTTTGTCAAAGATTAACTGTCCATAGATGTGTGGTTTTACTTCTGGGCTTTCAATTCTGATCCATTGATCTGTTTGTCTGTTTTTGTGCCAGTACCATGCTGTTTTGATTACTATTGTTTTGCAGCATGTTTTAAAGTCAGGGATTGTGATGCCCCCAGCTTGGTTCTTTTTTTGTCAGGGTTGCTTGGGCTATTCGGGGTCTTTTGTTGTTCCATATAAATTTTTGGATTCCTTGTTCTATTTATGTGAAGAATTTCATTGAGATTCTGATTGGGATTGCATTGAATCTGTGGATTGCTTTATGTAGTATGGACATTGTGACTATGTTTATTCTTTCAACCCATGAACATGGAATATCTTTCCATTTCTTTATGTCTTCATCAATTTCTTTCAGTAATGACTTATAGTTCTCAGTGTACAGGTCTTTCACCTCTTTGGTTAAGTTTATTCCTAGGTATTTTATTGTTTTTGTTGCAGTTCTAAATGGGACTCTATTCTTTATTTCTTTTTCTGCTAGTTCATTTTTAGTGTATAGGAATGTGACTGATTTTTTAAAATTGATTTTGTACCCTGCAACTTTGCTGTAGTTGTTGATTCTTTACAATAATTTTCTGTTGGATTATTTAGGGTTTTCTATATATAGAATCATAACATCTGCAAATAGCAAAAGTTTCATTTCTTCCTTTCCAATTTGGATTCCTTTTATTTCTTTTTCTTGCCTAATTGCTCCGACCAGTACCTCCAGTGCCGTGTTGAATAGGAGTGGTGAGAGTGGGCACCCTTGTCTTGTTCCTATTCTCAGATGGCTGGCTTTCAATTTTTCGCCATTAAGTATGATGTTGACTCCGGGTTTGTCATATATAGGCTTTATTATATTGAGGTACTTTCCTTCCATACCCATTTTATTGAGAGTTTTTATCATAAATGGCTGTTGGATCTTGTCAAATGCTTTCTCTGCATCTGTTGAGATGATCATCTGATTTTAATTCCTCATTTTGTTAATGTGGTGTATCACATTGATTGATTTGTGGATGTTGAACCATCCTTGCGTCCCTGAAATGAATTCCACTTGATCATGGTGTACGATTCTTTTAATGTATTGCTGTATTTGGGTTGCCAATATTTTGTTGAGGATTTTTGCGTGCTAGTTGATCAGTGATATTGACCTATAGTTTTCCTTCTTCGTGTTGTCCTTGTCTGGTTTTGGTATCAGGGTAATGTTGACCTCATAGAATATGTTAGGAAGTGTTCCATCTTCTTCAATTTTTTGGAATAGTTTGAGAATAGGTACTACATCTTCTTTGAATGTTCGTTAGAATTTTCCAGAGAAGGCATCTAGTCCTTGACTTTTGTTTTTTGGGAGGTTTTTGATTACTGTTTTGATCACTGTACTTGTTATTGGTCTGTTCAAATTCTCTGTCTCTTCTTGATTCATATTTGGGAGGTTGTATAAGGCTAGGAATTCATCCATTTCATCTAGGTTATCAAATTTGTGGGCATAGAGCTTTTCATAATTTTCTTTTATAATCCTTTGTATTTCTGCAGTATCTGTAGTAATTCCTCCTCTTTCATTTCTAAATTTTATTTACTTGAGCTTTCTCTCTTTTTTTCTTGTTGAGTCTGGCTATGGGTGTGTCAATTTTGTTTATCTTCTCAAAGAACCAGCTTTTAATTTCATCGTTCCTTTTTACTGTTTTCTTTTAAGTCTCTATTTCATTTATTTCTGGTCTGATTTTTATAATTTCCCTCCTTCTGCTGATTTTGGGCTTTGTGTGTTCTTCTTTTTCTAGCTCTATGTGCATTTTAAGATTACTTATTTGAGACTTTTCTTGCTTGTTGAGGTCGGCCTGTATTGCTATGAATTTCCCTCCTATGACTGCTTTTGCTGCATCCCATAAGAGTTGGTATGGTGTGTTTTCATTTTGTTTGTCTTCAGGTATTTTTAAATTTCTTTTCTGATTTCTTAATGATCCAATGGTTGTTCAACAGCATGTTGTTTAGTGTCCACATATTTCTGACTTTCCCTGTTTTGTTCTTATGGTTGATTTCTAGCTTCATAGCACTATGGTTAGGAAAGGTGATTGGGATGATTTCAAGCTTATTGAATTTATTGAAGCTTGCCTTGTTACCCAACATATGGTTTATCTTTGAGAATGTTCCATGGGAACTTGAGAAGAATGTATGTTCTGCTGTTTTGGGATGTAATCCTCTATATATGTCTATTGAGTCCCTCTGGTCAAGAGTTTCATTTAAATCCACTATGTCCTTGTTGACATTTTGTTTGGATGATCTGTCCATTGAAGTGAGTGGGGTGTTGAGGCCCCCTACTATTATTGTGTTGCTGTTAATTTCTCCCTTTAGGTCTGTTAAATAATTGCTTTATATACTTTGGTGCCCCTGTGTTAGGTGCATATATATTAATAAGCATTATTTCCTTTTGGTGGAGTGTCCATTTTATCATTATATACTGCCCCTCTTTGTCTCTCATTGTCTTTTTTAACTTGAAGCCTGATTTTTCTGATAGAAGTACGGCAACATCTGCTTTCTCTTGTTAGCCATTAGCTTGGAGTATTGTCTTCCATATCTTCACTCTAAGCCTATGTTTGTCTTTGTACCTGACATGCATTTCCTGGAGGTAGCATACTGTTGGATCTTGGTTTTTAATCCATTCAGCTACTCTGCGTGTTTTGAATGGAGAGTTCAGTCCATTTACATTTAGAAAGATTATTGCTATAGGAGGGCTTAATGCTGACGTTTTATCTCTTGTTTTCTGGTTGTTCTGTTTCCACTGTTTCTCTTCCTTTGTATTTCTGACTGCCATTTCATTTTGTTGGTTTTCTGAGAGGGATTTCTCAGTTCTCTCTCTTTTTGTGAATTGTGGCTCTGCTCTAATTTTTTATTTAGTGGTTACCATGAGGATTGTATGAAAGATATTAGATATGAGATAGTCCATTTTCTTATAGCCTCTTAACTCCATTAACCTAAGAAAATTCTTTCCTTTCCTCTCCCCTTCTGATTAATTGCTGGTACATATTGTTCTGTTTTTAATTTTGTGAGTTTGTGGCTAAGTTGAAGTGTTTATCACTACTTTAGATGCTTTCTTTCCCTTTCTGTTTTAAGTTGTAATTGAGCCTTTACCTCCATGTTTTAGTAGAGAGATGTAGGTCTCTGATCATGTCTGTCTATTTATCTCCTTGCTCAGAGCTTTGTAGACCTTTGCCTTTTTGTCGCTGGTGCAAGGGGATCTTTAATTATTTCTTATAGGAGAGGTCTAGTGGCAATGAAGTCCCTCAGATTTGTTTATCTGGGAAAGCTTTTATTTATCCATTATATCTGAAGGAAAGTTTTGCTGGATAGAGTATTCTTGGCTGAAAGTTTTTGTCTTTCAGTGTTTTGAATATATCATTCCATTCTCTCCTAGCCTGTAAGCTTTCTGCCGAGAAATCCACTGAAAGTCTGATAGGGTTTCCTTTGTAGGTTATTTTTTTACTGCCTTGCAGCACCTAATATTCTTTCTTTATCCTAAACTTTTGCAATTTTTTCTATTATATTCCTTGGAGAAGGTCTTTTTGTGTTGATAATGTTGGGTGTTGAATTAATTTCATTTATCTGTAAATCTGAAACCATCCCCCTGATTGGGAAGTTCTCAGCAATTATTTCTTTGAACAAGCCCTCTGCTCCTTTCTCTCTCTCTTCACTCTCTGGTATACCTATAATCCTTATGCTGCTTTTCCTAACTGAGTCAGATATTTCTCAAAGAATTCTTTCATTTTTTTAAAAATCTTAGTTCTGTCTCCTCCTCCACCTGTAGAGTTTCTTCATTTTCATCCTCAAGAAGGATAATTCTTTCCTCAATAAGATCAATTTTATTTTTTAACAATTCTAGCTTATTATTTCATTAATTGTGTTTTTCATATCCAGAATTTCTGCTTGATTCTTTTTTATAGTTTCCATCTTCTTGGTGAAGAGATTCACTTTATTGCTGAGCTCCTTGAACTGTCTGTCCATGTTTTCTCATAAGTCATTGAGTTTCATTACAGTGGCTATTTTTGAATTCTGTGTCATTTAGGTTCTATATTTCTGGGTCTTCAGTATTGGTTTCTGCAGAATTGTCATTTTCCTTCTGG
Source organism: Equus quagga (assembly GCF_021613505.1). Lineage (NCBI taxonomy): Eukaryota > Metazoa > Chordata > Mammalia > Perissodactyla > Equidae > Equus > Equus quagga. Next base: position 33,169,265 of record NC_060285.1, read on the forward strand.
TCTGAATTGTTGCTGCACTTTCTCATGGTGTTTGATGAACTAACCTTTTATCAGGACATTTGTGTTATTCTTAGGATGCAAATTCCCCCTGTTACTGCTAGCTGGGAGCAGGAGGAGTGTTTCTGGCCCCACTCTGTCTGCTGGAAGCTGTGGTGGTATTGTGGGTGCTTGCCCAGCCTGCTATGTCTTCAGGCCCTTGTGTGGACTGTCCTTGTCAGGCAGGCCTTCCTCGCTAGGCTAGGACCACTTTTTGGCAACTCAGGTGTGCTCTGAACTCCCCTCCCAGCCAGAAAGTGATCACCAGTGGCCTCAAAGCTACCACACCTATTCCTGCAGCTGCCCCAGGACACGTTCCCTCTTTGGGAGCACAGCTGTACTGTGAGCACTCGTGCGCACCTGGAAAGTGTTTGCCCCAGTGTGGAAATCTGCTGCGGTCCCTATTTACAACTGCAGTCTGTGGGGCCTCTGTGCTTGGTGGGCAGGGGTTCCTTGCTGAGACCTGAACTATGGCTGCTCCTTGACAGCCCTGCGGCATGGTGGGCTCCCTCTCCCCACTAGGAAAGTAAGCCTGCATGGGCTCAAAACTGCCATGTGTATTCCCACAGCCTCCCGGACCTGTTCCTTCTTTGGCAGTGCAGCTGCACTGTGAGGGCTCGTGCATGCCTGGGAAGTGTTTGCCCCAGTGAGGAAATCTGCTGAGGTCCCTGTTTAAGATATGCAGTTCATGGGGCTGCTGAGCTTTGCAGAGAGGGTTTCCCTGCTGGGACCCAGGCTATGGCTGCCTGCTTTATGGCACAGGGTTGTGGTGGGCTCCTTCTCTCCTCCAGGAGAGCTACCATGAGTGCATTACTGCCTCCTCCTCTTTCGGTCACCCTGCTGCATGTTCCCACTTTCCAGGCACTTGCACCAGGTTGGAAAGCATTTGCGTGCATCCACAGGGCTACCAGGGGAGAGCAGGGTATGCTCACCTATCTCCCTCTCTTCCAGGGGGGCCAGTCCATCCACCCTCAGATGTATAGCTGCATGTGTCTTTCAGGCATCCTGTTGTGCTATGTGGGCTTCCTCCATTGGTCAGTGAGTGTCCATTTAGTTGTAGTTCAAAAAAGGGGGAGAGACAAAGGGAATAGCTCACTCCACTACGTTGCTGACATTCCTTTGTGATGAAAGAGCTCTTGCAGTGACGGGAAGCTGGACTAGGATAGAGGTTCCCAGTGTAGAGCTGCTGATATTGGTCTGTGCTTGTTGAGGTTTATAGTATTCCATGGCCAAAAGAGAAATAATAAGGACCAAGCAGCAGGTTTTCCATAAAGTTAAATTTACTCAATGTATTGTGAAGTTATATCCTTACTACTTTATGGGAATTGAAATTTCATTCATTTTGAATGCAGAGCTTTGTTTTAAAATTTATTACTCATTGAATCTTAAAATACTGGGCAGTTCAAGAGAGATGCCACGGAGTTCCTTCCAATTTTCAGATACTTGATATGAAGACGCGGGGGCACAAGATGCTGACACAGTAATGAGTTTCCCAGGTAACTAACAGACACATTCATTCATTCACTAAATAAACATTCCTTTGTCCACTCACTTAAAAAACAGACATTGTTTTAGGTGTTAGGAATAGAGCAGAGAACAAGAAAAAATCCTTACAGTCATTAAACTTACTTTATAAACTAAGAAGCCAGAAAAACAATCAAACATTACCATTCTTGACAGCAATAAGTGCTAAGTGAACATAATGCAGGGAAATGAGTGATGGGGAAGCCACTTTATATAGAAGCCAATAAATGCTTCTCTGAAGAGTGATATTTGTGCTTAGAACTGAATGATATGAAAGAATCAGTCACTGCCTCACTGACAGCCTAAGTGGAAAATTTTGGTTGGTAGTCAGGGAATATGAGAGAGTGTAGGAAGTATGGGTGATATCAAGAAATTTACTAACAGTTACATATTGAGCTAGTGGGTAAATGACTACAGGAAATAAAGCTAAAGAAATAGTCTGGAATCAAATCATAAAGGGCTTTATATTTTATGCTTACTGTGCTAAGTCCTTTGAATTTTATCCTAAAAGCAATGGGGAGGGTTTATGAAGGGAAACTACAATCAGAATCACTCTGTTGTAAGATAGGTCCAGCATCGTGGAGAATGATTTGATGTGTGGAGGAGATGGAAGGTCATATAGGTGTCCGTTGTAATAAGTTCTTTCTTGATAGATATCTGTGTCGGCTTCAGTGGGAGCACAAAGCAGGAGCGAATTGTATCTGTAGTGGGCAAAAATATGCTTCCTGGCAGAAAACATTTAATCTGAGTTTTGTCAGAGGAGTAGGTATTTGTTGCATCTTGAAAAATAGGGGTTGGATGATAGAAGGTGAAATCCTGGGCAAAATGGGAAGAGTAGGAAAAAGCACAGACATAGAAAACATATCTCAATCACTAACTAACATTTTATGGCTAAGGTGTAAGACTATAGAGGTAAAAGTCAGAGTAAGACTAGCAGTCTCACCTCTTGAGAGTGATAAACAATTGCAGCCTAAAAGCCATTAATAATAAGAATCTGGAATGATTCTGAATAATAGATGTAACAGTGGAAGTTTGTGCCACCTATAAGGAAGAATGTGCCATCATGATGATGTGGGTGGATACTGAGAGGGAATGTATTCTATTTTATATATAAGATAATGTAATAGACTATACTATAATACAATACAATATAGCCAATAATTTTTTGTTAGTCTCTTAGATCTGAAAGCTCTCATTTAATCCAGTATAGTAAGCTCACAGTACAAAAAACACCACAATATTTGCAAGAAAAACTGTATACTTAATTTATATGGTCTAGAAATTTGGCTCGATATGAAGAAGCATGTTTAAACATTTAGAATGGTCCAAGAGTGAAGTAGGCTGGCTGGTGCCAGCACCATCCCTTCCAGAGGGCCAGTTTGCATTCTGGATGCGTCAGACACCAAGGGCAGCAATGGGTCCCCAGCTATGTTATGACTGCTCTCCCAGGCATAGGCAACGCTGTTTAGTACTAATATAGCATTCTGTGAAAAGTGTTGGAAAAGAAAGTTCAGGCTAACTAGGAAGAATCAACATTATCTTTTTCTCTGAGGTGTGAATTTGAACTGAGTATGAACAATAAGAAAATCCTCATAAAATACATTATATATTTTTATATTACTGAGAGAAAGCTAAACCAAATAAATCTACCTCACAGAACCAATTTCTCCTTCATAACTTGTTTATGTACTTCTAGCTTCTTTTTCCTTTGATTTCTCTAAGAGGTTTTCAGCAAAAGTATCTTCAATGGAAATTTAATATAAGGCTTTATTTTGCCTTAAGTTAAATTTGTTGTTTTATTTCTGAAAGCTGAAGTTATTTTAACATAAGATGTACATGGAGAAGGAAAAGGAGAATTGTGAGATTTCTTTTTTCAAAAATGCAGTTGAGTATTATATTTAAAAAATCATTTGGTCTTGGCATCTAGTAGCACTTCTTTGAAAATCTTCCTGCTAAAGGCACATTAAACCATAGAATATCAGATTGGAATGTCTCTTACATGTATGAAACGTCCCTCAATGATCTTACTGAAAATTCACCCCTTTTCTAGGTGGTGTATTCCAATGTTATTCATTAGAAAGTCTTCTGTACTTTCAGCCAAAGTTGACTCACACTCCACCTCTCAGATTAAATATTCTAATTGCTCAAAAAAAGTTTGTATTGTTATCTACATAATATTAATGAAGGCTTCAGCTGGGATGATCCTTCAGCATCTTCCTGAATTGGGGCAGGGGAGTTGCGTCTTTATATCCCTACATAGATCATTCCTTGACTATGTACGACCCTACAAAGGGGACATTGCCTTGGGTGAGGTGGCTTTCTTCAGCTGAAGCAATCACAGTAAACAGACTACAGATAAGAGCTTTCTACCAGCAGCACTCCCAACAGCTAAAGAATCTAAATCCTTTGTTCCCAAGAGGATCCTGAGCAGCACAATACGGTATCCACCACAGTCCATCCCATGCACTCTGTGATCCTCTAGGATTTTGAATGCCCTCTTTTCCTGAGGGAAACTTGGGAGAGGATCACCACTGAAGCTGGTCTCAGATTGCAACCGTTATTTATTATAATCTTCCTCCACTACCCATTCTAAATTCACTCACCATCAGCTGGCGCCTCTGCTCGTCTCAGAGAACTTAGTCACTTGACATAGACCCTCTCATCCTTAAAGATCTAAAAGTCTGAATCTTTGGACATCATGCTTTTCTCAGCCAGGGCTGTTGCACTTGTCTATTTACGGTCAATATGGAGCAAGGGAGTAACAAGAAGCACCCACGGCCTAAACATATTCCTCCCCACCCACACTGTGTAAGAGCTCCCTGCTTCCTGAAGATCAGGTCAATTACTCCTGCCCAGATAGGATCAGACAGCAACTGTAGCTTTTATTTTAATGAGACTGTGACTGAGTCTCCTGGCAGAAACATTTGTCCTTCAGGAATTGGTACCTCTAAAGCCTGCTTCCAATTGGCTGTTTCCTATTCTTTTCATCTCTCTGATGAGTTTCTTTATCTATTTATTCAGATTGTTCTCTTTTTCCGCTAAAATCTTTAACATGTTAGTCATGATTTGTTTACATTTTTTGTGTTTATTCTAAGTATTTGTCTAAGTATGTGTTTTTGTATATTGTTTGGGGTGCTCTGAGCTTTTCAATCTGTGGATTGACTTTTTAATTAAAATCTGAGAAAGCGTTATTTCTTCAATTTTTGCCCCCCTCTCTTCTGAGACTCCAATTATATCAATGTTAGATGGCTGGATATTATCCCATAGGTCGATGCATATTGGTTTACTTTAACTATTTTTCCGTTGGGATAGTTGCTACTTCTAAATCTCCATGTGCATTGACTTTCTTCTATGCAGTGTCTAGTCAGATGTTAAATCCATCCAGTATGTATATATATAATTTATGGAATGATAAATCTATGATTCTTGTCATTTTGGAGTTTTTCTAATAACTAATTTTTCTTCTAAGTCATATTTTCCTGATTCTCCTAGTAATTCCATGCTTGCCTGATGCACATTGTGACTCTCTAAATTTTGTTGTCTTCCTTTTCTATTTTTTCTAACAATGGGAGATATTCTTTTTTTTTTTTTTTTAAAGATTGGCACCTGAGCTAATGTCTGTTGCCCATCTCCTTTATTTTTTTTTTCTCTTTTCTTCTTCTTCTTCTCCCCAAAGCCCCCCAATACCTAGTTGTATATTCTAGTTGTAGGTCCTTCTGGTTGTGCTACGTGGGACACCACCTCAGCATGGCCTGATGAGTGGTGCCATGTTGTCTGCACCCAGGATCCAAACCGACAACCCTCCAGGCTGCCAAAGCAGAGTGCTCGAACTTAACCCCTCGGCCACAGGGTGGGCCCCTGTTGTCTTCCTTTGAAAGGTTGTTGAATTTTCTTCTGGCAAGCAGTTTATTTTCAAATTGCTTGATTCTTTCAAGGTTTATTTTTAGAATGCACTAGTGTGGTTATACATTAGCCTCTGCTTTAAGGCTAGTGTAACCCTTTTCTTAAGATTTAGTCTTGTAGACATCTTCACTGAATGTTCTCATATTCAGGAAATCTTTCCACTCTGGTTTGTTGGATCCCAAACATCTCCCAGTCCTGTGTCCCCTGAGAGAGCTGTTCACTTTATTGCGCCCATTGTGATTCTTTCCGCAGTAGTGTTCTTTATTCTCCTTAGGGAGTCTCACCTTGAGCATCGGCCACTCAGTGTTTAGCCGGATTCAAGTGCAGATTTCTAGAGCTCTTTAACTGCGTAGACCTTTATAAAATGATCATTTATCTTCAGCTCCATGAATTCTGATTTCAGTTTTCTCAACTTAGCAAGCCTGCTCTACTCTGCTTTTGACCTCCTTTCCTTGTGCTACATTCTTGAGTGAGTTTCCAGGCAGGAAGCATCAACATGCATAGGGGTCAGCTCATTTGTTTCCCAATTCTCAGGGATTACAGTCCTGAACTCCTTTTGTCTGATGTCTGAAATCTATTGTTTTAAATATTATGTACTATTTTATAGCTCTTTACAGAGAAGGGCCATTTCAGTAGCTGGAATAGGGCTGGAAGTGAGAAGTTTTATACTTTTAAAAATAGCTTTATTGAAGTAAGATTAATTTACAATAAACTGCACATATTTAAATTGTACAATTTGATAATTATCAATACATGTATGAACCTGTGAAGTCATAACCACCATCAACATAATGAATATATCCATTACCCATGCTCCTTTATAATCCCTTTCTTCATCTCTCTCCCCTCTCCACACCCTCCTCCTATCCACAGGCAAACATTGGTCTACTTTCTGTTTCTCTGGATTCATTTGCATTTTCTGTGATTTTATATAAATTGATTCAAACAGTATGAACTCTTTTTTGTCTGACTTTCTCACAGCATAATTAGGATATTCATCCATGTTGTATGTATCAATAGGTCATTCTTTCTATTGCTGAGTGGTATTTGATCGTATGGACATAATGTAATTTATCTATTCACCTGTTGGTGGACAATTGGGTTGCTTCTAGTTATTGGCTATCTTAAATACAGATGTTATGAACTTTCATGCACAAGTCTTTGTATGGATATATACTTTCATTTCACTTCAGTAAATTCCTAGGAATAGAATGGCTGGATTAAAAGACAGGCATACGTTTAACAGTTTCCGAAACTTCCAAGGTAGTTGTACAAACTGCATGAGTGTCCCTGTTTGTCTACACCCTCAGCAGGACTCTGGTATGATCGTTCTTTCTTTTCCTTTCTTTTTTTGTGATAAAAACTACATAAGATGAGGTCTAGCATGTTAACAAATTTCTAAGTACACAGTACAGTACTGTTCACTATGAGGACAATGTTGTACAGCAGATCTCTAAAACTTCTTGCATGACTGAAACAATGGGTATAAAGTTTCAGTCCTACAAGATGGTCTTTCTTTTTAAATTTACAAATTGTTTTTAATGAAGTATAGTTGACGTACAAAATTATATTGGTTTCAGGGGTACAACGTAAATTTAGAAATTTTAATAGCTTTGTAATTGCTACGGACTCCCTTGTGTCCTCTCAAAATTTGTATGTTGAAGCCCTAATCCCCAATGTGACGGTCTTTGGAGTTGGGGCCTTTGGGAGATAATTAGCACTAGATGAGGTCATGAGGATGGGGCCCTCAAGTTGGTATTAGTGCCCTTATAAGAAGAGACAGCAGAGGGCTTGATCTCTCTCTCTATTTGCCATGTGAAGACATAGGGAAAAGGCAGCCATATACAAGCTAGAAAGAGTTCTTATCAGAACCAACCATGTTGGCACCTTGATCTTGAACTTCTAGCCTCTGCAAATGGGAAAAAAAATAATTTTTTTTTTTCTATTGGGTAAGCCACTTAGTCTATGGTATTTTGCTATGGCAGCCTAAGATGACTAATATGGTAATGGCATCTTATTGTGTGTTTTTTTTGTTTGTTTGTTTGTTTTTAAGATTGGGACTGAGCTGAGATTGGGTCTGTTGCCAATCTTCCTATTTTTTTCTCCCCGCAGCCCCAGTACGTATTTGTATGTCCTAGCTGTATGTTCCTCTTGTTCTTCTATGCAGGGTACTACCACAGCATGGCTCGATGAGTAGTGTATAGGTCTCCACTCAGGATTCAAACCAGCAAACCCAGGCCAACGAAATGGAGCATGCAAACTTAACCACTATGGCACTGGACTGGCCTCCTGTGGTTTTAATTTGCATTTCTCTAACTTTTTGAATCGTATTTTCATGTTAATTTCAAGTATGTTTGTGTATTGTATTGAATCTATAGATCAACTTCAGATGAATAGTCATCTTTATGATATTGTGTCTTCCTAATCTCATGAAAATGAGACTTTTAAAATTTTTGTTCAGATCTCCTATAATTTCTTTTCAGTAACATTTTATGATTGTCTACAAACAAGTCATACAGCTCTTTTGTCAATTAATTCATGGCTACTTTGTAGCTTTTTTGTTGATGTTCTAAATGTAGTCAGGTAAATTGTGTCAAAATTTTTTAATTTTACTTTTTGAATTCAATTCAGAAGCTTTTTTCTTGAGAGTTTTCCAGTCCTCTTTACTTATCATTTCTTTTAAAGTGCTATTCAATGATATCACGCTTATATTTTTATTGGGACATTTAAAAATTGCCTTCTTCGGGCCGGCCCGGTGGCACAGCAGTTAAGTGCACACGGTCTGCTTCTCTGCGGCCCAGGGTTCGCTGGTTCGGATCCTGGGTGCGAACATGGCACCTCTTGGCATACCATGCTGTGGTAGGCGTCCGACATATAAAGTGGAGGAAGATGGGCACGGATGTTAGCTCATGGTCAGGCAGCCTCAGCAAAAAAAAAAAACGGAGGACTGGTAGTAGTTTAGCTCAGGGCTAATTTTCCTCAAAAAAAAAATTAAATAAATAAAAATAAAAATTGCCTTCTTAAATATTGAAGTCTGATGATGTTTAAGCTGCCCCTTCTTGACTATAATGAATTCTAGAAGATGAGCTTTATCTTTCCCAAACTTTTCCAAAGTATTAAATTTCATATATTTCTGTTGAATATTTACTTAATAATTCCCAAAGATATCACGTCATCAGTGTACAGCACATATTACTGCTGGGGAAGAGAGAGTAAAGAGAGAAACTTTTAAAGGTATTCATTAATATTCTTTACAAACCAAAGCCCTTGAAAAGGAAATAAAATAATTATATGTTTCCTGATTTCCTAAATCAGACAGATTTTAGAAGATTTTGTGAATTCAAGCACAGTGTTCATATAATAGTGGTCAAATGGCTTCAGATTCAATATTTTTCACTGATTCCACCTATAATTTTCAATGGTATTTCTTACTCTATTTCTTTTCTCTCTCTCCTCTCTATTTTCCTATTTTTATCTACTACATTCTATGCTGTTAAAACATCCTACAAACTTCATTCTATTGTGCTAAACTTTCAATGACTTCTACAAGAAGGTGAAGAGTGAATGGGGTCAACTAATAGAAAAAGAGATGTAAGGAAGCTGAGGGAGGGGGTATTGCTCTCCTGAAATAATAAATAAAGGGAATATTTGTCCAATTCCATTGGATCCAGAATACGAGAACATAGACCTAAATTAGAGCAAATTCATTGAAGCAGAAGTGATTCATTCAGTTACTTCAGTAGAAATTAATTCCAACTACTACATCGGTCCCTACAATCTCAACAACAATTTAAGCTTGTTTCACATTTGTGCATCCTATTTCACGGTACTCGCTCTCCTTCTGTAGATACTATAGATCATTTGGAAAATGTTTTTAGAAATTTATAAGCTTTCCTCATTTACTGCTAGTATGTATCACCAAGTAAATGACTATTTCTAATAATCTTGGTAATTAGAACCTAATTATCTTTATCATATTAGTTTCTTTGCTAAGATGTAATTTAGTTAACCTAGTCACATGCAAATATTGAATAAATTATATTAACAAAACCATTTTACTCATCTTTCCAAATAAACTCTGTTCTCTTTTGATTGCATAGTTTTTCACAAGTTCATGAGAGAGTAATTAAAATTTTTCTCCTGGCATTTCTCATTTGTAAGAACGTGATTTGTTCCACATTCAGTTAACTGCCTTAGAAGTCTTCGGTGCCTTGTATTAATCATTACTTGTCTATCCTTTTAATGAGTGCATATACTGTGCTTATTATCAATTGACTTACACGATATCTGTTAGTACACAGAATACACGTTACTTAAGACTAAAAACACTGATTTAAAGATCTTGAAAAGAAGATCATGAAATTTTAATATGAGTAAAATTCATCTCTGCATAAATTGATTTTCCACGGTGCTGACCTAGGTTGTGACTTTTCATTAAAAGCCTGAACAAATTAGATGCTGCATCTGTCAATACCCTCCACAATTTCTCAGAGACTATTTAAAGGAACTCCAATAAGAAATTATGGCTTATTTGGAATTTAATTTTACTATATTTTAAACTGTTGTGACTTCACAAATATTGTTTATATATACATAAGAGAAGTGAGAAAGATATCTAGATTCCTGCTTTTACTAAGTGTGGTTTGTCACAGACATTAGCCACTACTCTAATTCTATTCCAGTACATAGAATGGGTGAATATGGAACCACACCTTCACTCATCAATGCAATCAAGGAAATTCTCACTATATAAGGAAAAACATTCTAGCATGTGAAAGACTCTAAACACTTTACTTGGGGCTCAGGGGTTCTGAACCCTTAAATTAACTTTAGCTTAAACACTGGAAGGCATTGTTGGCTATTTCAACTCTTCCACAGAATAATAGTTGATAAGCCCATCCAGATTTGGTGGGCATAGCCTTAGAAATGCTGTATAAAGACTTCTGATTATTTCAACTAAAATTATGAGTTCTTTGTATTCAACACCAAATGAGTTTACTTTGTATGCATTGAGATATTAAAAATATAAATATTATTTAAATTGTATATGCATGTTTTTTATAAGAGCGTGCCTGTACCATATGCTAAGCATTATACTATGTAATTGTTTCACGTTACACCACTCAACCTGAACAACACTGCACGGCCATTATTATAATCATTTCATAGAGGAGTGAAACTTAGCGAAGGGTTAAGTAACTTGGCCAAGGTCACCCACTTAGCAAGTGACAGAATTGGAATTTGCCTGAGATTTGAAGGAGTACATCACAGTTCTGCCTTATACACACTCTACGTGTGAGGAAACTAAAGTGAGCAAGCGGGTGTGTTTAAAAAAAAAAGGTGACGGCTATTACACAGGCCCTTGCTTTTCACCCTCTCCAGATTTGGAGCATAGTGTAATGCCTGCTTCTAAAAGGAATTGCCTCCCTTTTCTCTTAACTAATCTTGTTAAACTCTCAGGTTTTGCTGGAATTTTTAGTTTGCTATTGTACGTTTTAGGGAGAGGAGGAGAGGTTTGTGGGGTGCAAGGGAAACAGTAGGTAAACAGCAGGACTGGCTACATAATTTTCAGCGTCCAGGATAAAATGAAAATGTAGGACTTGTTCAAAAGGCAGGAAAGAGTCTTTTCTTCTGCGGTCTCTCTTGAATTGGTGTGAGGTTTTTTACTTCCTATTGAATGTCATCCCTCAAGCATGGGGGCACTTTTAGGGTGAGCATAGTGTCTCACAGGTACCTGGAGGCAGCCCTGTGACTCGGCCACTGGCTTCATGTGTCTAACCCTAAAGCTCACCAAGCCTGTTCCCAGCCCCCTGCTGGGGCAGACAGTGGGAGAGGTAGGAGGACAGGACCAGGGAGTTCCCTGCCAAGGGCCCATTCTGAGGGGTGGGGAGATGGCGGGAGGCAGAAGGATGCAAGATGGCACGAGCGTGCCGTCTCTAAGAGCCTGGCTCATGATCCACTGTCCCACCACACTTTACTTAGAAAGCACATATCTACACTTAAAACTACTAACAATTTCAAGACAGCAGCCACAGAGCACTCATTAAATACGAGGACACCTGCTGAGGGCAGAACCCTTGGCAATTCTAGTGATCCTGTTACCAAAACCAAAGTGGGTTCTTTCCTGGCGAGTTAAATCAGACTCTCCACTCAAAGTAGTTGTCTCACAAACTAAAGTGTATTTGCAGCAATTAGGAGACCATGAGGAATCAGTTCCAGAGACATGCCATCCCTGAACAAAGGGAAGCAGGGACATTTATTTCAGACGGGGGATGGATATTCAAAAGGGAGAGGTGGGTATTCACTTGCGCAGGCTCAGTTGGAAAACATGCTTCCTCATACACTGTAGGTTACAGTCATAAGGCCTAACATTCTCCTGCTGAGATCTTAGCATCAAAAATGACGCAAAGGGGCCGACCAGGTGGTACACCAGTTAAGTTTGCACGTTCCACTTTGACAGCCCGTGGTTCGCTGGTTCGGATCCTGGGTGCGGGCATGGCATCACTTGGCAAGCCATGCTGTGGTAGGCGTCCCACCTATAAAGTAGAAGAAGATGGGTATGGATGTTAGCTCAGGGCCAGTCTTCTTCAGCAAAAAGAGGAGGATTGGCAGCAGATGTTGGCTCAGAGCTAATCTTCCTCAATAAATAAATAAATTTAAAAAAAATGACGCAAAGATCACAATGGTAGCTCTGGTGAGGCTTGGTCTGGTTCAGGGTGGCTGGTGATTGCATCTCCTTAACATAACAAAAAGAAAAAAACAATTTGGAAAAATAGTTAACTATCCAAACCCACCCTTGGGTTCCTCAGGGTAACTAGTTGGTCACAATCCCGTAGCCGTAGAGTTGGCTCTGCTTGGAGGACATACTCCTGAAACTAGACTGTAGTTGCTCTGGTTCCTTCAGTTCACTTGCTTGGTCCTAGATGATAGATGACAACAAATAACCCAGAATTGGACATTGTGAGGCTCCCATTAAAAAATGAATTTAAACCAAAGCAAAATACTAACTCCCTTTAAAAACCAAATAATTGAGGGGCTGGCCCCGTGGCCGAGTGGTTAAGTTTGCGTGCTCCGCTTCAGGCAGCCCAGTGTTTCGTTGGTTCGAATCCTGGGCATGGACATGGCACTGCTCATCAAGCCACACTGAGGCAGCGTCCCACATGCCACAACTAGAAGGACCCACAACGAAAAATATACCACTATGTACCGGGGGGCTTTGGGAAGAAAAAAGGAAAAAAATAAAACCTTAACAAAAAAAACAACAAATAATTGATGGAAGCAGAAAATGGGCAAGACCATAGAGCCACCCCTTGTGGACCATGCATAGAGAACTGTGCATGAACCTCACAGATAAGAAAATGATCTAGAGAAGAACACAGTAATCAGAGGATCCACCAGGCCTTGAGGATGGAGAGAGGTAAAGTGAGGAATACTATTTTCTCCCCTGCCCTTCTCTTTTTAATAATAAACACACAACCGATCAGGTATTCCTTGGGCCCAGGGCCCAACCTCTAGGAGTGTAATCAGTAAGGGGCAATGAGAATATTCCCATAGCTTTAAACATTTTTTGAATGAGTTGTCAATATTTCAATTTCTCATAAAATTTGAATTTCAGCTCCTCTTTAAAAATCAGTTTTGCCAATATTGGCTGGAGCTGAATGGTGCTCGCTTCTCATCCTCTTCCAGCACCAGCATGAAGGCTGGTTTGCCCCATCATTCCCTGTTGTTTCCAGAGCTGAAGATGACATTGCTCTTAATCATTGCATTTTCACATTCTTTTAAGAGAAATATTTATTTGTGTTTACTTCTCTAAAAGAAGTGGAGAGAGGAAAGTCATAAAAAGAGGAGCGTTTCTCTACCTTGTGCTGTCCTTTTTCTTTTTTCTGCTCTTCTCCTGTTATATTTATTTTCCTAACTGAGGCTTCTCCATCCTCTTTCTGTTCCTTTATCCTCTCCTCTTTTCTCCTCCTTCTTCCTATTTTCCCACCAATTCCACTTCCTTGAAGATCTTATACTTCCTCATTTATATGTGTGTGTGTGTGTGTGTGTATTTTTTAAATTCAAGCTGCGTAAGAGAAAGCATGAGAAAGATAAAATTATTCTTAAAATTTTGGACTCTTCTGTAGTCTATTGGAATCTGGGCAATTTACTGAAGAACAGTAAAATCATCAAGGATAACACAGACTTTTTTTAATATTTTTGTCCCTAGGTTTTCTCGTTTCAGAGGAACTTTCAAACACTGTAGCCACCAGTTTAGAAACTCTCTGTCTCTTTTCTTTTACAAACTTGTATCTAAAGATTGACTTACTGAGCGTCGGTAAGCTGGCTGAGTATGCTTGACTGGATGCAGGTTGCTGTTCAATCCTGCATTCTGCACACATTAGCAGATCCACACCATTTAGGGCTTTGTAAATAAAGGTCAAGATACTTATCTGATTCTATTTTGGATCAGCAGGCACTTTAAAGATTAGAGGACTGGGAAAGCGTGGTAGTTGTCTGAATGCTGTTAGCAGCCGACTACATGAAAACTTTTTGGGTAGAACCAGATCTAATAATATTATAGAAGCACAATGGGTATTAATAAAGAATAGAATTTCACTTTTTTATCGTTGTCAAATATTAATAGTAAACAGTCTTTTTAAAAGAACACAGCCTTCTAGTTAGAGATAATCAATTTAAAATTCCACTGTGACTTTACATAAGTCCTTTCCTTTTGAAGTCCTCTTTAAAAAAAATTATAAAACTAGGATAACAACCCAACATCACAAAGTTATTATGAATGTCAAATAAGATAATGACTATAAAAATACTTAGCACAGTGTATCAATGTACTAAACATTAGTACGAAAGAAAAGAAAATTTCGTTATCTACTGAGGACTTATGTATTTGATTGAGGCAGGAAAAAACGGCTTTCTCTGTGCTTACTTCTCAGATTTTTTTGTATTTTGCCATCCTTTTGTGTGTGTGTGTGGTCTATTTACTGAAATCACTGCCATCATTGTTAGGCTGTTACATGACCCAGTAAGCATTCAAGTTTTTCTTAAAGCAACAGACAAATACTTGTCTAAGTTCTTATGTGATTTTTATTTTTGCCAAAAAAAAAAAAAAATCCCTTTTTTCCTCTTCCCCAGATCTCTTTTAAGTGAAGATGAATTTGCTATTAGTCTCATAAGCTTTTAGAGATTTATATAAATTCAAAGTTTTCAGCAATTATATTTGTAAAGAAATTAGCTGTAAAAATTCTGAACACACTAAAGATAGGGCTGGTATTTTATTTATATTTTTCTCTCTCATATGTGCTTGGGACAAAATAGGCATTTGGATTTTTTAAATGAATAAAGTAAACAATTAATGAAAGTTATCACACTTTTTAAAAAGTAAGGTAGTCTCCCAGTGCAAAAATGTTCAAAGGTCCTATATATACATTATCCGTGTGTGTGTGTGTGTGTACATACACATAATTTATTTTTCAAATGTCTTTTTAAGTGTCACACTTTTCAAAAAAATAGATAATACTTAAACAGTTGAAAATATTGCCTTCAAAATATCTCAAAACAAAATAAGTGTGGACAAGATTTTACCATGGAAAAAAGAAAACTGTGTGCTCCCTTTATTTAATGTAAAATAATTGCTTAAAAGCAGCTGCCCACAGACATCATAACACAGCCCGTTTGCGTCTGGGTAGAACTTTTTCACTAGTTCTAGCTGATGGGTAGATGGTGTTGGTTCTGAATAGAATGCATTTATCCACCCTTTCCTTCCACAAACATTTACTAAAAATCTATGTGATAACTAGTATATTAAATAAGATTACAGTAAGTATAAGCAATGTAGAAATATATAATTTGTCTTATGCATTACACCCCAATGCCTCTAGCTAATGACTAAATTTACTAACGTTGTACTAATTTCCTATGATCAGAAAGAGACAACTATAAATATAAAATATTGTATTCAATAGTATATAATATACAATTCTTATGATAAATACAGACATTCTGGTAGAATCTGTTAGTGACAATATTTTATCTTAGACGATGGTTTTCTGTTTTGATTTCAATGATATGTTTAATAATTATGATGAATGGTTCAGGAAGCAATAAAATTGAAAAATTCTCAACATAGAAATAACACTTTTTTCATTATGACTATTAGGAAAACATACTCTGGAGACTATGCATTCACATGTTTGAGTTTTTCTCATCAGGATTTTCCAAGATTTTATTATAAACATTTTCAACATGCTGAAAAGTGGAAAGAATTTTATAGTACCCTATACGCACATTAACATATATTCACTATTAACATTTTACTAGACTTGCTTTATCATTTCTCCTTCCATCTATCTGTAGTCCAATCTTTCTTATTATTGTATATATTTCAGAAAATATTTGTAGACATCAGTACACTTCCCCCTAAATACCTTAACATGGAAATAATCACCTAAAGGTAGATATTTGTTTACAGTTTATTTTAAAATGAAATGTCCAAATGATAAAAGGCACAAATCTTCAGTGTATCACTTCACAGATGTTGACAACTGTATACACCTGTGCGATCCAATCACCTATCAAGGCACAGAGAATTACTATCACACAGGGAAAACCTTCATGCTTTTTTATAGTCCATGTCTTCCCCACCAAAACCCAGAGGCAACCACTGTCCTAATTAATTTCACTTCTTTTAGAAATCCATACAAATGAAACTGTACTGCACATACTCTTGTGTAGCTTTCCTTCATTTAGCATGTTTTTGGAGATTTATACACGTTACTGTGTTTATTGTTCATTTTTTCCTTTTTATTGCTGAGCAGTTTTCCATCACATAAATATACCTCACTTTTTATATCCATTCTGTTGATGGCAACTTGGGAAGTTTCATTTTGCTTAAATCTGCTATGAGCTTTCTTGACAAATCTGTGTAGACATCTGTTTTTACTTCTCTTGGGTAAATAGCTAGGAGTGCAATTGCAGGGTCATATCACAGGGGTATCTTTAGGTTTATAAGACACTGCCAGATCTTTTTCTCAAAATGGTTGTAACTCCTAGTTTTATTCTCCTGTTAAGTTCTAACTTAGAAATTAGACTCTCCTACTTCATTCTCTGGTAAAGGAGAGGTTCATGTTAAAATGTAGGGCACCACATGGCAGGATGCCTCTGGAAGTAAAGCAAGTCCTTTTATAAGTGCATAAATACTGAAAATGAACAACTTTATACAAAAGTAAGTAAATATATTTTTAAGAGCTATTTAATTTAAAATCACTATATAAAATTTTGAAGAATTTCTTAAAAAATAATATGGATAGTCTTTATTCTTATGAATGTAAACAGTCAAAACATAAGAGCATTTCTTTAGTTAACATTTACTTAGGTGTTGGACATCATTCTATACTATTTTGAACCAAATCTAATTTAAACTATAATTAAAACTAAATTTATTTTTAATATGAACCTGATGGTGTATATCAGTTTCTTAGGGTTGCCCTACCAAACTACTAGAAACTACATAACTAAAAACAACAGAAATGTATGTCTCACAGTTCTGAAGGCTAGAAATCCAAAATCAAGGTGATGGCAGGACCACGCTCCTCTGAAACGTGCAGGGAAAAGTCTTCCTAGCCTCTCTCCTGCTTGGTGATTGGCTGGCAATCCTCAGCATCCCATGGCTCGCAGCTTTAGCACTTCAATCTCTGCCTTTGTTCCACACGGTGTTCTCTCCTCGTGTGTCTGTGTCTTTTCTCTTATTATAAAGGCACCAGTCATATTGTGTTATGGCTCACCCTAATGACCTCATTTCAACTGATTACATTTGCAAAGACCCTATTTCCAAATAAGGTCACTTTCACAAGTGCTGGTGGTTAGGACTTCAACATATCTGTTCAGGGGTCACAATTCAACCTGTAACAGATTGTATGTTATTTGGTTTATTTCCCATTGAATAAATGTGAGATGGTGACAAGATTAAAATTTTAGTCACTTCCTTCTTAAATATATTAGCATGTTTGATGACGTAGAAATGATTTAACTATTTGAATAAGTATATCTTTTGCTAGAAGTTTTTTCATCTTCTTAGTCTAATAGCTTTAGAAACAATCATACAGAAAGTAGAGTGTGAAAATAACTGTTTCCTTCAAGCTTTTACATAAAAACACCAAAACCAATAACAGCTTGTTTCACAAAATCAGCAAAACCTTACTGACTAAAACAATCAGCTTAAAGAGTGAGCCTGGATAACTTCATCAAGAAAAGCTATCTGCCACCAAAAAACATTTGGGATAGGTGAAAGCAACTTACAGTTTTAAAAAATAATATAATACACTCAAAGATTGTGCTTATTAGTTATATTTTTAGAAAAGCCACTCACTTTTTCTCTCACATCAGACTAATGAAAATTTCACATTAAGAAGGCATGAAAGCTGCTAGAAGTACTTAAATTCTCTAAGAAAATAGAACTTCCTCGCCTTTTGTCATTTTGACACATTTACCTATTATCGACTCCAGTTTTATTTGCAATGCCCACCATCCATTCTAGCAGATAGAAGAAACAGGACAGATATAGAAGTCAAGAGAGAAAGAGAGAGATTGTTTTCAAGCAATATAACAAAGTGAAAACTGTAAAATTCTTAGGCATTTAATCCTTTGAAAACAAATGTACTCTAGGAAAAGCAAAAGAAAATGTATAAATTAGTTAGAAATCCTGAGCAACATTATAAATTCAAGACAGTATTTTTTTTATGTTCTGTACTCTGACGTTAAAAATGTAATAGCCTCCTTTACGATACACAGAAACTGAGGGTCAGAGTTATCTAAGGCTACATAGCTAGATGAAGTTAGAACCCAGGATTTGATTCATTTCTTTTTAAATTCTGGAGTTTAGTAATTTTACTTGTCTTTTAAAGATATCCTACTTTAGCCATTCTCCAGGGTTGAGCTACAAAAGTTTGTTTTAAATCGCAGCTGTATAGGGAACTGAGTCAAGGTAAAAAGAGATATTAATAACATCTTCAAATGTAATTCTATCATAATACTCTGATTTCACTTATTTGTGTGGGCACAATGTAGCTAATGGTCTCCTTTAAAGATTTAAATGTTTATAAGTGTGTCTTAAGTAATTCTAATAGAGTCTAAATCTTGTATTTCAATTGGAAAATTCAGAGAAGCCAGCATGATTTAGAGGCTGAAAGGGAAGAACACAGACAGAATCAATAAATAATCACAACATAGAACATTAGCCTTAAAAGAATCAGTATGTTAAGTCTAAATCAAATTGTAAATTCTCCTGCTTTCATTTTTGATTAGAGCAATATAACTGAAATTGGTTCTCCAAAAGAAGAGGATTAAAATGGTAGGAGTTACAATGAGAGTACTGGAAAAAGATGTGAGGAAAAAATGGAAGTGAAATTAATATCAGAAAACTAAGTAAAAACACGTCTGAAGCTCTACTCTTTGAGCTGGTGGCAAAAGGCTGCATCTTCACAAAGTGTGAGGAAAAGTTAAGCCTCAATTCCTTTCCTCAGAATAAAAGTCACCATGGCTTCTTGGAATCTTGGTCCCTTAACTTTCATTCCCCACACCACTATCCCTCAATTCAAACAGAGGTAGTAAAATTGTCAACTTTTTTTTTTTGGTGAGGAAAATTGGCCCTGAGCTAACATCTGTTGCCAGTCTTCCTCTTTTTGCTTGAAAAAGATTGTTCCTGAGCCAACATCTGTGCTAGTCTTCCTCTATTTTTTTGTATGTGGGATGCAGCCACAGCATGGCTTGATGAGTGGTGCATAGGTCCGTGTCTGTGATTCAAACCCACAAACCTCAGGCCACTGAAGTGGAGTGTGTGAATTTAACTACTATGCCACCAGGCTGGCCCCAAAAAGTGTGTCTACTTTTGAATCACTGGTTGGCTTGGAGATTCAGATTTCCTAATCTTCTTAAGGCAGAATATATATTAGGTTAGAAAAATAAATAAAAAATTAAACAAACAATAGAAGAGATTGTAGCTATTGCCTCTGTCTCATTAACACTTTCTTACAAAATAAAGACCCTTGTACAGCAGAGAGAATCAATTTCTCCTAAGGTTTATTTACATCTGACTATTTTTTTCATTTTCAAATGTTTATTTAATCAGATGTGTCAAAGCTTAGCTTTATTTGAAACATTTTAGAAAATATGCATATATAAATTAATTTCCATTACCAGAAGGTTTGAATCCACATGTATTTATACACTGGAGCAAAATGTTGATTCAGGAAAGAATAATTTCAATGATTGAATATTAATGCTGCGTTAGGATTGAGAATTGAAACAGATTTTATTCAGATATGGATTCATTCTCAAGTTTCTTAAGTGAATAAAATAGATTAATGAAATAGTATAGTAATACAGAGCATAAATCATTTTCTCTTTAGGAGATGGTAGCAGTTGATATTGGCTTTTCACCTCTTGGTAAAAAGGGAGATATTCTTATGAATGCAGTACTTTGTTAATTCTAAGATTCCATCAATCATCAGTTATATCATAAACCTTGATTGTACCTTTTGTGTGGAAAATTGCATCAATGCACACAGCAATTTATGATGGATCCTGATTTGAGAAATAGTAAAATGAGAAAAATTATTTTGAGAAGAAAACAAGTATCGCGTGATATTTTAAAATATACATTTTTGTTTATTTAAGTGGAAACACTTTACAACAGGATGGTGCAGCCATCCTGCAGTATCGTGCATCTGTCAACACAGAAAGAGCAGATGAAATGAGAGGATATTACATCTTTCAAAAAAAAAAAGGAAACATCCATGCAAATATGGTGCCATACGTTTGGTGAGAAGCACATAAATGTAAAAGCAGAAAAATTTCTGTACCGAGAAACATATCACTCATTAAATACAATGTATTCTAAAGTGGTACTAATCTATAATTTATAATAGTCACAGTGTGCTGGACTAGAATTTACTTTCTACATTCTAAAAAATAAAAAAAGGTTTTCCAAGCAAATTGATAATGTAAACAAGGAAATCATTTATCCTACTTAAGAGTGAAGTTCAGCAAACTCTTCAAGACTTGAAAACAGTACTCCTAAAAAGCAAGTGAGCTCATGATAAATGATTCTTATCTTTAAAAGTACTGACAAGACTCCCTGAGATACAAAGGCCGGCTTAACATCATGTTTCCTTCAGGAATGCTTTGAGAGGGTCTGGAGGTCAGACTTCTCACATTAGTGAGCCCCTGGGTGTGGATGAGTTAATGAGGACCTAACACTGCCCTTCCACTTGATAAAGTGTAAAGAGCTGAAGAGTAGAATTAAAAAGAATTTATTATCTTAGAGCTCCCTCTTTCCCTCAACAGATTAGATTTGGTGTCTCTCCTCTGAGTCCTGATAGCACACAGCAAATATTTCGTTTACAGGAATTAGCCCACTGCTTTGAATTGACTTGATTGTTCTTAGCTCTCCTTCCTTAGACCGTAAACATTTCTATTTTAGGATCATATCTAACAACTTTTATATCTCAGTGGCTAATGACTGCGTAGAATATTGTAGGTGTTTAAAAAGTGTCGAAACGACTTAAATCAGTGTTATTTTGGATTATTCATGAAGGAATGTGTGCTTCAGGTAGTTTGCTGTGGATTTTGGCAAAAAAAAAGAATTGACTTTCACTTGTGGTTAGGGATCATTCTAGTTAATGCTGGCATTAAAGTAAATTGAAATTATGAAAGAAAGTAATAATACTATTTTTAAAGGTCAAATTCTTTTTCTTGTTTGGAAGAATACATTCAATTTTACATCATTAAAATCACATATATGTTTATATATATATAAAGTAATTTTTTACAACTTTCGGTAGTACAAAACTTTTATCTGCTAAATAAGTGTCTTTCTCACATGAAAGCAGATGACAGCTCTGTTCTGCATTGGACATAGAGGGAAGTGAGTTCTTCTGCATCCTGCATATATATTCCTCTGGCTGAAATTTCCAATTTTTGCCTAGAGGGACCTCAAATCTCATTTGTTTCAGGGTTTTACTGGGATCTCAATGTTATGGATGTGGATAGTAGAATCTCCCACTTGACTAAATTTGATATTGTAATGCAGTGCAACTTGATTTTATCCTCAGTCCATGAAATGCAAGCGAAACTCAGTTTTCGCAGAAATTCAGAGGGAGGAAGAAGGCTATTGCTATGTGGCAGGTTATACTCAACAAAACTAAAATGAAAGCTAGTGTTTTTCAATGACAGAATGTTGA
This sequence comes from Equus quagga, assembly GCF_021613505.1. Taxonomy (NCBI): domain Eukaryota; kingdom Metazoa; phylum Chordata; class Mammalia; order Perissodactyla; family Equidae; genus Equus; species Equus quagga. The sequence goes on from NC_060285.1 coordinate 33,190,963, forward strand.
CAAGCTGATGTATATGGAATTTGAAGTTGCTTAGTAGTGCCATTACTTCTTGGATGAAATAATCACTTCAAATCTGTCTTTGTCATAAAAGAATCACTCTTCTCTGTGTTTACCACCCCAGTTCTAAATAACACTCTGTATGTGTAGACAGGTTTTGACCTATTTCTTATTAATTGGTTTGAATAGCCACGTTCATTGCATTATTTTAATTTAAAACATGGTACATTTTCTGAAATAGATATATTTTTAAAATCTCAGGACCATGTCTTGATGATCAGGAGCAGACGACTTGTTTCTGCTATAATTTACTTTTTAATGGAATAAAGTATGTTTTTCTTCTGTAGTAGGTATTCTTGATGACTTGCATCTCAGTGAAGCTCCCGTCAATTCTTAACTAACAACAAAGGAAAAGAATAGAAAAGGATGAACGCACAGAGTAAAATGCCATTTCACACTCGGTGCTTTGTAGATGTGGGCCAACTCACAGGAATCCTTTAGGCCTCAGTAGAAATGGAGCCGAGCCAGAAGAGAAGAAAACATGTCCAAATAGAGAAAGTTTGCTCAGCAAATTGAAATTCGAGATTGAAATTGAAAAGTTTGAGTTAAATCTACTGCAAAGGGCACATTTCATCCTTTACTAATTTTTTCCTAAAATGCAAAGTTTATTACACATTGATTTTTGTTACAGATTCTTTGCATATTTCCAGTCTCTCCTTCCACTTAATCTTCCAACATAGTAATTATCAGTCAGGTAAATGGCAAGAAAAACATAATGCTAAATATTTGAACAATTTCATCTGAGTTTGCACACAGAAGAAGTAAAATATACTCTTCTATGTAATTAAGTTCAATATGGAAAATATAATTTGGTTTTATTTTCTCAAAGCAAATACTCTTTATATCACTGTATAATGCATTGAATAAAAAACAGTTTAGGTATAAGTTGGAAAACTTTTACATTAAATATTATGTGATTTCATTATTTGAGCTAGTAGTATCAAGCTCATCAATGTGAAAGTAGTTTTCAATCTAAAAATTAAATTTAATATATAAGGAAGGCTAAAATTTATTGACAAAACCAGAAGAAAAAGTGGAGTTAATAATATATTAAAATTATTTGTCCCTTGTGGCTCAACTTGAAGCATAAATATAGCTCTCTCCATTTCTAAATTTTGGTTGACATTGTCATTTACCAATACTCCGGAGACACCTTTTCTGGCAGAACTTCACTGGCAAAACTCAGCATGCTACTGAGCAATGGGCTTACTCTGCTCGCCGTGATCTGAGCCAATTAATCACAACGAGTTAGAGACGGAGAAAGGAAGCTTTTTTTCGACTAGCTGGCATAATCGGAAGATGGGAGACTAATGTCTCAAAAAAAAATCTTAAAGAATTACAGAATCTTGAGGCAGTCATATAGGGAAACCGGGCTACAAGGAGGGGCTTTAGAGATGTTGGCCTCAGGCATGACAGACTCTAGGACACTGCAGTGTTCTTCTGTCAGTGAAGATGGATATCCTACAGGTGTTCCTTCTTCCTGGAGACCTTCTTATTCCCTGGGAAAATTTGTTAAGATTGTTAACAAAGCTATCAGAGTACCTCAGCAGGGGCATGTGCACAGGATGAGGGCCAGAAAAACACAAAAGTGTGTAGTCATTTATAATGATTACATGCTAGAAGGGTTTTGACTAGAAAAGGGTAATTTAGTGTAACAAGATGGCCTCACTTATGTTCATTTACAAGCGTACACTGTAAATTTTCTGATTCTTCATCCACACCCAGCAGAGGAAAGAAAAGAACATATTTATTCCTAAACCTTACTGGAGGTTGCAACAGACATATTTTTAAAATAATATTTATATGTTATGATTATAAAAACAATATACACTCATTGGTGAGAATTTCCAAATTACACAGAAGTGTAAGAAAAACAAATTAATTAATTCAAATTCAAGTTTATTCTCTTAACAGCTGTTTATTGAGTAGCTAGTGTTACTGGACTAACACTGGACTAAGTGTTGAGCATTTCGAGGTAAGTAAAGTACGATATCCTTGCTTCTGGCTTACAGTCGAGCGGGTAATTACCACAGGGTATAGATAACTGCTATGAAAATTTTACTATATTCCTTTTCAACACAATAGAATTTCTCATTATGCTTTTTGTCCACATAACAAAGGATTTTCTGAATTCATTAAAATTCCCTCAAAACATAATTTTTCGTGGATGCATCTGATAGAGCATCATAAATTATGCTTTCTAAAACCTTTGCCGTGATGTTGAGGTTTTAGATTTGTTCCAGTTTTCACCATAAGAAATACTATGAAAAATATATTTATGCATTTGTGCCTGTTTTGATTGCCTCCTTTCGATAGAATCGTAGCAGTAGAATTCATAGGGGATAGGTTATTGAATCATCAAAGTTCAATAGAGAAACAGAATCAGGACATCCTAATGATTCTGTTTCTCTGGAGAACCAGAAAATATATACATTTTATAGTCCTCTGGAGAACCGGGAAAAAAATATTTATGTATACGTATAAATGGAGATTTATGATGATGAATCAGTTCACAGGATTATGGAGGCTAAGAAGTCCCACAGTCTGCTGACTGCAAGCTGGAGACCCAAGAAGGTGGGGTGTAATTCAGCTTGAATCTAAAGACCTCAAAATCAAGGCAGGAGATGGTGTAACTCCCATTCTGAGGGCGGGAGTGAGTAAATGAGATGTCCCAACTGGATCATGAGGCAGGAAAAAGGGGTGAATTCCTTCTTTCTCAGTCTTTTATTCCATTCAAGTCCTCAAAAGACTGGATCATACCCACCCACGCTGGGGAGAGCTATCTGCTTTATAGAATCTGTTAATTCAATTTCTCATCCAGAAACACCCTCACAGACACACTCAAAAGTGTTGAATCTGAGTAACCCCAGGCCAATCAAATTCACACATAAAATTAACCGCCACACTTATTAACATTTTAAAGCTCCTGATGCACAATGTGAAATTGATTTTCAGAAAAGTTTCAACAAATTTACATGATTTCTAATGCTATGTACAAGTTCCCATCTCATCAAACACTTGCAAATATTGAATATTATCTTATTTTTAATATTTAATTATTTGATACATGAAAAATCTCTCTTCATTATATTTTTGCTCTTCATGACTAATTAAGTGGAATGTTTCGTGGTTATTAACTATTTGGCTTTCCACTTTTGTGATTTTCAGTCTCTCACTGAAAGTCAACTACAACGTAGCGATTTTAGACTTTGCACTTTGAAACCAAATCTCACCAGGCTGCATACCTACTAGCAATACATGAAGATTCCCATTTCTTCACATACTCACAATAGTTGATTCTATTGAACTTTCTAATTTTTCTAATTACCAGTGAGTTTGTCTTCCAAGTTACTTCTGTGAATTTCTTTTTTATAGCCTTTGTCCATTTTTATGAGTTTTTTTTTCCGCTTCATTTGCTGGAGATAGTCTAATGCTCTAGATATTAAGCTCTTGTCTATTTTTGTGCTACATATGTATCTTCACATAATTTTGTCCCTCAATAGAAATCTTGTTTTGATATAGTTAAGCCCATCTGTTTTTCTCTTTAATGTTTGTTTTTCACTATTTTGGGCTTTACAAAGCTTCCCTCCAAGCCATAACCATAAATATACTTCCCTAGATTCTCTTTTAACAGTTGTATGTATATATTTATGCATGTATATGTCTATTTATCTATCACTTACATTATGTGTATATCTTTACCTTTACATTTTTCTCTACATAGTAAACCGTTGTTTTCCAACATCATTTTCTTTAAAATTCATTATTCACCATTGAATTTTGGTGCTAAATTTATCATGTGTCAAGTTCTTGATTTACATGACTTTTGTTTATTTGAGTTAGTTACATACTGTTTATGTTAACATGGCTTTATTGTATGTCTAAATAGATAAGATGAACAATCCCATCTCTTTATACGTCTTTTCCTAAAGTTGGCTTAGCTTTTCGTGAATCTCCTGAGTTGAAGAAGAAGTCAAAGTTACAACAAACTCACAAATCTCATCGGGATCAATTCTGTCTTTTAAGAACAGACCCTTCTCCTGGTTTCTGAGTCATTTCCTATGAAAATTTCTTCAATCTCCTACATATATGCAGCATTACCTGTCAGCCAAGGATTTGGAAAGAGTCTACATACAGATTTTGGTTCTTAACTCTTCTGCAACTAACTTGATTCCAGAATGTTCCCCTTAAGTAACATGCATAGTCTCAAATGTAGTTTAAATAAAATATCAGCATCTAGATAGAATAAAATTCTAAATAAAATTCATTTGAAAAAGTTTCTTTAGATAAAATTTTACTTATATATATGTATATATATATATTTCCTATCAAATGGAAAATTATAATGTTACTATGCTTCAAAGATTGAGCTGCATACGTGCCTGCTTGCCACTTTTACAAGAATAAACTCTCTAGAACATAATCATCACACTTGTTAAATATTCACAAGCTAGTGTCATCATTCTTACTTGTTGATAACTAAGAGCTTTTGTGAAGTATTCAAAAGCCAGGACACCTTGTCAATGGTGGAAATAGAGTATTACTTTTCCTCCCTGTGGATATCTTTTCTATTCATTTCATTGGAGTTATATCTTCTGTCAAGCTTTTCACTGTAGATTTAACCTTTCTTTTCTTCGCTTGGGAAATATTTTCTTTTCCTGAGAAAATGGAAATCTACAATTTCAATTTGTCTTCATATGGCTTCTTTACAAGAAAATATTTTAATCCTTGACCATTACTTTTATGAAATAGTGCAAAATAAAAGTTATCAAAAATATTTTTATCATTTTAGAAATTGAGTATTAAAAGAATACTAACATTAGAACATATATCCATGTATAATAGTGACACTTATATGTATTATTTTACTTATTTATAATTATTTTTTCCGGGAACTGTACCATGTTGAAGATAGCTAGATCTTTGAAATCAAGGAATGGAGAGAGAAGCAGGATGAAAGCCTAGACAGCAAGTAGCTAAGGGGTTTCAAACAAGGTTGTTATTATAGGATCATATTGTGTTTTAAAAGGATCATTCTCCTAGCAACGTGGTGACTTGGTTAATGGTGAGGAAGGCCAATTGAGAAATTTTGAGATGACTGAAGAAAGAGATTGTGTGACAAGAGTTGTTGCACTGGGAATGAAAGGGAGAAGTGGACAAAGATATCGAGGAAGCATCAACAGCTCTTATGGTTGATTTAGTGTTACAAGGGATGGGTGAGAAAGAAGGATAAGTAAATGATGGAAGACTCACAGGTTTGTGGCTTAGGCAGCAGAGTGCTTCAGAGTTCCAAGTTCTAAGAGAGGGAAGAAAAAAACCAACATGTTTAGGGGTTAAGATGATGAGTTCAGTCTCCAACTGTTTGAGTTCATCTGAATACTACCCAAATGAGATGACCACTAAGCAGTTGGAAATGTGAGCCAGGAATTAAATCTAACATAAGGCTAGAAATATTTGAGAGCAAAACCACCATTGTTTCTTACCTAGGGTTCTATGAAAACCTTCCCCATGATCTAACAGCTGTCTAGATCTCTGATGTCATCTCATACTGTTCTCACTCTCTGTCACTAGGGCCAAACTAATCTAGGTTTCTTTCCACCTTAGAATGTACCAAGCTTTTTATCTGCCTTGGGGTTTTTATCCTAGCTGTTCCTTCAGAGTAGATTTTTCTTATAGAAGGTAATTTCCGCCTCCTTTCCTACACATTTCACTACCTATATTTAGAATAGTTTTTTTACTTTATATCCCTAGTAACTAAGTGTAGGGCCTGGACTCCATACACATTTGTTGAATGAAAGAATCTACGCCTTGATGTAGGAAGGGACAAGACTAACCAGGAACTGTTGAGAGAGGAAAGCAGAGGGCCTGTGATAGAACCATAAATGACACTGTCTTGGTGGATAGGTGGAAGAAAAATCTATAAAGGACTGAAAAGAAGAACCCTAAATGTAAGAGAAAACCCATGAGTAAGAAAATAAAACTCCCAGCTGAAATGATTGAGAGGAGAGTGGATATGAGGAAGTGATGACGGTGAATATTAACTTTATAATAACTTATCATATGAAAGTGTAAGGGAGGAAGATATTTCCTCTACCAACTCTGGGTTCTTCTGGCTGGAGAATGAATTAAATTCAAACGAGACAGAATAACAGGAAAAAATTAAACAAAGCTTTATAACATGTACACATGGGGGAGGCTCAGGCAACCTGAGCAACTCACCAAAATGGCCAAAGTCACCACCTTAAATATCATCTTCAGCTAAAGACAAAGGAGGATGTTGGGGGTGGGGAGAGTCAGTTATGGGAGATTACCACACAAGTACTGTAAACAAGAGTCAGGTTATTATGCAGACTTGAGTCCTTGCCTTCCACATTGATAAGAGTTTATAGAGATAAGGTCATCCCTCCTTCCTGGTACAGAGAAGGAGACACCTTTACGGATGGAGATTTCCTTTACAATGTAAACGTTTCTTTTTTCTTTTTATTGAGTTAATGATAGGTTACAATCTTGTGAAATTTCAGTTGTACATTAATGTTTGTCATTCGTGTTGTAGGTGCACCACTTCACCATTTCTGCCCACCCCCCACCCCACCTTTCCCCTGGTAGCCACTAATCTGTTCTCTTTGTCCACATTTTTAAATTCCTCATATGAGTGGAGTCATACAGAGATTATCCTTCTCTAACTGGCTTATTTCACTTAACATAATTCCCTCAAGGTCCATCCATGTTATTGCAAATGGAATGATTTTGTTCTGTTTTACAGCTGAGTAGTATTCCATTGTATATATGTACCACATCTTCTTTATCCATTCATCTGTTGATGGCCACTTAGGTTGCTTCCATGTCTTGGCTATTGTAAATAATGCTGCACTGAACATTGGGGTGCATAGGACTTTTGGAATCGCTGACTTCAAGCTCTTTGGATAGATACCCAGTAGTGGAATGGCTGGATCGTATAGTAGTTCTATTTTTAATTTTTTGAGGAGTCTCCATACTGTTTTCCATAGTGGCTGCACCAGTTTGCATTCCCACCAGCAGTGTATGAACGTTCCTTTTTCTCCACAACCTCTCCAACATCTTTACAATGTAAATGTTTCTTAACAAAGGGTAAGTAAATTCTGCTTTTCAGAGTTTCTTTCCTGTCTGCAGGTTTTTAAAAGTAACCAGCCCAAAATATTCCTGACACCAAAGAGACATATGTTTGGGTGGCCAATTCCAGTCCCCCACAAAAGGAAATGAGAGATGAAAATATGCTATCTGGAGAGAGGTTTGTTTTGTTTTACTTATTTTTGTTTGTTTTAAATACATACAGGCTTGACTTGATTAAAATCCTATCCAGGATGAATTGCTAGAGTGGGGGGAATAAAAACTCTAAGAGCAAGTGGAAAAATTTACCTTAGGCATGAGGAAATACAGTTATATCTTCCTTTGTAACATAAAGAGAGGAGAAAAGAATGGGAGCAGATACAGGCAATTGCAATCTTGGAGGCAGTAAGTTAAGGGAGTTCTTGTAAGCATTCTTTATCTGTAAAATAGGAATCAATCTGCTTAGATTGAGAAAAGAGGTGAAAGTGTTAAAGAATTGAAACAAGTGGAGAATAGAAAATATTAATCATTTTTTCCCTACATGTGGTTAACTATAAACCAGAGACAACAAAATTTTACTAAATATTTCTCATTGCCTTACAAAGAGTAATACATTCAGATCATCACAGTGCCCTCCTAAAGCCACTTTTTCACTCAAAGAGATTTGTATCTATTTTTTGGGGGGGTAGGGAGTGTCTTTAGGTTTTTCTTTCAGCCCATACTGGGCCTATTCCTGAGCTATCCCTAATCCAACAGAAATATTTTAAGCAAAAATTGGAGAACTTGTCATCTTGCCCAATATGGTAAAGAAAGAGATAAGCTAAAACACTTTTGAGCCTGGGTAATGATTAGCAGGATGGTGTAAACAGGTGTGAGGGGAAAGTTACATCTATATTTTGGAAATGTGTCATCTATGGAAAGGACAACTTGATTAGAAATTGGGAACATGTCTCTAGAGTTCCAAGGAGAGAACAGGAGTAATGATAGATGTTTTTAAGTATACTTACTTGAAACCAGAATATTCCATGAACTCACGGGAACAAGAATAGAAAATGACAAGTGTAATAGCAAAAGACCAAAACACAGTGTTTTATGAGATCAGAGTGAAAAGCAAGAAAGAGGAGCCAGCAAAGGAGGACATAGAAAAAACAAATGATGAGAAAAGTCGTGAATCAAGTTAGGGCACAACTATAGAAGGAAAGAGTGGGTTTCAATAAGTAGGCGAAGATTGAAAAAATCAAATGTAATAGGAAGCCATAAAAAATGAAAATACAGAAATGACCATGAGATTTTATAATTAGGAAATCACTAGAAACTTTGAGAGGGCAATTTCATTACAGTGATGGGCTTGGAAGTCAGTTTATGTAGTTAAGCTAGTATAACCACAGGACCAGGAATGGAATTTGTCACCCCAAAATAAGCCTCTTTGGCAGAAGAATTATCCTAGGCTGATTTTTTTTTTTTTTTTTTTTTTTTTGAGGAAGACTAGCCCTGAGCTAACTACTGCCAGTCCTCCTCTTCTTTGCTGAGGAAGCCTGGCCCTGAGCGAACATCCGTGCCCATCTTCCTTACTTTATATGTGGGATGCCTACCACAGCATGACGTGCCAAGCATGCCATGTCCGCACCCTGGATCCTAACCAGCGAACCCCGGGCCACCGAGAAGCGGAACATGCGCACTTAACCGCTGCGCCACCCAGCGGCCCCAAGGCTGATTATTTTTAAGAAACAGTAGACTCAGGGAAAAGCTCTGAAAACCTAGAAGAAGTTACCCATTTGTAGAGAAAGCTTATATTTATACGAGGAATCGCCATGTATACAAGGAATCTTCCTTCCTCTCTGAGCCAGGAAGGAGAGGAAGACTAAATCTCCTGAAACTCTTGTCAGTAGAGAAGAGAATGACTTAAATTACATGACGGCTTTACCTTTGTTTACCTGTGTTGGCCTCATCTTATCAGCAGAATGTTAAGGCTATTTTTCAGGGGCTGTGAGCCAGCCAGCAATATGCGCAGAAGAGAAAATTTTGATCTGCCAATCAAAACTCATCCCACCAGTGCTTCTGCATACCAGCCTGCTGTCCCTGAGCCTTTAAACCTTACTCTATCCCATGGAGGGGGGAGACAGATTTGAGAGCCCTTCTCCTGTCTGTTTGCCAATCGACTGGGTAATAAACTTTCTTCCCTGAAGAGCTGTGTACACAATATTGGCTTCTGTGCACACAGGTGGAGAGAGCCCTTGCTAGTAACACAAGGAAGAGAGAGAAATAATATGGTGGCCATGTTTGCTTACTATTTATTATATTATTTTGTATCAGTACAGAAAAGAGATAAACAGTTTGTCTGGGAGAAGTTTGGTGGGATAAAATGAAGTACCTTTTACTCCTTTTGTTTTTCAAAATAGGCAAGCCCTATGTGTATTTGCAGGCAGAGGAGACTGAGTGCAGTTAAAGAGGCATGTGGCGCTAGACAAGAAGAGAATAAATATGGAAGCAAAGTTCTGGAATGGGAAAGTGATAAAAACAAGGGCTTAGTAAGAAAAGACAGCTTTGATGAGTGTGAATAACACTTTTTTCCCTTATAATAAGGGAAAAAAGATAGGAAAGTACAGAACAGCTACAGGATATTTGAGTTAGAGATAAGCCAGGGTAGGGGTGGGACCAGAGGTCATAGGGAAATATCAACTCTAGTAGTGACTTAACTAGTTAATAGTTAGCTAAGTAAAAGAGTTTCCAGAAAAGTCTCAGATATAGTTGGGCTGCAAAGCATGGTTTTTTTTTGTTTGTTTGTTTGTTTTTAATTTCTGAAGTGCCACATGCCCGGCACTCTCCTAGGTCATGCAGTGTTTGTCATGATCTCTGTCTACCCTGGTAGAGTTAATACAACTTGGCGGGAGATGTTACCAGGAGTAGAACAGAAGAGTTAAAGAAGAAAAGTGGTACAATATTGGGATATAGATTGCTAACACTCTTATGCACTGAACTATAAATATATCATAATGAAAAGTGCCCCCATTGTTAAAAATTTGGTTTAGAGAGAAAGACTTTTTCAAAAATTTCAAAAGACAAAACAAAAAACAAAACCAAAAAAGCAAGAAATGAGAAATGCCACAGAATCCAGAATTCAGAACTCCTCAACGGGAGGATAAAGTAAACATTCTTCAGCCGCCAAAGAAAGTGAAAACACTGAGTTCCTGCAGTTTCTATAGTTGAAATGAACTTTGCCTTCCTATTATTTAAGAAAAAAGGAAAACGAAACATACCAAAGAATGGTGATAAAGGTGAAAGACACAATGCTTTTTGGAATAACCAGCTCATTATCTCATAATAATTAAACAATATTAAATTAGCAACATTTATCTATTTTCTTTGCAGCATCAACCCCTCCCCCTACATGTACACTGAACACCCGTTCAAATCAGTGAGAATTTTAAGCAATCACATTTATAACTAAGATCATTTTTAGTCTTTAATTCAAACTAAAATTAAATATTTAATAAGATCTTGACAGCTTCTCTGTCATAAAGATCTTTTTACTAGGGATTACACTAATGTTCAGAATATTTTCAAACATGCTTCTTGTAGCCGCCCCTGACACAGGAAGGGTTAATAATCACTGGAAAAAGCTTGCCAACAAACTGTGACCCGGAGGGGAGAAGGCCGGTTAGCCAATGACGGGTAAGACCCCCTGGGGGGCAACCTAAGCCAGACGGCGGCCGCCTGGGGGCACAGATGGAGAAACGATATCGATATTGGGAGCAGGAGGGACCATTGCCTAAGAGACATTGCCTGCTCCGAGATAAAAGTATAGGAGCACAGCAATAACGTGATAATATCAAAACAGAGGCCAAGGGAGGGCTCCTTGAGAAATCACTAAGAATTCTTGGCATTCGCTAATTACTTCATCCAGAACACCTGTGTATGTTTAACAGCTGTAAGTTAGGTATATATTGAAACGCTGGTTATAATAAACTCAGAGTGGCCATCAGCCCTCTCCGCATCTATCCTGATGTGTACATTGGATTGCGACACCGACACTTCTTCCTGGATCGTTTGTGTATATCTCTAACAATTACTCAAACCGTTTTCTCATCTTTTCCTTTGTGCTAAATTACACACCAGGTAGCTTTCAATAACTGTATATAGAGATTAGCACAAACTCTTCAAAACCATCAGTGAATGGTTAGCCATGATCTAGAAGTCCCGAAAACTCAGGTTAAAATAACAAACAGCCATTTCTTTTACGTTTCTGTCTCCCCGCTGATAATAGATAACATACAGCGGCTATTTTATTTTCTTCTGTCAGGAAAGCTGTACTGACATGATTAAAATGGCACTCCAAGCTCCAACTGTTATCAATTATACCAATTTGGTCAAATAGAATGGAGCAGCAGTCTTTGTGGAAAACAATATGGGCAACACAAAGTGTTATTAATTTAAAGACATCATATGTCCCTATGACAGCGTCTTCAGGAGTCATCATTAATTATGTCTAGATATTCGCTTAAAATCACATCTCCAAAATCCACATGTTATTTCGTGTTTCTTGAATTGTGGGGAAAAATGGGCCCCAGTGAAAATCAGTGTTTGCCAAATGGAATAGCTCTCCTGATGCCTTTACCACAAAAGGAGTAGTAGGATTTATTTTCTTTTTAAATAATAGACTTTGAAAAATTATGAATGTGGATGTCTTTGCAAAAAAAAAAAATTACCTAATTTCAACCTCATCATAAGTTAAAATAATAGCAATAGTTATATATTGAAATCTATATTTGTATATCTAAAATATACTATATATTTTTTCTTTAAAAGGGATATTTTAGTTTTTGGTTGTAAGATGGAATTATTTTTGCTCAAAAGTGACTCTATAGTCAGCATAATTAATGCTAACCATAACAACAACAGCAAAAAATCCAGAGGCTTGGTGGTATGAGACGGTTAGTTTATCACTTGTCCATCCCTTCCTGAGTGGTTTGCCTACAAGTAGTGACATAACATCCTACCATCTTCTAATGGCTCCATCTTCATCTTAAATAAATGAGTAAGTGTGGAGCATCAGGCATGAGATTTTGTGGACAAAAGTTTGTTACATGATCCTCCACTAATTGAAACAGTGACTGGAAAATATAGCTTTATGGATGCGTCCAGGAGGAAAGGGAAATGGCTTCTAAGTATATAGCAGTATGTTTTTTTAAAGCCTACCCTTCTGGTCATCATATTCTCATCATCTCTCTCCCATATTCTTGACTTCTCCAAATGAACAACCCCAAATTCCAAATAGTCATAGCATCTGGTTAATATTCTGGGATCTTTGGATGATGACAGGTTCATGTATAAAGTCATATCCATCGTTCTGAAATCTAAAAATTAAAAAAATCATGGGTTTTGCCCCCTGATCCTCCATATACACTTACTAACAGACAGAGACAAAATAATCTCAACAACAACTGTCATTTGGAAAATGGGAGAATAGGAGGCACACAGAAGTCCATGGTATTTATGGAATCCAGCTAGGGAGATATTATAAAGCCCCACTTCCTGGAGAAAAAAGAAAGATCCTTGATTAGGCCTGATTATCTTCCCTGGGAAGAACTCTTTGTTAATAAACCCAAATTCAGTGAAGTTTGTTCCTTCTTATCCTCCATGGCCATATCTAAAGTGGGTATTGAAGAATACATCTTTCTTGGCTATCCACCTTAGAGAACCCACCTCATGCTCATGGAAATGTGAGTGTGCAAACCTTGTTTTAAGGATTGCAGAGTCAAAGACCCTTTAATATGGACTTATGGCTATTTGGCAATATAACTCTTTTAAAAACTTGGCAAAATATTTGCTTCCAGTCAGGTTCAGTTACAAGTAGCCAAAACTACCAGACTTGGTTCTCAAATATGTTTTATGTCTTTTCTACCTTGCTGTCATGTCTCACTCTATCTCAACTTCAGGTCAGATAATCTTGAGACTGTCAAGCTTGAGTGGGCAGAGCATGCCCTTCATTTGATCTTTGTTACAAATCTGAGTCACAGTGCAGTTGAGAAGTCTCACTGGCTCTTGGTTGTTCAAAGTTTTAATAACATCTCTTATGTATTTTACTGAATTTCTTTACTAGTTTTCATTTCTACTTTAAACCTGCAAATTATTTCTTTTTTTTTCTTTAAAGATTGGTACCTGAGCTAACAATTGTTGCCAATCTTCTCCCCCACTTCCTCTCCCCCAAACCCCCCCAGCACATTGTTGTATATTCTAGTTGTGAGTGCCTCTGGCTGTGCTATGTGGGATGCCGCCTCAGCACGGCTTGATGAGCAGTGCCATGTCCGTGCCCAGGATCCAAACCAGGGAAACTCTGGGCCACAGATGCTGAGCCTGCAAATTTAACCACTCAGCCATGGGGCTGGCCCCTGATATCTTTCTTGTAATACTTTTCTAAAACCATCAATATCAATAACACATACTACTAACATATCTTTTTTTATTGACATATAGTTGGCATACAATATTATGTTAGTTTCAGGTGTACAACACAGTGATTTGACGTTTATATACATTAAGAAATGATCATAATGGGGGCTGGCCCCATGGCCCAGTGGTTACGTCTGGTATGTTCTGCTTTAGTGGCCTGGGTTTGGTTCCCAGGCATGGACATACACCACTCATCAGTGGCCATGCTGTGGCAGCGACCCACAAAAAATACAGGAAATACAAAAAATAGAGGAAGATTGGCATGGATGTTAGCTCAGGGCAAATCTTCCTCAGTAAAAAAGAAAAGAAAAGAAAAGAAACAATCATCATGATAAGTCTACTAATCATCTGTCATCATACAAGTTATTAAAATATTATTGTCTATATTCTCTATGCTATATATTACATCTCTATTTATTTATTTCATAACTGAAAGTTTGTACCTCTTAATCCCCTTCATCTATTTCACTGAAACCCCCCTCCACTTTCCCTCTGGCAACTACCAGTTTGTTCTTTGTATCTATGAGTCTGTTGCTGTTTTGTTATGTTTGTTCATTTATTTTATTTTTTAGATTCCACATATAAGTAAAATCGTATGGCATTTGTCTTTGTCTGACTTATTTTACTTAACATAATTCCCTCTAGATTCATCCATGTTGTCAAAAATGGCAAGATTTTTTCTTTTTATGGCTGCGTAATATTCATTTTAGATATAAAGCGCATCTTCTTTATCCATTCATCTATCGATGGACACTTAGGTTGCTTCCATATCTTGGGTATTGTAAATAATACTGCAATAAACATAGAGTTGTATAAATCTTTTAAAATTAGCGTTTTTGTAAATATGCAGAAGTGGAAGTACTGGATCATATGGTAATGCCCTTTTTAATTTTTTGAGGAAACTCTGTATGTTTTCCATAGTGGCTGCACCAATTTACATTCCCACCAAGAGGCAGTGAGGGTACCGTTTTCTTCACATCTTCAGCAGCACTTGTTATTTGTTGATGTTTTGGTGATAGCCTTTCTGACAGATGGGAGGTGATATCTCGTGGTTTTGATTTGCATTTTGTTGCTGATTAGTGATGATGAGCATTTTTTCATGTGTCTGTTGGTCATCTGTATGTCTGGAAAAACGTTTATTCAGGCCCTTTGCCTGTTTTTTTTTTTAATTGAGGTTATGATAGTTTACAACATTGTGAAATTTCGGTTGTATATTATTATTTGTCAGTCATCTTATAGGTGCACCCCTTCAGCCTTTGTGCCCACCTCCCACCCACTTTCCCTGTGGTAAGTGATAATCTATTCTCTTTGTCCATGTGTTTGTTTATCTTCCACATATGAGTGGAATCATACAGAGTTTGTCTTTCTCAATCTCCTTTGCCCATTTTTAAATCAGATTTGTGTGAGTGTGTGAGGAAGATTAGCCCTGAGCTAACATTTGGTGCCAATATTCCTTTTTTTGCCTGAGGAATATTATCACTGAGCTAACATCTGTGCCAATCTTCCTCTAAGTTGTATGTGGAATGCCACCACAACATGGCTTGAGGAGGGAAGTGTAGGTTTGTGCCCGGATCCAAACTGGTGAACCCTGGGCTGCTGAAGCAGAGTGTGCAAACTTCACCACTATGCCACTGGGCCAGCCCCTGATTGTTATTCAGATATTGACTTGTATGAGTTCTTTATATATTTTGGATAGTAACCCCTTATCAGATATATCATTTGCCATATCTCTTCCAATTCAGTAGGTTGCCTTTTTCTTTTGTTGATGGTTTCCTTCACTGTTCAAAAGCCTTTCAGTTGATGTACTCCCATTTGTTTAGTTTCATTTTTGTTGCCCTTGTCTGAGACAGAGCCAAAAAAATATTGTTAAGATCTATGTCAAAGAGTTTACTGCCTACGTTTTCTTCTAGGAGTTTTATGATTTCAGGTCTTAGTTTTAGGTCTTTAATCCATGTTGAGTTTATTTTTGTATATGGTATAAGAAAGTGGTCCAGTTACATTCTTTTGCACGTAGCTGTCCAGTTACCCCAACATCATTTATTGGAGAGACTATCCTTTCCCCATTGTATATTGTTGCCCCCTTTGTCTTAAATTAATTGACCGTAAAAGCATGGGTTTCTTCTGGGCTCTCTATTCTGTTCCATTGATCTATGGGTCTGTTTTTATGCCAATACCATACTATTTTGAATTATAACTTTGTAGTATAGTTTGAAATCAGGAAGTGTGATAACTCCAGCTTTGTTCTTCTTTCTCAAGATTGCTTTGGTTATTTGGAGTCTTCTGTGGTTCCATACAAATTTTAGGATTCTTTGTCCTAGTTCTATGAAAAATGCCATTGGTATTTTTATAAGATTGCATTGAATCTGTAGATTGTTTTGGGTAGCATGGACATTTTCACAATATTAATTTTTCCAATCCATGACCATGGTGTTTCTTTACATTTAGTTGTATTTTCTTCAATTTCTTTCATCAGTGTCTTACAGTTTTTAGAGTATAGGTCTTTCACCTTTTGGATAAGTTTATTCTTAGGTCTTTTATTCTTTCTGATGCAATTATAAAAGACATTGTTTTTTAAATTTCTGATAGATTATTATTATTGTATAAAAATGCAACAGGTTTCTGCATATTAATTTTGTATCCTGCAACTTATTGAGTTCGTTTGTTATTTTTAACAGTTCTAATAGCTTTTTGGTGGACTCTTTAGGTTTTTCTATATACAGTATTATGTCATCTGCAAACAATGACAGTTTTACTTCTTCCTTGGAATTTGGATGACTTTTATTTCTTTTTCTTGTCTAATTGTTATGGCTAGGACTTCAAATACTATGTTGAATAAAAGTGGCAAGAGTGGGCATCCTTGTCTTGTTCCTGATCTTAAAAGAAATGTTTCCAGCTTTTCACCATTGAGTATGATGTTACTTGTGGGTTTGTCATATATGGCTTTCTTATGTTGAGGTATGTTCCTCTATACTCACCTTGTTGAGAGTTTTTATCATAAATTGATGTTGAATTTTGTCAAAAGATTTTATGCATCTATGGATAGGATCATACATGAGTTTTATTCTTCATTTGTTACTATGGTGTACTGCATTGACTAATTTGCAGATATTGAGCCATCCTTGTATTCCTGGGACAAATTCCACTTGATCATAGTGTATGATCCTTTTACTGTATTATTGAATTCAGTTTACTAATATTTTGTTGAAGATTTTTGCACCTATGTTCACCAGGGATATTGCCCTGTAATTTTCTTTTTTTCTAATGTCTTTGCCAGGTTTTGGTATCAGGGTAATGCTGACCTCATACAATAAGCTTGAGGGCTGGCCCCATGGTGTAGTGGTTGGGTTCACACATCTGCTTACTGACCTAGGGCTTGCAGGTTCAAATCCTGGGTGTGGACCTACACAACCACTCATCAAGGCATGCTGTGGCGGGGTCCCACATAAACAATAAAGTAAGATTGGCACAGATGTTGGCTCAGTGACAATCTTTCTCAAGCCAAAAGAGGAGGATTGGCAACAGATGTTAGCTCAGGGTCAGTCTTCCTCACTAAAACAAAACCAAAGAATAAATTTCAAAGTGTTTCTTGATCTTCAATTTTTCAGAATAATTTGAGAACGATAGGTATTAACTCTTCTTTAAATGTTTGGTAGAAATCACTTGTGAAGCCATCTGGTCCTGGACTTTTGGTTATTGGAAGTTTCTTGATTACTGATTCAATTTCATTACTAGTAACCACTCTCTTCAGATTTAATATTTCTTCCTGATTTAATCTTGGAAGATTCTGCGTTTCTAGGAATTCATCCATTACTTCTAGGTTGTCTAATTTGTTGGCATATAATTGTTTTTAATAATCTCCTATGGTCCTTTGTATTTTTATTGTGTCAGTTGTAACTTCTCCTCTTTAATTTCTGATTTTATTTATTTGGGCCCTTCTTGATGAGTCTGGATAAAGGTTTATCAATTTTGTTTCTCTTTTCACAGAACAAGCTCTTAGTTTTATTGGTCTTTTCTATTGCTTTTTAGTCTCTATTTCACTTTTTTCCACTCTGATCTTTATTATTTCCTTCCTGCTATTAACTTTGGGTTTCTTTGTTCTTTTTTTCTAGTTCTGTGAAGTGTAAAGTTAGATTGTTTACTTGAGATTTTCCTTGTTTCCTGAGGTAGGTCTGTATTGCTATAAGTGTCCCTCTTAGAACTGCTTTTACTGCATCCCTTAGATTTTGGAAGGTATTTACATGTATCTTCCAAGTTTCTCTAGAGCTATATGCTTATTAATATTTGAACTGCCTTCTAAGCTACCACAGGTGGCAGTTTTTAAATGACTTTTCATTGCAATCACCAACTGACCAAGCTGCTTTATTCATTTATCTTTTACCATCTGCTGCCACACTGCTAAGCTAATGTCACATATTCCAATTTTTGTTATGCCAGCATCTCACTTTAAGGTACTGGTTTTTGTGTTAGTCATTGTAATTATTGCTAGCTGCTGCAATAAGTAATCTCAGTACTTTTGTGCTATTCTCACCATGCGAAAGCCAGTGTATATGTTCCTAATTGTACTGCTTTCCTGAGAAGTTCTTATACAAAAAGTGATTTAGAGATTCAACACCTTTGCATCTAGTAACCCCATCATCCTTAAATATGACCAGTAATGGCTGTTTTTTAAGAGAAAAGAAAGAATGGAGAAATTGCTACAGAGTGTTTACAAGGGGGTCTGAAGCCCACATTTTATTTTCCAGTCATAGGTTCTCAATGTAAATGCAAATGAGGCTATGAAGTATAGGTTAGCTATAAACCCAGGAAAACAGCTGCCTTAACAGTAAGTACCTCACATAAAAAACATAATAAAGCAAAATAAAACTTTAATAATCCTTTGAAAAATGTTCTTATTTTATTTTTATATAATTTAACATTTTTTGAAAAACTTTACTTTCCACTTAGAAACTATCATCAAACTGTCATGAATAGTCAATTTGTAAGATTTTCATGCCTAATAAATATTCAGTTTACTGACAAATTTTAAAGCATAAATGTTTGTTTAAGTAAAGGATATTGGTCTTTTGGTTGTATTATTTTGTACATTTCTGTTCTTGTTTCTCACGCAGGTACAAGTACATGCCAATTTTAGAACACATTTTTATGGAAGGCTTAATGTGGAAATAGTGCATGGCCACATGACCACATGACCACATGCTGTTGAAGATGTAGGTTTCATTAGGGCATCTGTAATGTTCTTTTTACCACTAAGATTTCATCAAATGTGACACCCTTGAATTTAAGCAATAGTCATGTTAGGTTAGCATTTTAAAGTGTACAAAACCTTACACCCACTCTGCAACCCACTAAATATAACAATCAAGATTTGTTTTCTGATGATATTTTGAAAGAACAAAAAATTGAAACAGGAATTACAATGAAATGGTTTATAAAGCAATTTTTGTCCTGATTTGTAAATAGTAAGCTTATTATAGAAAAAAATGAGTAATAAAAGGAAGAATAAAGAAGAAAACAGAAATTTTCAAAGAATTTATCACCCCCCAAATAGAGTACTAAATCCTATTTTGTTGTGTTTCCATATGTATGTATATATGTTTTACAAATAGATGTGATTTTCTAAATATATAGTTCAGTTTTCCACTTCCATTAGGCATTTCCATGTCATTAGTGTAAGAATATATGGTTTAAATGCTTGCATATTATTTCATCATATGGATGTCACATTATTTATCTAATAAATCTATTAAATATTTAAGCAATTTGCAATTTTTTACTGTCATGAATATATCTGTAAAAAATATCTTGATAAATAGATCTTTATTTACATCTCTGAAAACTTCAGGATATATTAATGTTTTTGAGCACATATTATAATATTGTGTCCTTCTGAATTAATCTATCTATTTACACTTTTTCCAAAAATGTACAAGTGTGCTTAGTCCATCATTTCTGTTTCAGTAATTATCATCATGTTCTAAATTTTGTCAATTAGAAAGTGGGCTAGTTCTTAAAATGGTTATTTGATTTCTTACAAAGTTATGTATTTTTGTATGCTATCTGCATGTTGTGTGTGTGTATTTGTGTTGTATAAATGGCTTGGTCATGGCTTTTCTTCATTAAATGTATGCTGATTTTTAACTAGTTACAAGGCACAATGCTACACACTGGAGATACAGTGGTGAACAAGACAGGCAGGATCCCTGCTCTTATAAAGCTTACAATTAACAGGATAAATGACATTAAATATGTGTCACAGAAGCTCTCTTAACATACCTCCACATAAGTGCCTCTCCCACTGACTCACCCTTCATTCCTACAGCAAAACGTAGCAACTTATATCTATATGAGTCTGAACTCTTGTGGCTAGGAGGCTTGTATCTGTATATTCTCCTCTCTTCACTTGGATTATATGCCTACCAAGACTTAAATGAGTGTGATCACAAATTTGTTTGTCCAACATGTTCTTGTTATGGTAATTTTGTACTTTCATTAATATTATATAGACCAACAAAATATGAATACAAGATAAATATGGTTTTGTTTCTATGAAATTTTGATCTAATATTTAGAAAATCTTAAAGTTTAGTTGCTAAAGTTATTACTATTATGTTATGTGAAAATTATTGGAAAAATAGTGAACATCTAGAAGGCATATGCCCCGGGCTGGCCCTGTGGCATAGTGGTTAAGTTTGCACACTCCACTTCGACAGCCCAGGTTCAGGGGTTCAGATCCCTGGTACAGATCTATGCCACTCAGCAGCCATGCTGTGGCAGTGACCCACATACAAAATAGAGAAAGATTGGCACAGATGTTAGCTCAGGGCTAATCTTCCTCAGCAAAAAAAAGAAAACAGGCATATGTCCTCAGGATTTTCTGATTTAAATTTTTCTTCCACCTAAAATTAAAAGAAAGTGGAAGTTATAGTCGAAATTGATGCTTTTAGTTGGTAGAAACTGCATGGAACTCTAATCAGAACACTGTTGCCAAAAGAAAAAGACTTAGCTGTAAACTGAAGGAAAAAACCTGAAATGTGCACTTACATGATTTATGTCAAAACAATTGTCTAATACATGCATATATAATTGTTCATGATTTCCTGTTTTACTCCACTATTCATTTTCAATTAATCAGTGTTTGATAATAAGAAGCTTTCTATTGTAATTAAATGATGATAAGCTTGAGGGATAAGACAGAATTATGAACCGCTTCCCCCTAGGAAATATGATTTCTTTTCTTGTATGATTTTGGTAGGTTTTCTTAGGCTAGGTTAAACTTCTGCCTCTAGCTAGATGATAGAAACAGGTGAAATCACCACTACTAAAAGAACTGCCTCTAGAGAAGGCTTGCAAGGACCACATTAATCACTTTTCTATCTTCCCAAAGTGAAGAGAAAATGTATACATATACATAAACACACTCCCAAATCAGGAAACTAATGGGCATTTTTATTTTTAACTATTATTACTTAAGTGTCTCGCTATATTCTATACTTAAAAAAATTTTTTGTAAAGCACAATCTATTGTATAGTATTAGTTTATGTCTTCCAACCCTGGACAATGTATTTTTGTGTATCTATTTTCTAGTTTACTTATTGGCATAAATTTTTTTCTGTCCTTTTACTCACTGCATTTTGATTAGATGATGCAAATACATTTATTTATATTTGAGCTCTCAGAAGTGTTTTGAAAACATTGTGCTTACATTTAATTCAGCCATACAGTTTAGAGCAACATTTGATGCTGGTTATAGTAGATTCAATAGTTATAGAGAGGATCAGATTGTAAACATTTTGAGACAGCAATGCCTTAGCACAAAGTGTTGAACATGCTTCTTATTCTATATAGTGATATACTGTATCTCTACAGAACTGTCAGAGTGAAGAAAAGGAGTGTTGCAACAGTTATAAACATATCACATACAGACATTTATTCAGACAAATAGAGATGTAGCTGGTGTCATTTTAAAGCTCGACTATTTATGCTTTTGGCAGATAGTTGAAAACAGAATGCATGTGTAGCTCAGAGTTTCAAAATGTAACAACAACCAACAAACAGTCCATTGCCAATGGTCAGTATCTCAAGATTAGCGTAAGTATATGAAATACCGACAGTTCTTCTTCTTATTTGATTTCACATTTAATCATTATTAGTAAAAGCTAGAGCAGTTAAGAAGAAATCAAATTATTTCATTGTGAAGGGGTTTTTAAAAATGTTTTTTCATTCTCTAATTTTCTGTCTTATTCTTATAGAAAACATAATCAGTTTTTTAAAACTGCCAAATTTATATAGTATTTCAGAGAAGAAAGAATAATTTCTAAAGAGGATAATGGAAATTGATTATATATATAATTTCCACTTTTGTCCATGATAGAACTGCTATTGGATAGTTCTCCCACTGTCAACCACTACAAGGCCATACAAAACAGGTAAAGTGACAGAATTTAGAATTTGAAAAACAGCACAGGATTGTGAGAAACACAAGAGATAAACCTCACAATTGCCTCTGTTTTCTGCCTGGAGGAACTTTCCTGATAGGACAGGACATAGAGATGGAATCCAAGTAAAGCATGGTGGCCTCACAATGCTGAAGAAGTAGAGATGAGCGTTTTACATGGACGAGGTAGCTGGAATTTGTCATGTAGGGAACAGAAAGAAAAGGCTTGAGGGCTTTGCGTAGGGATGCTTTTACGTCTTTTGCCAAAGACTGAGCTGCACACGCTCTGGGTAATATTCTGTAAGGTTTCACCTAGAAAAAATACTGAGCAGCTGAAAAACACACCAAATATAACAAACCAGATTTCGTCTGAACACTTCTGTCATTTCAGTGAGACTCCAGAAAAGACACACAATCGAGAAAAGTCTTTGTGGAAGAGCTCCTATAGTCCCAGAATAAAGATTTCTCTAGAACCACACTAAAAATAAAAGCTGAAAAATAAGACTTGAATAATGAGGATGATGCATCAGTAGATTAACTGCTTGCAAAAAACTTCTATGCTTTAAAAGAACACAAAAGAATCATATTCTCAACAATACAATATCTACAGTGTACAATATGTAATAAATTTTTACTAGATATCTGAAGAAACAGGAAAATGTGATTCAAAACCAAACAAGAAAAAAATTTATTTGAAACAAACACAGAGATGATATGTCAGAATTAGCTGCTTTAATATCTTAATTTGCTATTATGAATGAGAGTGTAGAGAAAAATCTAAATATAATAAATGAAAAGAAGGCAAATCTCAGTAAAGAAACAGTAAATATAAAAAAGAACTGAATGCAAATTCTAGAACTGAAAACTGCAAAATATCCAAATGAAAACAGAAAACAAAAGCCCTGGATGGGCTTAACACAGGATAGGATATTTTAAAATATATTATCAGTCATTTGGAAGATTGGAAAATAGAAATTATTGAAACCAATGCACAGAGAAAACGAATTAAAAAAAACAATTAAAAGACAGGGACCTGTGGGACAAAATCAAGCAGTCTAATGTATGTGTCACTGGAATCCCAGAAAGGACAGGAAAGTGTATGGGGCAAATAAATAAATAATGACTGAGTATATTTTTGAATCTGAGGAAAAATATCAACCTATAGATTGAAGAAATGCAACAAACCCCAAGAAGATAAAGTAAAAAAGCCACATATAAACACAACATAGTCAAATTGCTGACAGCCAGGTATATAGAACATTTTAAAAGCAGACAGAAGCGAATAACATAGTACCCACATGAAGAACAATAACTCTCACCTCCTAATTTTCGTTAAAAAAAAACAAACAATGAAATAACTTCATTAAAGTCTAAAGGAAAAAAATAGTTGTTGAAATAGAATTCAAAGTTCAGAAATAATTATCCTTCAAATATCATCCCAAAACAAAGGCAACAAAGGTATTTTCTCATGAACAAAAGCTCAGAGAATCCACCATCTGCAGTCCTGTAACTATATGAATGTTGAAGCAGGTTAGTTAGGATAAATGATAAAGATAGCAGATGGAAATTAGAATCTATACCAAAAATGAAGAGGGCTGAGTATGGTAAATATGTGGCAAGTATAAAAGTCTTTTTAAAATCAGTTTTTTAATTTCTTCAATAGATAATTCGTTCTAAAATATATTCAGAGAGAGATGGGGGGCATGAAATTTGTGATAACAATTGCATAAAGGACTAGAAAGAAAATGGAAGTTTACTAATGTAAGTTCCTTAAATTATGCATAAAATAGCCTTGAAGATAGACTACTGTGATAAATAGAGGGCACATA
This sequence comes from Equus quagga, assembly GCF_021613505.1. Taxonomy (NCBI): domain Eukaryota; kingdom Metazoa; phylum Chordata; class Mammalia; order Perissodactyla; family Equidae; genus Equus; species Equus quagga. The sequence goes on from NC_060285.1 coordinate 33,214,820, forward strand.
TTGTAATTCATGTAGAAACCACAACAAGCAGGGAGGGACACAGTGAAAAAACCAACAGACAAGATAAAATAGAATAATAAAATGTACTCAACCCAAAAGAAGACAGGAGAGGAGGAAGACAAGGAAACGATGGGACTAACAAAAAATAAATAGTAAGATAGTGAACATAAAACCATGCCAATAATTATGTTAAATGTAAATGAACTAAATAGTCTAATTAAAAGACAAAGATTGCCATAATGGTTAAACAAAGAGTGACCCAACCATATGCTGTTTACAAAAGTCACGCACTAAATAGAAAAGCACCGAAAGCTTAAAAGTAATACGATAGAACAGGATATATTCTGTAAACACAAATCGTAACAAAGCTGGAGTGGCTTTAATAATGTCAGTCAAGGTTAACTGCAGGATACAGAGTATTAACAAAGATTTTTTTTAAAGTCATTTCACAATGATAAAGGCTCAGTTTATCAAAAATGCCTAGAAATCCCAAATGTATAAACTAGTAACAGAGGTTCAAAATATAAGTAGTAGTAATTGACAAAATAACAAGAGAGAAATAGATAAATCCATAAGACAAAATCTAAAGGCCATAAATCAGGGGGAAAAAGTTATAAATTTTTTTATGTAAGAACATTTTTGACGGATCCAGAAGAATCTGCTAACGCGTTTCTTCTGCATGGCAGGCTGTGGGCCCAGAATGGAAAGGACAGCTTTAATTTTTATTGTGTACAGTTTTATATTTTTCAAATATTTTACCATGTACAGGCTTCATTTTACAACATGAATATAGTTAAAAATAAAAATAATTCCTTTCCCTAAAATAACAGTTTCCTCTTCTTAATATAGGACTGACCATATTCTTTTTTTCTTTTTTCAATAATATCAGCTAACATTTATTATGGAATTATTAAGTGGTAGTGTATTAGCTTCCTATTGCTGCTATAATAAATTACCTCAAACTTAGTGGCTTAAAACAACACAGATTTGTTGTCATACAGTTCTGGATGCCACAGGTTGAAAATAGGTCAGCACAGCTGTATTTCTTCTGGAGGTTCTAGGGGAGAATCCTTGCCTTTCCCAGCTTCCAGAGGTTAACTGCATCACCTTACCAGTGGCCCTGCATTACTCCAACCTCTGCTTCCATCCTGACCCTTCCTTCCCCGATCCTGACCCTTCTGCATCCCTTTTCTCAACACCAAAATCCAGAATAATCTCTTTATTCTTAACCATTATACTATCCTATACCATTATATATCTCCTCTCATTAGTATTACATTACTTTTAAACATAGATAATATGTGATGTTACATATTGACTGTGATTTTAATTTTCAAGTGACGCTTATTACTTGTTCTGAATAGTACACATGGTCTCATATTAAATTAAATCAAAGTGAATGAACTGTTGACTCTAGGTTGTCTTTTTTTCTTCGAACAACCTTATCAACTCCTAGAGACAACTTCAGTTCCCCAAGATCCATGTGGCCATATCGAAATGTCTGTGAGCCATACTTCATCCAGTCTTTGCTATCTTAGGATCCAAGGCTTTTCTCTTAAGAGGAGTTTTTATAATTCTGTAACTGTTCACTTTTCTCACATTCTTCTTTTCACAGAATGGTGTTAACTCTTAGGCAGAAATTGATTTTCAAGCCCTCTTATGTATTTTGTCCTGGCAAGTTTGGAGGCAAACAACTGACCCCAAAGTTATGTTTCTCTTTCCTATAATAGGATGACTCCAGCAAGTCTGAGTATATAATACAGACAGGGGATGGCTAAGTGTTCTTATGTAAATACAGGTTTTGCTTCTCTTTCAGTCCTTGAAAACTCACCTTTAGAATAGTCTATTTGTAAATCTGCCAAGAAATTTTTGCTATGGTTGGCTAGTCTTTTTACATCATTATTTGATACAAAACTTCAGTAGCCAAATAAACTTTCGAGGGTTTATTCTATGATGCTGATGTGGTTTGGGAACTGACCACATTGCTCTACACTTTGTTCAACTCACATTCATGTTTACTGCTGACTTCTAGCACAATGGCAGTTTTATCAATGGGAGGCTTATATGTATTGTCATTTAGATGAAGGCCACTTTTAAAAACTGGAATATCTTGGCATCAGAAAACTACTGAAGTCTTTGAGCTTTAGTGGTGCATGAAATTTTGTTGATTTAGAACTACTGGTCGTTATGATATTTTGGAATGATTGAGATCTCACTGCTAGGCCCTCTTTTCTTCTCATTGTGTATTTACTTTAGGTTATTATATGCAATTTATATGCTGATGAATCTCCAAATTGGGACTCTAACTCTAATCTCCTGTCTCTGAGTTTCATACTCATATATTCCAATTTTTACTCAAAACTTCTGATTATATATCACTCATCCACACACAAAATTCAATATACTTCCTATATATATTCATCTTTCATTGTTTTCTATCATAACAAATGATATCACTCAATCATATTTCCATAAGCTTGGGAAGGAATATTGACATCTTCCTCTTTTAAAGGTATTTGATTAACAAATATTTATGTAGTTCTTCCTATGTTCTAGTCTTTGTTCTAAGAGCTTTACCTTTTAATTCATTTCGTTTATATAAAGTACAAATGAAATAGTTACTATTATTATTTTCATTTTATAAAGATGGAGACTGAGGTAGAGAAACATTTAAGTAATTTCCCCAAAGTTACATTGTTGATAAATATCGAAGTCAGGATTCGAACCCAAGCAGTCTAGCTCAAGAAGCTGTGCCTTTGGGACCAGCCTGATGGTGCAGCATTACGTTCACATGTTCTGCTTCAGTAGCCCAGGGTTCATTGGTTCAGATCCCAGGTGTGGACCTACACACTGCTTGTCAAGCCACGCTGTAGCAGGTGTCCCATGTATAACGTAGAGGAAGATGGGCACAGATGTTAGCTCAGGGCTAATCTTCCTTAAAAGAAAAAAAAGAAGCTGTGCTTTTAACCAGCATACTATGCTGTATGAATGAAAAAAAGTATATATATATGAACATATATATATGACAGAATATATACAAAAGGCAAAGGTGGTGTGTATGTGTGTGGTGAATGGTGGTGGGTGGAGGAACTGCAATGTCTTCTCCATTTGACTACTGTCAAGAAATGTTGTTTTATAGACAAAACAAACAAAACATACACACACACACAACTTGCTTTTTGTTTTAAATACATATACATACATATAATTTTTAAAAATGCTCACTTTATTTTTCTTCAAATATCATTCTTTTCAGAAAATCACATAGATCAGAAGAAATAAACAATAAAAATAAAGTTATTAGTGGTAGAGCACAAGGACACATATGTGTAGTTAAAATCCTTTCATTTGTTTGGGCGATGATACCAATTAAATAAGTAAAACAAAATATTTTAGTAAGATTGTACTTTATTTTACTAATGATTTTAACAGACACTTCAAAAATCTGTGTATCCCTAACTAAAAATATGGTAGACATAAGGTTTAAAAAGGAGAAAAAGATCTCAAAATATATTCACTGAAGGGAAAAAAAAGCTTTGTATATCAAGCATGTTTAAAATACAAATTTACCTATCTACATAAGCAACATTTTGACATAGCAAAGAGTTCTTTTGTGATGTGCCCATTGAATCTAAGATAGAGAAAAGTGTGCTATAAAGAAATAAGGGTTAGAGAGCCAGTCAGGAAGTGTAGCATCCTAATAAAGATGTCTTTAGTTGTAAGAACTTGAGCTAGTGGAATAGAAGTCTTGAATTTCATTTTTCACATATATAATCTTTGTAATCTGAATGAGATGGTGAAATTAATCATTTCTAAGTCCACTAGCAGCTCTACAATTTCGTAAGTCTATATGACTAATATAAACATTCTCTTTATGATGAAAAGTACTTATAATTCAAGGCTGACATGTAGCTATCTTTCTAAGCATCTTCTCTAAAGATATCCCTTGATACTTCAGAGTCAACCTCACCAGAATAATCTAGGAATGTCACTATGGGTTTCAACATACTCTAATCCCAACAAAAATTATAGCTGTCCAAATGTGACAGATTATCATGAGTGACTAAGTTACTCATATTTTGGTGCAAAAACTTACTCCACAGATATTGAAGAATTTCATTGCCTGTTTTCAACAAACAAGTTTGTGTAATTCTATGAAGTCCACAAGTAAAAAACCAGTTCTAAGGCCTGAACAATCTCTCTTCCAAGACAAAGAAAAGTCCAAATTCTCTGCTTAAAAATATGTTCACCTCTTTTCTGCATCCAATTAATTGTTTTCCAGTGAACGCCTAATATTGGTTTGTAATGCTTTTGGATGCTTTTATATCTTTCAGTTCAATTTTATAATTGATTTACTCCCCCATCATTGAGTTATTGGATTCTAAAGCAGATGCAAATATTTGAAAAGACAGTTCACAAATAAAAAAGAAATAAATATAAAATTTTATTTAAAATGCAGAATAACATTTATTTGGGTCTCTCAAAGCACATGGATCTTGGGAGCCGGCCCCATGGCCAAGTGGTTAAGTTCATCTGCTCCACTTCAGCAGCCCAGGATTTTGCTGATTCGGATCCTGGATGCGGACATGGCACCGCTCATCAAGCCATACTGAGACAGCATCCCACATAGCAGAGCCAGAAGAACCTACAGCTAGAATATGCAACTATGTATTGAGGGGCCTTTGGGAGGAAAAAGAAGAGGTAAGAGAAGGAGAAGAAGAAGAAGAAGAGAAGATGGTAACAGATGTCAGCTCAGGTGACAATCTTTTAAAAAAAATGGACCTAGACCCAAATTTCTGGTTTTTGGTTTTATCTCCAATTTATGGCTTACTTCAAAACCTCAAGTTACTTTTGAAAAAGAAAAATTTCACACATATACAGCAAGGTAAAATGCAATATTTTAACAGAAAATATTATATAAAGCAAAATCTTTTAAGCCAATGACAAAATTTTCACAAACAAAATAACCGTTTTGGAATAAAGTTGAGAACTATCCCATATGGAAATTCGATGGGTTAAAATTTTGAAGGTACAAATAATAAGTAAAACATTTTAGCAAATGTTATAAATATATTAAAACTGCTTATGTTTCCTTTAATTCTGACATCAGGTGGAAATTGCTTTCCAAGAGAGATATAAAGTGAAAATTATGTGAAAAATTAGAAAATTAAAAATAAATAGCTATGTCATGCCAAAGATTCTAAGCTTATATGCATATTTTGTATAGTATACTGAAATATCTAGACATTAATTTAGTCTACAGAAATATATTGAATGCCTAACGTAATAAGCAAAAGCAGAACGTCTGCTTTCAAGGACCTTACATTCTACAAGAACATACAAATATTTAAAAAGTCACGGAAATAAATCTATTTATTGCAATAATAAATGCAACGAAAGAAAGATATCTGGACTATGAGAGCGTATAATGGGGATTCAACTTATTAAGGAGATCAGGGAAGACTTCTTTGGAGAACAGGATGGCTGATCTTGAGTGAGTAGAGACACCTAGATAAAGAGGGAGATGGAGTGGGTAGAAGAGTATTTAGACAGAATAGAAAGCATGTGTAAAAGGCCTGTGGCCAAAAGATGCAACATGATGATGAGTGAATAATAGAAGATTCAAATGGCTTTAAGTGTGATAACAAGGAGTAATATGAAAAGAAGAATGGGTAAAGGGCATTTCAGTCAGAAGAAACTGTCTGGGTATACAAACAGGCCCTGTATCAAATGATATTATGGCAATAAATGGGACTAAAATGTGTCATTTGAGATGGAGAAGAGAGAGAACAAGAGTGAAGTCAAGAAGGCTGATAGGAGTTGAGCTAGAGTGATTGGGGCTGGATCAGACAGGACACTGTAAATCATACTAGGGAGAGTCCTCCTACTTTTATTTTAAGAACAACAAGAATCTCTGAAGGTTTTTAAACAAGGCATGGATGTGGTGGGGTAGGATGCTAAGTGTTTGGTACATTTAAATTACAGGTCCGGTTCTCTCTGATTCTTACTCCCCTCCAGCGCAGATCCAGTGCTAAAGTACAACGCACTTCTGGGTAGGCCTCTCAATTAATCATGAACTCTATTACATCTAATCAATCCAAGATGACTCAGAAGGTACTTGACTGTCTTGATATGCTTCTTGGTCTTGGTTGTGCATATTGAAAATCAATGCAATGTCACAGATACACGGGTTGCAAAATATTGGTCTGAATCAGTCACAACATTATTATATATCTTGAAAGTTGTTTTTCTCAGGAAATTGCTTCTAATAGCTTGCTGATTGGTTTTGTTTTCTATTCATACAAGTACAAAATGAACATTTGACATTTGAGCCTTCTAGGTAAACTTGTGTTTGTCTTAACTGACCAATAAGAAATGGGTCTGCTATGTTTCACTTAATGTTTCAAACTCTCTGTTGACTGAGAGTTCCTTGAGACCAAAATATGTCATTTTCATGTTTGTATCATAGCAATTAATGCAATATCAGGCTATCAATGTTTGTTAATTAAATGAAGATAAATTGACACAATTTGTTTCATATATGTTCTGTTACAATATCTCACTAAAGTGAAAGCAATTCAATAAATATTGAACGAGTGTGTACTTCTCATAAGAAAGTGCTAGCCAAGTATTTGTGAGTGCCTAACAACTTTCTTCAGATGTTACTTCTATGGACACACTTTGTTGAGAACCATCATAGTTTTACCACATGCACCATTGATCCTCCTGGTTCTGTTGAATACTTATGAGTACTTATAAATGCCGTTTAACGAACAAGTCTTTTTCTTTAATTAGAAGAAAAAATATACATATATTCATATGTGGCCTACAATTTTTTCTGCTTCAAAGATAATTTGTTATATAAAAATACAACAAGGTTTGGAGTAAAAAGCCATTCCTTCCTTGAGCCATTAGCAAGTGCTATATAATCATCTAAATAATTTACATAATTTATTTGTCCTTTTAATAACTTTAAGAACCTTTTGAGATAAATTACAATTATGATTTCATCTTACAATAAGTTAAGAAATACTGTTCAGAGAAGGTAAATAACTTTCTGCTTTCCAAGATGACATAATTACTAAGTATAAAATCGGTAATTTAACTGAAGAATCTCTGATTTACAGTCTATGCTCAAATTCGATTCTGTCATTGGATGGGAACCCGGGAAAGTAAGTGTAGATGATACCTAAGTCCACTTCATCATTTCCTGTGAAAACACACACTGCTATAAAAATCATTTGTGAGTCAGAGATTTCTATCAGGAAATTGGCACTTAGCATATTATCGAATGTTAACTTTGGTAAAGTTTTCTGGAAAAAGGATGGTAGGTGTCTAACTGTTAGGTTATGGTCCTGATTAGATCTCAGTCTTTCAGTGAATCTGTGCCTCTTAATTGCAAACTTCACATGTGTTTCTCAGTTTTTTCCTCCGTTAGGTGGAGCAGCACGGCTAGAGGGAACTGAAGTTGGGTATTTCCCTTCCTCCACATGGAAGGCTAGAGCCAGCTGGAGTTGATTATTTCCCTTCTCCAAGATCTGGTAGGTTTAGATAAAACCGCTGCAGGTTAGACTCTGGTTAACTACTTTCTCCAGAGGGCAGACCTTGTTAAGAAGAACAGATGCTCTGAAATGTTCAAAATGGTTCCTTTTCCCTTCCTCCTGCCAGAAACATAAGCATATCTTCTTTTCTATATTCACTGTAGGAATCTGATAGAACTCATGGAGGCAAAATTCACAAAAGTGTGCCCCTCCCCCTCCCCAGTGTCTGGGTGCTACTGGAGTTTTTCTCTCTCAGACTTGTCCATGTTGAGCCTCTTGCAATTCCTCCATTACTGTTCAGGTTTCCTACCCCAGCACTGGTTCCTGTGGACATTTCAGTTTGTGGATTTCTGCTCTGGAAATTTGTGATTCTCTGTATCTGCCTATTGGCCTCTCCAATTTTGGAGGCAAAAGTTTACCCGGAGACCTCACTTCTCTGATGAATCTAAGAAGAGTTGTGGATTTTTCAGCTTGTCTGGCTTTTCTCTTGTTAGGATGGATTGACTACTTCCAAGGTTCTGACAGGCCGGACTGGAAACCAGAAGTCCTTTCAGCTACTTTTTAAAAACATGAATGTAGCATTTTTGCCTTTGGTGTCTCCTACCATTCCGATATGGTTTTATCACATTTTAAAGCTTAAATAAGTATTCAGGTTTTTATTAGTTATTAGTGTAGGAGAAGGAGTAAAATTTCCTCCCTTTAAATAACTTTTAGTTTTCCTTCCTTTATTAAGTAACTCAGTTTTTATGGATTGCCTTAGTTTTCTACTACCTTGCTCTAATCTGGACTTACACTCTGCAGAAAAATACACCTGCCTTCAATACGTTCAAACACATCAAATAATCTTTCAGTTTTATTTCTTTGTGGTTACTTTTTACTAAAATATCCTTCCTAGAAAATGCTGTCTTTCTGTTCTAATTAGTACATGATTACTGTCTAGGCCTGCTACCTAGCTGCCATCCTGAGATTCCCTTTCATCATCATCTGGAAAATTCTGTGGCCTCTCTCAAGTGTTAAATCACCTATTTCCTAAACTCACATTTTCCTCTTTCTTGCTTTCCCCGCTGCTCTGATGGAGCACATCATACAGCAGCGTCTTGAGAAAGTGTATGGAAGATGGCATTTTTATGAGTTTGCATGTCTGAAGATCTTGAGACTTAATTGGTAATGTCAATGGGTATAAATTTCTGTATTGAAAATAACTTTGAAAGCATTCACTGTTCCATTGTTTCCTTTCTCAGTTTTGCTGTTGAGCAGTCTGATGCTGGTCTGATTCCTAAATTTTTTTATGTGATTAGCTTTTTCTCATTTCAGACTCGTAGGATATTCTCTATCCCCAGTGACTTTAAATCTCATGATGATGTGCTTTAATATGGGTCTTTTTCATTCATTTTGCTGGAGCCCCCATGGGTCCTTTCAACATAGAAATGTGTGTCCTTCCAGGACTTTCTCTCCATTACATAAGTTACATAAGGCAGAAAAGTGACTCTGTCTCCATTTGGGGAAGAATCACTGTGGAGGGGCCTGGGGTTGCAAGTGACCTTTTTGCCAATGCCATTATTTTATTTTTAAGGTCCTTAGGCATAACTTGTCTGAAGTGAAATATGAGGCAGTTTTTTTTTATAGACTTTATGGGCAAGACTAAACAAAGGATGAGATGAAGTTTTAATTAAAGTAATTTGGCAATCAATAAAAGACTTAGCTTTATATCGGGGACAGTATTGGGAGATGAGTGAGTTATCTGAACATGGATTAATCTTAGCAGGCCTGGTGTAGCCCGGCCACAAAAAGGATAGACTATAAACCTACTCCTGTCCTCTACATTATGGGCCACTATCTTGATCCACAGGAGATAGCCATTGGTTGGCTCACTCCAAGATCTAGAATTTGGGGAACATTTAGGAGCTTGGCCATAAGTCAGACTGTGTACTCCAGTGAAGCCTACAGTAAAAAACAGTGTGACATATTTATAGTGACGTATCTATTTCCAGCATCTTCTTAATTGATTCTGAATTCAGGATAGTGGAAAGGTGGGAATATCTCCCTTCTAACCTGCAACCAGTTTTGATCCTCTGTTAGTCAAAACTCAAAACAAATGTAGCAGGAGAAGGTGGCCTCTGGCAAAAAAAAAAAAAAAAAAAAAAAAAATGTTTCTTGTTATCTCCTACATTTTCACACTGTCCATTTAGTGATTTTTTTCTAATTTAACCTGTAAAGAGCTAGTATGTTTTCCACATCTACAATTTCAAAGATGGACTGACAGAGGTGATAGATAAATATGCCGGTATATCACAGAGTCTTAAGTCACACCCACTTGTCATTTATCTTGACAAAGCATAGCATTCCTATAGCCTTTATCGTGATCATTTACTTTTGGTGACTTCATGGATTAAGTTGAATAATGAGCTGCTGGAAAACACTCGACCAAGATCTGGTTGAAGGTCATTAATTCACGTTGACTCTCTACAGTGTCCTGAAACAATGGCTGCAACTTAACCACTTTTTCAAAAATGCCTAGAAGGAGCACCCAGGTATTTTCTATTGTGGTGACCATGGTTGCAGGAGTACACTGTTATTGAATCATTTCAGATAACGTGTAGTGGAAGATGCCTTTCCTGACACCAGCTAATAGCAAAAATAGTAAACATACATGCTTTCAGAAGAGGTTATTTACCAAAGCTTGGCAAAATAATAAATTTAAAGAAAGTCATTCTAGTCCCGCACTGCTGAAGACAGGTAGCCCTGAAATTATGTCAGATTTAAATGAATAGTTGAAAACCAACTGCTGCTGACAGATCATCATTAAACGAAGATAAGATAATTGATTTTAAAGTACAGTAGATATATTGTAATAACTTCAAATGTAAGGAGAAAGAAACTAATTATATATGTTACAAGCATAGTAGTAAATTAGACATTTAAAACAATTCTTAGAATTCTTTAGACTATCTATAAGTAGCTTCGCACTAACTGCCAAATAATTGTTTAAAACTTTTTATTTCATTTAATTATATACATTGAGAGATAAATACATTCACTTCATTATAGAGACTATAACAAAGAATAGCATTCTCACTTGTACCTTCAGAAATGTATTAAAATCCAGCTTTATTACTGATGATGCTTAATGATTAATTCTGAAGATATGACTTCTGCCATACATTTGAGCGAGTACAATTAAAATAATGCATATCTCAGGCACAAAGCTTGGTTTATGAATATAATTCTATGGAATCATAAAGATCTATAGAAAAATTGGTTTATTACTTCTGTCACAGGCTTGGTTTTCAAAGGGTCTATTCCCACCCAAATACAGTTACTGTGACATTTCCATTCCACACAACTGCTATCCAGGTACCCTCTATTTAGGTACCCTCCTACTATTTAGGTCCCCTCCTCTGAGTCCATGGGCTTATATTCATCCTGGATTTTTGAAAAGGAGAGTATCGACACAGGGCATTTAGGTCAAGGCTCAATATTGTCTTGTGGCAAGACAGGGTGTGATTTGTGCCAGGCGATGTGCAGGAAAAATCTTGCCTCACAAGGGACCTGATCTGTGGGTTGTCCTGGCAGATCAGGGCACTCCAGCACTAGCACCCAGTGTCGCCGGCCAGTCTCAATGCTGAATCGGCTCCGCCTCACATCACTCACCCACTTCTAGTCCTTTAGCCTTTCTCGGCCCCCACTCATCATGCTCCATCACACTTTCCTCCTCAGGCAGTTGATGCTCATCTCTTCACCTTAGTGACGCAGAGTAATCTGGATTTTCCTTTGTTCATTCTCCAAAGTATTGTTTGACATACAAATTATGCCCTGCTTCCTTGACAGACTTCATTTTCGATTTTTACATCACTTTTTATTTATTACAATGAAATCGGATGCTGCAAGTTAAAACCTTTGGCTCACATATCTACAGGTTTTGCCAATGATTTCCAAGGCTGGCTACAGAGACAATCATTTAAGGAAGAATATACACCAGTGCCACCCACTCTCCATACACAGAGATTCTCACGCAGTGTGACTGTGGCCTGTCTTAGTCTGTTTGGGCTGCTATAACTAAAATACCATAAACTAGGTAGTTTATAAACAAAAGAAATTTATTTCTCACCATTCTAAAGGCTAGGAAACCTAAGATCCGTATTTGGGGAGAGCAAGCTTCCTGGCTTATAGATGACTATCTTTTCGCTGTAACTTCACATGGCAGAGGGGCTAGGTAGCTCTCTGGGGCCTCTCTTATTATAAGGTCACTATTCCAAATCATGAGGGCTCCACCTTCATGACTTACTCGCTTTACCAAGGCCCCACCTCCTAATACCATCAGATTGGGCATTAGCTTTCAACATATGAATTTGCAGGGGGACACAAGTATTCAGTCCATAGAAGGGCCCTATATTTTGGCATTTCCAAGTTGAGATTCAAATAAGTAGCTCTGATTGAAAAATACTTGCTGACAGTGTAAATTTAAGAGCCCCTTTGGAAGTCTTAACTTTGACCTGTCTTCGAGATCTAAAACAAAACAAAATAAAACAAAAACAAACTAGATCATCAATGTAAAATATTTAGCATAGTGCCTAGCACAAAGTAAGCACTGAAACCAGTGACAATGATGATGATATTTTTCTTTCTTTTACTTTTATAATAATCCTAATCCTCCTTGTGGTAATGTGGATTTCTCCAAATGATCTGAAAATCCTTCTACTAGAACGTTATAGCCTGTTAAAATATCATACAATGATTAATAACCTGTTTCTCACTATTTTTCATATGTAAACGTCCATACATGTGAAGCAATGTTTCAAGCACGATGGGTTTGACAAGAATAAACCCTTTCTCCTGTCAAGTATAAAGTGATTGTGTTCAAATGTTCCTCACTGAGATCTAAACTGAATTCTAAGTTTCTTTGAGGTTAATGTTGTTCCATATTTGTCAAGATGGAGATAGTAGGCCTTGATTTGATCTAATTTGGGTAACAAGAGACAAAAGGCAAGAAAATTGATGTGAAAGAAAAAAGTGATAAGTGAAGTTGTAAACTTTTATAGCAGAGACAAAGCAAAATATACTTATAAGAAAGCAAGTGAAGGGTCTTTAATTGAGTCATATGAAAATACAGTTGTTCAGAGAACACGGTGGAAAACAAGTCCTTTTGCCCACGGATCTTTAGGTATCTCCCAGAGATTAACCATGATGTTCAAAGGGAAACTTGTAAAGTTAATGAGTATATATTAAAAAGCGATATGTTCCGTGAAATTTAATGTTTTCAGTTTGCATTTAAAAACAGTGTGTGCAATCACCAAAATAGCATGGGCTTCTTACCTTCATGTCAGAGAATTCATGTTTCTTTAACATACAATGGGGAGACTTTTCTTCATCCTTACCCAATCATTTTCTCCTTCTCTAGAATAAAATTTACTGGCACATAAACAGAGTTAAACATCTTGGGGATATTTATTCTCAGAAAAGAAAGGTGATATGGCCTAATAATTCTAAGCACTTTCAAAATTTTATCTGCACAGGAAACAGAAATAAAGATAATATACTGAAGCTGCCACACAGTAGATTTAAGTTAGACATAAAGAAAAAAAAAATGACAGTGATGATGGCTCAGTATAAAGTAGGAATACAAGTAAGGTCAATAAATAGATATTCTTATCAGATTTGGTTATGCCTAGAATTTAGTAGATGAAAAATATAATTCTCAGATCTCTCTTACTGTACCAGTGAGTTGTCATTGATTCACAGTTATTTTGAACACTGTGTTTTTTTTTTAAAAAGAAACATCAAAGTCTATATGAAACAAAATCATTTCTTATAAATAAATTAACCTCTGAAATGATTTTGGGATGAAGCATTTGGGCATTGTGTTAGCAAAACATAATATTTTGAAGTCACACATGTTAAGATGATTTAAATAATTCCTGCTTTTCAATAGGTTTTAATAAATACCTTTAACCACTTAGTCTTCTTAAACTGAAAAGTTACCTAATACGAGCAAACACATAATTTCCTTATAGACTTCACATATTATATTTCTTTAAATAATAATAGTAATAATAAAAGGATAAACTTGTGTGTTAAGAGTATCAGCGGCCATATAAACAGAGCTGCCATCTTGTGGATAATTCAGCAATGGGCCAATTGCTGATGCTGTAAAACGTAGTAAAATGCTATATTCTAACATTGCTAACTGCTCAGAGTAAGTAACAACGTTCACAAGAGTTTAAAACCCATATAAATTCCTAAGTCCTGCCTATAAAATTAACACCTGCAGGACACGTTCATTTCTTCTGCAGTTACTGTTAACGTAAACCTTATTAAGATGTAGGTTGGGAAACATTGGAGGATGACTTCTCTAATTTAATTAGCCTCTAGTGCTGATTTGTTTTGATAATATAAATAATTAGTTGAACTACAAAATTGGTGTAACAGAAATAATTGTCAGGCAATTAAATACTGCAATGATTTCAGCTCCTGGGAAATATGTAGTATGGAAGCATAGTAACAAAATTGAGGTCTGCTTGACTTGAACTACAAAACATCTTCTACTTGATTTGTCAAAAATATTTTTACAGATTCCATATTCTTCATATCAGAAAACATTCACTAATATAAATTTATTCAGGAATAAGGCCTAGAGAATTCCTTTAGATTTTTAATTGCCCTTATACTAAGTCTTTACATGGCTGTTAAGGGTAAAATATTTGTCCGTTCTCTGAAACTCACAAGTGTTAGCTGGCCATTTTAGCTGGAGGAAGGTAATAAATAATGAGACAATGTTGGTAGATTCATTATAAATTGTGATGTTTGTTATTTTCCCTTTTAATGAAATTGGAGATTTTTTTGAAGTCCTGAAACAAATGTATTTTACTTCTTTACACGTTTATACTAAATAGTATATTCAAAAACTGGCACCATCCTTTTATTTTTTCACAGTCCCTTAATGTTTTAACATTTTTACATTTAGAACTTTTTTTTACATTATGTGATTAGGTTGGACTTCTTACTAAAACTATTTTATGATAGTAGTAAGGATTTGTATGTCTTTTCTCAATGTTCATATTACATATTCGCTATCTTATTTTTGGCTTCAACCCAGATGCATGTATAGACAGGTGTTCAAGTATCATTAGACTTTCCAAAAGGACACACTGCAAATAAGTCACTGAAAGGCCCTAGCCTTTAATATCTCTGATCTTCCTAAAGAAATACCACCCAACAATTACTAAAATCTTCATAACTTCCACTCATCATTAATTTCAGATGATTTCTGCCTACCACAAGGGAATATAACTTTTCTGTTCTTGTATATAAAATACTACAGTAGGCCAATTAAAATGATTTCCATATATGATATATTGTACATTATATTTATCTGAAATCTCCTTGAGTCTATAGATACAATTATTTAAAATTAAAATATAAGTTCTGTCCTAATGAATTGCAGTGAAATTTGAAATTGACTTAACATATGGGGTAAAGATTCATTTTTTATTATAAGCCAGAATTAATTTAAAATATTTCTACTATATTTTCCTTCTCTCCTATTCATTCCCCTAGGAATTAAATTGTATTCCATTAATTTTCCTATTTTGTACACAATTCAAACATTTATGCTTTTATATTTAATAAGTGAACTCCCTTAAAATTTTACTGATGCATTGATTAGTCTTGATCTTATATAATATTTAATCATTGAAATCTATATTCTTAAAATAGCTTACTTACATATTTTAATAACGCAAAACTGGGGCCCTTTACCAAGGTATTAACTTATTAAGAATCATGTGAAGGATGTGAGTATTCGATACAAAGTACCTAAAGAGAGCTAGGAGTATTTATATTTCTCAGTCTTCATAGTGTCCTCTGTCTATGTAGCACGGTAGCACACAAGCAAATGCAAAACGACATAAGACAGGTTACAATCTGTTAATGTAAATCATCAGAATATATGTTTATCTTAAAAATTAACTGAATGGTATATATATATCAGTATGTTTTCTATGTGTGACAAGTTGTACTCTAGTTTTGCTGGTTATCTCTGCTATTAAATGCTTAAGCCATTAAAATTTTATATAATGTATGAAATAGAGGAGCATATTTTATTTTATAAATAATTATTCTCTCCATGACATATCTTCTTAGAAATGACAATAGCTTTATCATTTGTCTACAGAAATACAGTTGACATTCCTATTGTCCAAATTCATCTTTCTGATCTGTAATTTAATTTTATGTCACTTTGCATGGCAATGAATCTTTTTTAATGTGCATTTCTATCTAAACTCCCATGTTTTTAGGCAGAAATAAATGAACAGTGTCTTTCACATTGGCCCAAAGTACATTTTGACAAATAGTCTTCTTAAGTCGAGATTCTTGCACTTGACTAATATGATTAAATTCCAAATATACTGGGAGGGACAACAACATCAAAGAAAGAGCATTGAATGAGTCAGTGTTATAAATCAAGTTAATTTGCAGCATTATTTTCTAGTTGAAATTTTCAGAATTTAGATTAATAATATTTTTCCTTCATTATTTTGAAGACAGTGAATTGACCCTTAATTTTAATTACGCAAATGCCTTTAAAATGAACACATTTAATCTTTTGCATAATAACAGTAATAATTGCATCTTGTATTAATGTAATACTTTTTTATTTTATATGTTTCCGTACATTGCCTCATCTAACCCCTAAGTCAACTATTTTTTTGTTGTAGGTAGCATTATCATTCTCATTCTATACGTACAAATTCTTCATTTTTCCAAGTTCTCACAGATAGTAGCTGATGGAGCAAAAATCGGAGACTGGATCTTTTGAATATGAATCTAGAACTCTTGCCTCTAAATCACGCACTCACTTGCTAATAAGAAGAATCAAATAATCAAACCAACAGGAAAGAAAACTAGAACTTGGAAGGAAATTTTGAATGTATGGTCTATGGAAGTGTCTTTTCATATAATTTCAACTATTAGAACTCTTATGAGCCATACAATAAGAATAATGTTCTGTCACTGAAAATGTGGAAGAATGATAACAACTATTCACCCTGAATCCATTATTCAGAAGGACATGAACCAACATAAAGGCATATAAGAGCACTGTTGGTGACCTTATTTCCTTAAGGGTGGGGATAGATGAAGTGAATTTCTCTCACTCTCTCTCCAGGTGGTTGTACTGTGTGCATGCTGAGCTGCACAGCTTTCAAGGGGCTTGCCCTGGGATATGACGGGCTGGATTTAGAAGGAGCTGGTCATTCAATAGCTCTGGTAATTCTTGCATCTCACAGTTATGCAGCTGACAGCTCCTTTTGGTGGGGAAAGCTGGATATATTTCAAGGTGATTGTAGTTTTGTCCCTCTGGCAGCAAGCTGCTGCACCCAGCTTAGCCCATTATCCTCCTCTCCCACTGGATTTAAGCCTGAGGAGAAGTCTGGGGCTTTTGTCAGGATAGAGGGTAAAGGGTGGATAATTATTCCCCGTTTGTTCTCAAAGAGAACAGCACTATATTACAAAGTAATCTTCAGTTACTGAAATGGACTTGTCTATAGTTCCAGTGACTTATAAATTACTTTGTAAAAATTAATATTTAACAATATTATTTTAGTGATGTTATGCTTTCAATATCTCATACTTTAAGCTTTATTGCACAAAACTTTGGAGATACTATTTAACATTCAGAAAGTTAAGTGCATTTCTATTTTTTTATTGTTACTAGAAGATTTAAAAATACAGATGGCTGCTTTGTCCATATTGATTGAAAGCTCCAGTGTGCAACTGTCTACATTGTAATTTTTCTCAACTTTCTTAATCTCATGGGGTAGTTCTGTAAAATTAATACAAAGTAATCAGAAAACTTAAAATTCCAGATGTTGTGACTATATTAATCTTTTCCTTTAATATCCATGCTGTGGAGTACCTTTCACAAATACTGTAATTTAATAAACATTTTTGGGAAATAAAATTCCCAAGGACCCTAATTGATTAATTATGTAAATAGATCTTAGCATATTTAGGGGGCAGTATTTTCAGTATGCTATCCTCCAGTAGCTCAACATCACTTTCACTCCTCTTTTCAGCAAAAATTATGGTCAGAGATGAGCATTTCAATTTGCAGCTGACAGTTTAGGGTTAAGACATGATTCCAGGTAACAGAAGCCAATGAGAGTACACCCAGTTGATGTTTGTGACATCATCTTCCAGTCGGAGTACATAGAACAGCTGAGGTAGCGTTCAGTTTCAGCCCCAGTGCCATTATGATGGATGTTTACATCTCTTCATTGAGAGCCAATTATCTCGCTTTTGTGTGAGGCCCCAGGATCACTCATGCTGCCAGGCTGCACACAGCACTGTTGGATCTAGCTGAACGAATTGTTTTCCCTGTCTCTGGTAAGAGCCTCTTCTGTTTTACCTTCTCTTTCAAAATAAAGGTAGATGTGTCTAACAGAGGAAACAGTGGAAGAAACTAGTGTCAGTGTGGAACAGGATTACTATCTGGTAAGCTTTTAATCAGAGCAACGTTTAACATTATTAAAAGGAAGTGTGGATTGAGCAAAATGAATTGCGAAAGAGCATGCTAACGTGTACCTGGCAAACTAATTTGCAGTAGGAAATGAATGGCAGGTACATTCAGCTGGTCTTTAGAAAGGGGAAAGTAACTGCTTTTATAGGATGATTATTTTGAATGTGTTTTAAAAATATCTATGAATATGTACACCACTCTGCTCTATTTCTTTATATTTTGCTATTAGTAGCAAGGAGTAGAGACAGAAATGATCAACCAAGTAGTGTTGCTATAAATTTAAAATGAGTCAAAGTTTCTAATTGTTAAATGATAGTTCTTTGGGAGAGTTCTCCAAAGTTGTATCTATTCAGGAAAACAAATTTACCAAGTGAGCAAAGGCTTTAGCTTCTGAAACGAAGTTGTAGTACTTTGTATTCATGTTTGTCTTTCTTTAACCTAAGAAAATGATAATAGCAAATAGTGTTAAGAAACAGTGGGGTTTTTTTCTGGAATTAAGAAGTGTTAAAATCATTTATTACATTAAGTGCTTTTGAATGCATAACAAAATACTGTGTTTTATATATTTGCAGAATATTTAAACCCTGAAAATAAAGCTTTCAATTATTCAATCATTTATTAGTAATGATATTTATACCTGAGGATCCTTACAATATTGTAGCAAATCAAATATATTTAGAGCTGTTGAATTGCTGTGGATATAGGTTATTGAATCTGACAGGGATCCTGAAAAATCAGATAAAATGAAGCTTTTAATTGACTGAGAATGTTTACATGCCACCAAATGAAGAATTCAAAAACAGTTTTAACTCTTCAAAGGTTGTCTATTAGCATGGTATCAAGTAGCAGACTATCATTACTTTAAAGTTGAATGCAGTTATTTGTGAAATGAAGATGCAGAAAAATGTAAATAGCTGTTATTTAAAATATTCTTTTTTAATAACATCTCCATCTCTTCTAGGGTAATAAAACTTTTGAATAATAACTTGTCCACTGGGCTTCAATATACTTATACTTTTCAGATTTATTTTCACTCTGCTTTAACATAGAATATTTTTGCCTGTGCAAACCAGTAATTTGGATAATTAGAAATCAGGGTTTGGAGGTGTTCCAGTTATACTTGAAGACAGCAGGGATTTCTCAGCTATGTCACACTTCCGCATCTTCCACTAGCCCAGTCCTGTTTGCCAGTGCTTGACATTACTGTTGTTCGATTTGTCTCCTTTAGTCAATACAGGTCTGAACAAAACTGAGTTTGTAGAAAGTGTCGGATCTGTATTAATCGAATCTAAGGAATTAAGCTTGTTGTCTCAGGCAAAACAATATATAATCCACCAAACCTCAAAAGCTTACAAATATGCAACTGGAATTAATTTTTCACAGGGAGATTTATGGTGGTGTATTCTGTGAATTTCAAAATGTAAAAATGGGAATCCAAAAGTTCTGATAATGGGAACTTGAAATGATTCACTGCTTTGAAATGAATTTTTTTCCTTAAGTTCTTTAAAGTGAAGTTGAATAACCCAAAGGTTTTGACTCTGTCATGTTCACAGCTGATCAATCTTGACCAAGGGAAAGCATTTGTTTCCTAACAATTAATTCCCTAAAAATCTGTTTATATCCTTCCATCAACATTGAGGAAAATCTTACTCAGCCAATGAATGGTGTAGACATTGAAAATAGTATTTCAGGTGTGTATGAATGCTTCTCTCAGAGTTAGTGTCTCTAATCACAAATGTACTGCTTTGGTAATGATGGCAGTGTTAACATTGCTTATCTCGTTTTCCTTTGAACAACTTTGTACAACATGGATATGCATGATATCATCCACCTGAATGGTGGACTTCATTGACAGAAGGTTTTTGCTTTTCATTTTTATTCTTTTAAATAGAGGGCATCAATGGGATCCTAGCAATTTCCCATGCCACAAACTCCCTAGGAAGAATTCTTAGTGCAGGGAGCCATAGGTAAAGATGCACGATGCTACTCGTTGCTATGTTCCCTGCCTTCTTTCTTATACGTATGTTCTTTGTCTGAATTAAGTAAATGCCTTTTTTTCTTTTGCATTATTCTTCTCTGTATTATCTCATCCAGTTCTTTGTATGTGGTGCACCAAGTTAAATGTTGCTAAGTGGCAGGTTTTACAGGTCTTAAGAAGTGATGGAAAAAGTGCACAGTGATAAAGAGATTTCTATGATCCCTTCTGAAGTTCTGTGCATTTCCCAGAGGCTGAAGGTGATATATTGTTTTCTTTTGAAAATTGTTCCTCAAATTGTGCGATTATCTATTCCAAAATAACACTTTTTTTCTTCTTGTATGCCCTACTCCTCTCCTGTACTTAGTTTGTGTAAGCACTTTCATTAGCTTCTTTTGATTATTGAATACAGAGTACCATTTAGTTTTCTGCTTTCTCAGGTGAAGTACTGGGTGTATCACGAATTCTATGCTTGTCTTAAAGGTGTGAAGTTCTGGACTTCGATGGCCAATTTTCTAGTTAAGCCAAAAATATAGTAATCATGATGTCATCTTAGCTAGCACTTATATTAGTATGTGAATACACGGATGTCTAGGTGTATATTTTATGTGCATAAACATAATGTTATATGGACTTTAAAATTTAAAATGTCTTTACACGGACATAATATTCATTCTTAACAATTGGTCTGTGATGAAGTAATTGATATTATGCTGCTAAGGAAACAGAGACTAATAGTTTTTAACTTGTTACCAAAGATCACCTAGTCAGGAAATCAGTAAATGGAGAGGTCAGGACTCAGAAACAGGTTTTCAGATTTCAGTGCCTCAGATCAATCAGTCAATCTCAATCTCCCTCTCTCCCTTCATATATCTGGCTATGTAACTAGTTATTAATTTTTTTTATTGTCTACTCTGTGCCAAGCACTCTTCTAGGTGCCTGGGATTTATTTACAACTAAACAATATAAAAGATCCTTGCTCTTGTGCATGCTATATATTTTTTTCTATCTGGAAAGCTCTCATCTTTAAATTACTAAAAATATGGAATTTATTTCAAGGTGTGGCTGAATAAAGCAGAGAACTTCCTAGGAATTAGGAAACATGAGTTGAGGGGTGGGCTTATTTGCATTTCTTGTGTTTCTATTTAAGTTCTCCGACATGTTTTAACCTAAAATAGAATTATAAATACTTTACCTTTGGGTATTGTGAAAATGTTTATCAATTATTTTATTACTCAGATTTGATTCTGAATGTGATCACTGCAACTTTACAAAAAATAAAATGCTTAAATTACAATGGATTCCAAAAAAATCATTTTTGGACAAAGTTACCTCTATTTGTAGTATACATTCAAGCAATCCAGCTTTACATTTCACCTTTATTTTATTATAAAGCCCTTGATGGTCTTGATGCACTGAGTTTACAGTCATTTGGCTTCAGATGGGGCTTAGGATAAATAACAGAATGAGAATTTTATCTTTTCTTTTAATTAAAAAAGTTAACAATATCTTCCAATGATAGTAGTTTGTGTTTGAGTAAAGCAAAGAAGAGACAATCTGAAGTGTAACACCCATTTTTTCAGCAGTTTGGCATATATTAACGCTAGGTCCTAGGACAGTTGAACTGCAAGTGATGTTTGCTACCCATTTAATTTATTTACAGATACCCAGTGGTTTAAAAGAAAAAAAAGACCTGAAATCTAACCTTCTCAGAGAAAATCAATCTGTACACAGAACCTATCAGTTGAAGATAAACCATTTTTAGATGGTATCATTTAATTAGCCACTGAAGGGACTACCTAGTGACATTCATATAAATTGTGAAACAATTTAAGTTGCTTGCACACGCTTGATTTAGCACAAAATATTTTACTCTTGTAATTTTGTATAATAAAAAAATTATACCCCTGAACTTAGTCCTTTTGCTAATGTGCATTTAAAATGAGCAGAATGAGGGAGTAAAATTAGAATGCAATAATTAAGAATATGAATTAACTACATTCAAGGGACATTAAGCTGTGGATGTTTTGCCAAAAAGTTTTATAAGACACCAGGCCTTGAATTTAGCTAATTTTACCTAATAAGATTCCAGAGTTAATTTTGATAATGTTTGTGATAAATAGAACATAAATGGACATCAGAGTGGGTTTTTTAAATGCGAAATTCTACTAAAAGCAAAGAATTGGTTGTTTGTTCAGCAATACTGATTTCAGTGGCAAGGAACTGAGCGTGGGTAGTATATAGACAGTCTTGGTCCCAGTCTTCATTCACAAGCGACTCTCTACCTGTATGCCATGGCACGCTGTAAAACTCTCAGAGGTGTACCATGGCATTTGAATTAATGTGTAAGATATATCTTTGCTAAAACAGAGTATACATATTGGTACTGCAAAGTCAGATGAAATATTGAGCTGGGTGAAATGTATAATGTGGGGTAGAGCATGATAAAATCTGCTGTGATTAGTAGAAAGGCTTGGTGGAAAGTTCAGTTCCAGCAACTCTTCTTGATTTTAAGTGCATCAGAGACTATGATCGGATGAGCAAACAGTTCTGCTGGGTAGAGTAACAAATAGCTGAGGCTGTCAAAGCACTTTTTGTTTCTTTTTTTTTTTTTTGAGGAAGATTAGCTCTGAGCTAACATCTGCCACCAATCCTCCTCTTTTTTGCTGAGGAAGATCAACCCTGAGCTAACATCCGTGCCCATCTTCCTCCACCTTGTATAAGGGACATCTGCCACAGCATGGCTTGAAAAGCAGTGCATAGGTCCACGCCTGGCATCTGAACTGGTGAACCCCAGGCCGCCAAAGCGAAACATGCAAAATTAACCGCTGTGCCAGTGGGCAGGCCCCTTTTGTTTGTTTCTTTGTTTGCATGGACTACAGTTAAAATATGGTTCCTGAGATCAGATTATCTGAGAACAATTTCTTGCTTCACCCCTTTCAGGCTTTAATGTCTTCATATAAGAACAGTGGGAAATAAATGTACCTATCTCCTAGGGTTATTGTGAAAATTATGTGAGTTAACCTTATAAGCACTGAAGACAGTGTCTGGAATACAGTATGGTCAATCAGTATTGCCTCCTTTAGTATATTCAATGTTACTGACTTGCTTAATATTTTATGTGTCCATGTCTTAATTCAGAAATTTCGTTAAAAAACAATATTTACAAACACAAAAACTCTGATATATTACAAATACAAAAACTTTGGGAACCAATTATACTAATCACTCTTTAAAACTTGATCCTAGGATTTAGGAGATTATCATACTAGATATAGCCTTATCACTTATTACATATAAGATTTCTGATCTATGTTAGATTTCAGATTTTTAATATGAAAAATGAACTAAATAAAAAATGGATTAATAACTTTTAGGAGCTTTTTCCACCTTTAAAATTATATGATATGGGAATTTTTTCATGAGTCGATCAGAGTTTATAGTTATAAAAGGTTTGATTTGTTCTGATATGTGTGAAGATCAACACTCCCCTGCCTTCCAGGCACTCATAGTGGGTGATGAAGCGGTGATAGAATTAGGCTAAAGTCCTTCTCTAACTCATGCTTTTCTGTATCCCTAACACACTCCGAAAGGCAAAATAAGAGTATTCTGATTTTTTTTTTTTTTTTTTTGGTGAGGAAGTTTGGCCCTGAGCTAACATTTGTTGTCAGTCTTCTCTTTTTGATTGAGAAGATGGTCCCTGAGCTAACATCCATGCCAATCTTCCTCTACTTTGTGTATGAGACACCACCACACCATGGCTTGATAAACAGTGTGCAGGTCCTCACCCAGGATCCGAAGCCATGAAATCCTGGGCCGCCAAAGTGGAGTGCGCCCACTTAACCACTGTGCCACCTGCTGGCCACTTGGGTGTTCTGATTTTTAAAATCTGTGTGTGTGTGTATAGTTTGTTTTGTTTCATTTTAATGAGGCGTCTACCATGTGCCCAATCTTACATCAAGAGAGATACAAATAGAAAAGCGTAAAAAATTCTCTTCCCCGGAATTTATAATCTTGTAGAATCAAAGTGATAATGTGTGTGTAAAACATAAAAGAACAATCCAATCATTTTGCTAAGGTATTTTTTCTTCAGTTCTAGGTACTCTGACTTATTTCACAAATTATTTAAAGCATACGCACACAACTATTGAACACCTAGGACATGCCAACAAGGATCAAAACACCACCTTTGCTCTCAAAGGGCTCGAGGCCTAGAGGTCAACCCAAAGTTGAACATAAATAATTCTAATAGATTTGATGAGTTTTATATTAGAGGTATGCACAGAGTGCTGAGGCAACATGAACAAGGAGTGACTTATTCTACCTGTAACAATCAGAAAGTTGTTCTAAAATAAGCTGTCATTTAGCTGAGTTTTAAAAAGGAGTAGAGAATTTTCCAGGTAAGACCTGCAAAGGATATTTCAGACAGAGGGTCCTTCAGAAAGTACAAAGTCAAAATGGGAGGAGAAAACACAATGTGTTGAGGGAGGAATCAGTATTTAGTATGACAGGAGACAGGGATGAAGGGAAACCAAAAATTAGCACCAAAGTATCAGAACAGATGCTGGTTGTAAAAACACCAATAGGGACAACCTGGTCATAACTGCATAACTATCCGCCTTGGCTGGAAGGTTAAACTGAGTTTTTCTGAATTTAAATACTGTGGAAGGTATGAGATTAGAGAGATCACTGTGGTTGTGAGTAAATGTGGAATGCTTCCTAAAAGAAATGAAGCAAGATGGTCCAAAACTTCTTAAAACAGTCTGACCCATCAAAGGAGCAGAAAGGCGAAGAGAGTCCACTTCAATAAATTTCAAGCAGTGTTATCAGATTCCACATTCTCTTAATTTATTTTAAATAATGGGTGGTATCCAATGGGGTGACTAATTACTCAAGAATACAGAGGAGAGTCACACATGACATAATGGAGGAGAATATCAGAGCTTAGGAAAGAGAGCTTGAGTCAGTAATTATTCACTCTTGATGCTCTTGACCAGATATCAGCTAAGGTTAGGAAATGTCTGATCCTGCATGACCTACTGTTTCACTATTGAGCTAAGGTCAACTGGAAGATCCAGGAGAATGAATTCCCTTCTGATCAGATGACTCAGTTCACTGTAGTCACTTTTTTAAAGTATTTGAACAACATTGTATAAAAGCTATTTATTAAAAATCTATTTTAAAAGAAAAAATAAAGCATCATCCCATTCCCTTCTGGCTATGAGTTAGGTGGCATGTGATTTATGGCAAACATAATTTAATAATGAAGGAAGAGAGAGAGAAAGAGGTAGTGAGCATTAGCGAAGACCACATACTAATTTCACAGTTGTCTCATAAGACTATCCCAGAAACTGTTGTCTAAGTTTGTTCGTATATCATAATGGTGAGTTCCCAATATGGAGAAAGAGATGGCATCCAACGAGGGCATAATCAGTTAAGCTGTATCTACAGCATCTCACACCTACAATGCTATGGGCACTCTGATAGGTGGTGGAGATACAGAGGTAAGTGTGGTGTTGATGTCACATCAAGAATATGGGTGTCATGTGGCCAGCCTGGTGGTGTAGTGGATAAGTTTGCTCCCTCTGCTTCAGCGGCCTGGGGTTCATGGGTTCAGATCCCTGGTGTGGTCATAGCACTGCTCGTCAAGCCACACTGTGGTGGCATCCCACACAAAATAGAGGAAGATTGGCAGAGATATTAGCTCAGTGACAATCTTCCTCAAGCAAAAAGAGGAAGATTGACAACAGACGTTAGCTCAGGGCCAAACCGCCTCACCAGAAAAAAAAAAAAAAAAAAGAATATGAGTTTCATGACAGGGCACAAAAGATAATAGGACAGGTCACTCTAGGAAAGACAAGACAACTGTCTTCCTGCTTCTAGGATAACTCCTTCCTGCTTGCCCAAATCTTTAGTATTAACTCTCAGAGCAATAGTGCGTAATGGGGTACAAGTGATAAATTTAGATTAGGAAAGAAAAATGGTCTCGAGTGTAGGAAATAGGCTGGAACTCAGCATTAGACTGCCTGAGATCCAGGAAAGTAAGCATTTTGAGGAGAGTGAAAAGAAAAGTCTAACAAAAAATCCACTAGCTGACAAGATTGTGATCGTTAATCACAGGGAATATGATAGCTCATTATAGAGAATACTTTATTCCCTTGAAGTCAAAGATTCAGCCTAATTCTTTGAGTACCCATGGCCTGGAAGCCAGTTCAGCAGATGTTTGTTAAATGAATGCCTGACTGCCTGAGGGAAAGGAGGAAGGATAGAAACTGGTCCCTTTTCTCTTTGTATATTTTGAATATGTTATGTTTGAGATGCCCATTAAAGAGCAAAGCTATTGTATTGTACTGTAACTATTGAATAAACAAGACTGGAGGTGAGATGTTTAGGAACTATCTTCAAATTGTTGACACGCAAAAGCAATGTAACTGAAGGAAATCAACTAGAGAAGAAGCTTTATGAAATTCTGCTGTTTAGAAGAAACAAGGGATACTCAGAATGAGAGGCCTTTGATTCAGGAGGAAACCAAATCTAAACTATTAGAACTGCCTCCTTAACTTTAGATCAGGAAGGAAAAGATGGTAGGAAATCTATGCAAAGCTTTATTCAGGAAAAATAAATCTGAACATGGCATTAATTTTCCCCTCTCCCCATAGCCTTTCTTCCTCCCCTTGTCACCTAAAACTCTTCAATTGCTTTCCATTACTTGTAGGATAATGACACAACTAATATAGTTTACAAGGCCCAACATGGTTTGTCTGTGCATTCCCTCAACATTTGCCTTCTTTTCGTCTCTCTTACAATCTCTTCTCTGTCCCACCACTGAGACTTTGCTCATGCCATTCCTTATGCTTAGCAGGTTCCTCTCAAACTTCTGCACATACTTTACTCCTACTCATCATTCAAATCTCAGTTAAAGAGTGCATCCTTAGAGAAATCTTCCTTGACTTCCTCAACAGGTAAAATCTTCCTACGACAGGCTCTTAAAACAATATTTAACACATGCAAGAGTTGCAGTTCGAGAATTTCTTGGTTGATTAAAGTTTAATTCCAATCTTCCCCACTGGACTTTAATCTTCATGAAAGTAATGGCACAGTCGAAGTCACCACTGAAACTCCAGCATCTAGCATAACATCTAGCGTAAGGATAGCAGCTAAATAAATGGTGCAGGCAAACTGAAGCTGGCAAAAAATGTATTTGCACCAGGGAAAAACAAAAGCACTGAGATAATAGTGAATCTCAATTATAGAAAGGAAAATTGAATGGACTTCCGTAGAGTTTTAGAGTACTTGCCCATCCCTGCAGCCTCCTTGTCACTATTATGTGGATGACACCATAACTAATTATAATACGTAAGTATATCAAGTAAGTTTGTAGGTTGTGGACTTTGAGTTATGTTCCAAACAATGGAAATACTAGCAATATCTACTTGTCAATTTTTATATAAATGTAGCAAGGGTCCTTTGGAACACACAGATAGTCAAAGGATATGAAGAGGCATAGACTTGGCAAAGGGTATAGAAACTGAGTGACCACTTATATAATTTGTACCATGCATCACTGATGTTACTGAAACTAGAAAGAGCATAATTGAGAATGTGGTGGCCAACAGTATGACAGGCAGCAGAAAGGCTCAAAATATAGGATCAAAAAGAACTGCACTTTAAATTGAAGGGGAGATCACTGGTGGCCTTAAAGAAAGTAGTTTGAGATGCTAGACACCAAGGAGTCTGGCAGGAAATTGATTGTTAGAAATTGAGTCATGCTCAGGCAATTTAGAATAGAAAAGGAATAAAGACCTGCTGGTCAGAACTGTCAAATAATGACTCCTTCATAAATGGAGAAACTTTATTTGAAGGATGGATGTGTACAATGTTAAGTAACATTCACCCTTATAAACTGGTTTTCATAACTTGTACAAAACGTATTTAATATCTAGTTATTATGTTTAGAAGATCATTATGGTTACAAGAAGGAAAGCAATATATCCAAAAATGTAGAAAATTGTGGGCGTACTCAGCAGTTAATTTATGCTCATAAAAATGATTCTGTTTCAATTGAAGCCGTTTATAAGCATCCTTATAGAAAATAAACAGCTCTTGCTTTGTAAGCAAAGAAAGAAATAAGCCTCCTGACTTTAAGGCTTGGACCCTCCAGAAGTTCACAAAATATCCTAAAGAAGCAAGGCTGTGCCAGGAAAGATTCATGACCTGCTAAATAGAAGAGCACTCAGACCTTAAGAGGTTGGAGAAATTAACTGAAACCCAGAGAGAGAAATATTTGCAGTGGATACAGGTTAAAAATCAATATAATTAGAGAGAATATGACAGTATACTATACCAATATGAATGTATGAATGCAAAATAAATGAATATACACATAGAATTATATATCTTTACATACGTAAAAGTATACTATAGTGATAGAAAATTTTGTTTTCAAAGTTGGCGATAAATCGAGCTATTTATTCTGGTAGCTCTACAATGATTACAGAATTCTTCTTAAGAAGAGATTTCTGATTTACTTAGAAAAAAACCCAGTTTGATTAATTTATTTGTTTTTGTTGTTCAGAAGGGCAAGATATCTTTAAATATTCTGGTCAAGAGAGAAAGATATTCCTCCTGTTTCCAAAATACAATAGTTTCCCCTTATCTGTGGTTTTGCCTTCTACAGATTTAATTCCCACTGTCAACCGCAGTCTGAAAATATTAAATGGAAAATTCCAGAAATAAACAATTCATAAATTTTAAATTGCACACTGTTCTGAGTAGCATGACGACATTTCCCACCGTCCTGTTCCAGCCCGCCCAGGATGTCAATCCATCCCTTCGTCCAGCATATCCACACTGTATACACTACCCGGCCATTACTCACTTAGTAGCTTTCTCGGTTATCAGATTAACTGTCACGGTGTTGCAGTGCTTGTGTTCAAGTTACCTTTATTTTACTTAATAATGGCCCCAAAGCACAGGAGTAGTGATGCTGGCAATTCAGATATGCTAAAGAGAAGCTGTAAAATGCTTCCTTTAAGTGAAAAGTGAGAGTTCTTGACTTAAGGAAAGAAAAAAAATCATATGCTGAGGTTGCTAAGATCTATGATAACTTTTATTACAGTATATTGTTATAATTGTTCTATTTTATTATTAGTTATTGTTGTTAATCTCTAACTCTGCCTGATTTATAAGTTAATCTTCATCATAGGTATCTTCCATGGATGGGGGGGATTACTGTAGTCTGAAAAACAAAGCAACAGGACTTGACTACTAACTCTAGCATCTGACACAAAAGGAGGAGTGAGATGCACTATGAATTCGGAGAAGTGAGATGAAAAGAGGGTTAGAAATTGGAAAAGTTGGCCACAGTACTACGCCTAGGCAAAATTGTGGCCACTTCCATGTGATAAAGCTGTTCTCTAAGCAATGGTTTGTAGTCAGTCTACACTGGGGAAGACTGGGTTCTAGTCCCCAAAAGCAAGAAGAAGGCCAAAAAAGGAGGCAAAGTGGTATCTTAGGTTTGAGAAGAGGGACCAAGGTAACTGGATTCAGAGGCGGGATTCTGGTTTTCAGGAGGTCTAAGGGGAAGAGCCTCAATATAGAAACCTGGCTTGGTAACAAGGGACCCAGCAACTGGGAGAGGCCTGACTGCACCTCACTTATTGGCAAGAACTCGGAGACTGGACAGAGATTCTGAGGTCAGAGAAGTTCCAGAATTTGGGGTGGATTTGGACCCGTAGGTTGGGTTGGTGGCTCTATTGGTGAAGGATGGAAGCTGGACCTGAAACGCCACCACTTGGTTTATTCACTTGAGTTATAGACTGGGGTGTGAGTGTGGGGATTAAGAGTGTGGACTTTGAAAGCAGTCAGCTGTACATTAATTTCTAGCTTCACCCCTTACCCAGGGTACAACCATGGGCAAAGCACGTAACCTTTCTTTGTCTCAGTTGCCTCATCTGAGGGATGCTGTGAGGATCAAACAAGATGACGTATACCATGTATTTAGCATAACACTGGCCCCCAGTGCATGCTGGATAACTGCTGTACTTCATTATCATGACTAATCTGCAAACTCCAAGCTCAGTCCTGCTGCTCCTCACACCCACATCTCGGTGTTGGTACACGCTCCCTCTGCATGGAGTACCCTGCAGCGTCAACTCCTTTCCATCCTTCCCATCTCAGTTGAGATGCCACTTCTGGTGGGGGATGGGGATTCCTTTTAGACCATCTTGCAGTAGCTGAGGTGTCCCTCTTTTGTGCTCAGACAGCACTTGTATTTTCCTGTCATGTTTTTTAATTGCCATTTTCTTCTGTGTATCTCCTGTTAGACTCCAAGTTCCATATGTTTTGGGATTTCGTATGTTTTACCCACTGCTGTCTCAGCAGTGCTGGCATAGAGTAGAAGCTCATTAAATATTGATTAAATGCATATATGGTGAGAGATTTCAGACTTAGATCCCTTTGGAGAACCATAATCTGAAAGGATTTCTCTGTTAAGCTTAATTTGGGGGCTGGTAGTTGGAAAGCCAGAACTGGAAGATCTGAGGTCCCTTTCAGGAGGTGGCAGTGAAACTCAGTCCTCTGTCAATCCCTATCTGTCTCCTGCCACAGTGGTGTTGGTAGGAAAAGCTTTCATTTTGGGGGTATCTCACACAGCCACCAAGCTGCTGTGCCAGTCACCATCTTTCCCAGTTTGGTTGGTGTAAACATGCTTGAGACTGTCAGTGAACGACAGACCACAATCATGAAACAGAGCAATGCATTCTAGGAGGAACAGTGTGTGTACTTCTGCCTGTGGGCCTGTGGCCATGCCTTATGAAAGACCTTGCTCTTCTTTGGAAGTTTTTATCTAAGATTTCTTTTACTTTAATTGTCTTATTTGTCTTTGAGAGAAAAATAATAAATAAACTCAAACAGCAGTGCTTCCTGCTGGAACCAGGTTGGGGGCTTGAAGAGCTGGACTTGGAGGTCACAGAGTCTAGGCTAGATTGTGGCCCCTCTTTTCTCCTCCTGGGCTCTTCTCACTGCATGAGGGAGGTGTTAGTTTTCTATTGCTCTGTGACACATTTCCACAAACTTAGATGCCTGAAACAATAGACGTTATGTCACAGTTTCAACGGGTCAGTGATACAGGCACAGCTTAAATAGGCTTTTGCTCAGAGTCTCAAGAGGCTGCAATAAAGGTTTTATCAAGCTGTGTTCCTTTCTGGTGTTCACATCCTCTTTCAGGCCCAAGTGTTGGCAGAATTCTGTTCCTTGCGGCTGTAGACTGAGGTCCCTATTTTCATGCTGGCTGTCAGCTGGAAGCTGCTCTCAGCTCCTATAGGCTGCTTCAGTTCTTTGCCAGGAGGCTGTCTCACAGGTCTCTCTCAACAAGGCTTCAAAACCAGGAGGAGAGTCTCTTGCTTGAGTTTGTGAAGATGGAGTCTTACATAACAGTGTAATCATGGGAGTAACGTCCCATCGCTTTTGCCGTATTCTGCTGGCCGTTTAAGTCAGTCACAGGTTCTGCCTATACTCAAACGGAAAGAATTATACAAGGCTGTGACTCCCTGAGGGTCACCTTAGGATGTGTCTGCAACAAGGAGCAGTCACAGAATCTTCTGAGACCTCTCAGTGGCTGTCAACCACCGCTGCTTAACCATTAGTGGAAACTTTCTACAAATCTTCCTAAACTTGTAATTGGCAGAGCTCATGGAGATGAGCTAATTTTGAATGAGGAAAGTGGATCAGTAACCAAGAGAAAGCGATAATTGGAGCCAGAAAGATGGCCAGCTGCCTCCTCCTAACCTTTCAACCAGAAAAAACTGTAGCCACATGTACTTATTGTAGGTTTGGAGAGCTGGAGCAAGGGCTGTAGTGTTGGACTCTCATTAAGACATTTTGGACCAGGGACCCCTGTTTTCACCCATTATCAACAGGAGGGCAATTGAGAGTCACACTGCTGATATTGCCACTTGGGGCCACCATTGTTGTTAGTCTGATTAATGAGGCACAATATCTAGAGGCTTCCTGCTCCTGGACTCCTTTAGAAGCTAGAATCAGTCCCCTCCTCCTGCATTGTTGAAAGTCCTGAGGGACCAGCAGAACCCTCAGGAGCTGGGAGGTATGTGTGTGTGTGTGTGTGGAGGGGGTGAATGGGGAGTTACTGCCTTTCACAAGCCATTGCTGGGGGGCTGTAGACAGATGGGTTGGATGGCACAGCTACTCCTTCAGCTCTTCCCCTCCCCACTTTTCCTCCTCTTTTATTCTTTCTATATGTCTCGAAAGACCCTAATATTTTATTGTACTTTCACTGACAATCAAATCAAATCAGTAAAGACTTTTGAAACTTCTCAGTACAAAGTCCAGTGTCTTTATATACGGAAACTACAGGATTAAAAAAGAAGTGAGTAAATGTGGAATGTGCAGTAAGAGAAATAGTGAAAAAGGTGTTTATGTAATGTCCCATGCCTATTCACATGGGGACAAAGCATCAACATTTGGGAATCTGAGAGGACCAGCACGGCTTCACTCAGTCATTGAAATAAGAGAAATGATGCAATTTCAGATGAAGGAGAGATTGAAACTGAAGTAGCATCGGTGATTGGCAAAAACAGCTTTGCTACCCGTGAGCAGAAAGGGAGTGCTGTGTTTCTTCGCATTTGTCTTGCAGGTTCCTGCCACGGCGAGATTTGGCCACGTGTTCTCTGGAGTTGGGTTAAATGGGTGCCTTGCTATGACCACCTTGGTCTTCACAGCATAAAGGGGAACATGTCCTACTTGAGGCTGAGACCCTGGGAAAACTCACATTGTACTCAGTGGCCTTTAAATGTTCTTCCCAGGCCCTCCGGAAGCTGTGTAGAAGGCCCAGACACCTGGGTAATTTGACGGGAGAGTAAAAAGAAGAGGGCCGGCGGTGGAGTGGGATTATTTCTGAGACACTGGGAGACCACTGTCAGTAACATGAATGATATCTTCTTAACTTCTTCCTCTCCCTCAGTCTCTCATGATGTGCGGGCTGATGGGCCAAGCAGGCTCAGGTGAGGATCAGGATGAGTGGCTTGGTGGGACCAAGCCGGACAATTGGTGAGACAGAAGCAAAAGGCTGTCAGCATTGTCAGACCAAGCTGCTTTGGCATGTGGTTATCCACCTGCAGTTAGGGCTGGAGGAGGTTTACTTGGCATTTATGTGACACTTAATAAAGTGCTTTTCCACATACAGCAGGCAGGCAGCTCTAGGACCTGAGGCCAGCCCTGCATCGGCTGCCTTGGAAGCACTCATTGCTGCTTCCCGCTGCCTTTTCCTCTGGGCAGACAGCTCTGCCTGTGAGGGGAGTCCCCCTAGACTTTCAAGGTAGAGTCTTGATCCAACCTGGCAAAATGTGAGGACCAAAATAAGTAAGGGAAGCAATGAATTATAAGGTATTAAAAAAAAGTATGTCTATATCAATAATAAAGATAATAAACAGGGGAGAAGGTATGGTCCTTTCTTACATTAGAATGCAGAAGACCAATGTAGAGAGAGAGTGGGAGTTGCAAAATTGTCATTTGCTTCTGTAATAGTAAAGATTGGATCAAACAAGAATCACTAATAGATGCTAAATCTAAGGGGAAATGTTTTATGTGAAGCAGGATATTTGTGTGTTAGTAAAGTGACTCTCCAGAGACTGCTTATTAGTTGCAAAGGAGAACAAAAAGAGTCATTACAGTGGAAAACCAGACAGCACCTGGGCTGTTGTTTTAATTTTCAAAATTAACATCACCAGTGAGGGACTGATGGATATTATGTTCCCCTAGATTCGATTCCCGGAAAACAAACTCGTCTATGTACTATTATTGCCTGGAATGCATAATCTAAAACTAATCATAAGGAAACATCAGACAAATCTAAAATGAGCAACATTTTATTAAAAAGGAGGCAGTGAGGATTGTATTCTTCAAATTATCATTGGCATGAAAGACAAAGAAAGGCTCTGCTATGATTCAAAGAGGCTAAAGAGATATAGTAATTAAATGCAACCCCTCCTCTTAGATTTGGTCCTATGTTGGAGAGGTAAAAATGTTCTGAAGAGGGCCTGGCCCCGTGGCTGAGTGGTTAAGTTTGCGCGCTCCGCTGCAGGCAGCCCAGTGTTTCATTGGTTCGAATCCTGGGAGCGGACATGGCACTGCTCATCAAACCACGCTGAGGCAGTGTCCCACATGCCACAACTAGAAGGACCCACAAAAAAGAATATACAACTATGTACCGGGGGGCTTTGGGGTGAAAAAGGAAAAAAATAAAATCTTTAAAAAAAAAAATGTTCTGAAGAGTCTTGTTGGGTCAATAAACTAAATTAGAATGTAGACAGGTATTATTTTAAAATATTGTATCAATATTAAATTTACTAAAGTTGATAATTTTTCTGTGGTTATGTAAGAGAATTAAAGGAATTAAAGTCAAATTACGTAGGAGTAAAAAGCCATGATGTGTGTGACTTCCCTCAAATGGTGAGAGAGAGAAAGGAAAGGGAGAGAGACTAAACAAAGAAAGAACAGAGTAAAATGTTAGTAATAGTTAAATCTAGGTTCAGAGTGTATGGCTTTCTTTATACTATTTTTATTCTTGCTAGTTTTCTGTAAATTTTTAGTTATTTCCAAATAAAAAGTTTACATAAAAAGCTATCCAATATAGGGCCAGCCCTGTGGCATAGTAGCTAAGTTCGTGCTCTCTGCTTTGGTGGCCCAGGGTTCACAGGTTTGGATCACGAGTGTGAACCTACACACCCCTCACCAAGCCATGCTGTGGCAGCATCCCACATACAAAATAGAAGAAGATTGGCACAGATGTTAGCTTAGTGACAATTTTCCTTAAGCAAAAAGAGGAAGAGTGGTAACAGATGTTAGCTCAGGGCCAATCTTCCTCACTGAAAAAAAAAAAAAAAATTATACTATATATTGTTAAATTAAAAAAGATGTAGTACAGTGTACTTAATATTGCTCTCTCAATTGTTCAAAAATGAATACAAATACTAAGATACACACACTCATTAATAAGCATGGGAGTGTCTGGAAGGATACATATGACAAGAAAATGTTAACAGCATTTAATTCTGGGTTCCGGACTGTTTATCTGGACGGAACAGACTTACTTTTCCCTGTATAACCCTTTTTCAATATTTGAATTGAAAAAAATATTTGCATGTACTTTTTAAATGAAAAAAGAAAGAGAGCTTAATTTAACTCAGTTTAATATGTAGTAATCACTTTCTGTACATTTGTCTGGCCTCTAGAAATATAATGAAGCAGTTGCTGTTGGAATCCCATGGCTTCACGGAGCTCATGTCCTACTTGGAGAGAGAGGGATAAGAGCTTTAAGCCAATGAAGAAAGTTAAAGAACTAAGGTGGTATGACTAAAATAAAATGAAGGGAAAAGAAGTATGAAACCTTGGTTGTACTGCTAGATCCCCCACTGATTTAACTGCTGCTCACCTACAGCCTTTATACTTTATTTTTCTCACTTTGTAAGAGGGTGATTAACACTTTTTCCACAACTTTCCATATCAGGGTGTTCTAAGGATTGATGAGATCATTTTTATGAGATTCCTGAACTTCACTTGGAAAGGGGATAAAACAAATACAACAGATGATATTATTGATATTGGTTGTAAAACACATTTCTTTGAAACGTGCTCAAACACCAGCAAAAATAAAGAAAAAAAGAGAGAGCGAAAGAAAGAAAAGAGAAAAAGAGAACAGAGATATAAACCTTCTTAAATTAACTTCTTGAGACTTTCAGCAGCCCTCTGAAATTTCTGTGAAATTTAGCATTTCACAGCAAATATAGTCATGTTCCTTCCTCTGCAGGCTTTCGTGAAGACAAATTTCCATGTTATCAAAGCCAGATTTATTGAGACATCCAAAAGTGATGATTTGGGGACAATGGCCTTGCGCTGATTCCCCTGAGATTGAATCAAAGTTTGCCATGGTATCTGGCTCCTCTTTTGGAACATGTCCAGTTTTAATAATGCAGTTGCTATGGAACATTTCCTAAAGGAAAAACACAAGAATATCAGCCGAACACCACCACATAAAAACAAAATTAAGAGGTTGTGTGTGAAACGGATGTTAACAGTCAACCTTTAAGATCACAAAAGCAATAAATTCCAAGTTTGAACTTGAAACATGGATCTTAGAGATTCCCAAGGCACCACATATTACTAGCTGTAATGAAAAACTTTCAATGTTATTCTAGAGGCCCAGAATGCATGAGATCTGCTGGAAATGAACATTTTAGATCTGTAATATTAATGCTATGTTTGTATAATACTTTATCTTTTTTCAAAGGCTTTCACATTTATTATCTCATTTGAGAGCCTTTGCTGCTTGTCTAATGGCGTTTTCATTAAACCACGTCACCTCTCCAGGAATGTCTTCATTCCTCTTATGACTAGAAAGTACACCTTAATTGTAACAGTAAATAATTGTATGCTTTATTATTGTGTAGTGTGGAATTACTCAATATTGATTATTGTGTTGTGTGGAATTACTCAATATTGCTTATTGAGTTAAAAGGCTTAACAATTTGAAGATGGCATACAATACAAGTTTAGATCTGTTACAGCGTTCTATCTGTGCTGTCCAGATTTTCCAGCCCATTAGAGCTGCCCCTTCAGCAACAACTTTGTAACTGCTGACCCTGAAACCGTGTAAGCTGCATTCAAATAAACTCTATAAGAGTGTAGAATGCGTGTGCCCACCTTTGCGTGGTAATGCCTCCTTTTCATGTTTAGTAAACCTGAAGACTCTAATCGAAAACATCAAATACTGTAGCATAATAAACTAGAAAACTATGAAAATGTATAAAATATGACAAGGTAGCTCTCAAGACAACCAATTCTTTTAATCATGGATCATTCTTTGCAGATGGATCAAAGCATCTTCTATGTATTCAAACGTCTGTATAACTTGACGGTATAATGTACTGGCAGAAGATGAGTGGGACCAACGCTAATATTTAGGCCTTGCAGACCCTTGATTGGGGCTCTTTATTGAAGAAGAAAGCCACTAATCCATTTTGATAATGACTTCTTAATTTTATCACAGGTTCACATAGCTTTTAAAAAAGTCAAGAGAAATGACTAAACTACAACCCAGTCATTATATTATTATTGCCTTAGTATTTTGTAGTAAATGATAACTAAAAGTGACCTAAATTTTGCAAAATAATTCTATATAATTCAAATGACTCCACAACCGCAGCATACGTCTTTTAGCTGGCTTATGCAAGATGCCAAGCGCACAGAATACAGAGGAAGAAAACAGTAGGATATGAAGCAAGCTTTCACTCAAAGGAAATGAAAAGCTGCAAAAGTATTATTTGTGATCATCAAAACATTATTAAGAACCACCTAGGTGTTGTAATTTAAGATTGTAAAGTAGGCTGGCTTTATAAAACATGGAAAAAAGAAATTCCTTGTCCTTCAGGATTGTAATGTAGAATTATTTATGGATGAAATACTACAATTAATTGTATGATATCACTTTCCAATGTGTTCTTTTAAGTATCTTATTTTCTGTCTTCCCTGTCATATCTCCTGATTCACATTTTCATGTAACTTTATTCTATTATAAATGGGTTGTGAGCCTCAAAAAATTTAAGCCAAGATTAGTTTTTCTCCTAATATATAAACCCTTTTGCATGATGTTAACTCTCTAACTTAATTTCCACAGAGTGTAAATAAAAGGAAGAAGTTGAATCTATTGTAGCAGTATTTTGGGTCAGCTCATAAGTCTGATTAAAAGAAAAGGTTTTAATCAATAATTTTTTTAAGTGTTATATGAATAAGATGATTTTTCTTCTTTTACTACTGCTTAGTATTGTAAATAGTGATTTTAAAGTTTTTATTATTGGTTATGTTTATATAATGTTCACAATGTGCTGGGCACTGTGTCAGGCACTTTACACGCGCTTTTGCCCCGAACTCCACAACAATCCTAAGAGTTGCAAATCATTTTTATCACAATTTTACTAATTAGAAAACCTAGGCTTAGTTAGGAGGGTCACATTGCTGGTGAGTAATGGAACTGGGAAACAAACTAAATGTTGGTTATCCATCTCCAGAAATTTCCTCCACCCGGTTTTACGAAATAGATTGCCACTTTGTTCATTGTGTTTGTATGTGTATATATGATGTGTGTGTGTGTATATTTTCTACATCCTTTTCATGTTTACATTAAACTATATATCTACACTCTTTCTACTTTCTCTCTGAATATAAATTTTTTTCTAAAAAGACTATGCTAACGGGACATGTAACATACTTCTCTTGCTCAAGATAAAGTCTTTTCCAATTAAACAAATTGAGCTGAGATTTTTTGAAACTCTCTAGCAATTATTTACCAGGATAATTACAGTGAATAACTCTGCTTCTTAGGCTCATGGTGACAGAATATTTTTGCTTGTATTAAATTGCCCACTTGTGTTATCTCTAGCAATCAACTTCTATTTTCTTTCAAGTTGAACTTGAGATGGTCCTTGAATCATTTAGTTAGTAAATCTGCTTGTAATTTTACCATTTTAACTGACCATATAAGATCTCTCAGCCCCCTGTTCCCATCCATGATACTCATATATTTGCATGATAAAGAAGCATCCTACATGTGTCATTGATTTCAGAACCTGAGCAGTGGTAACTTTCTTGGTCTTTGGTTTTGTGTTGGTCATGGTGGATGACTCATTGACATCCATTTTTACTTCCCGTATTATTAATTTAGGCTGTTTTTGTAATCTTACCTTCCTTGCCAGAGATTTAGAAACTGGAACTGGGACCTAATCTTTGCCTAGAAGGTATGAGTCGAAACCTGCTGGGATGAGAGTGGAGTTGCTGAGATTTCTTTTTCCTGAAATAGAGATACAGAGAGGATGAAATCTCTTTTGTGGAGCTGCTGCACATGTCTTGTCAACTTTAAGGAGTCAGAGGGCCAAGCCACTTAGCATGAGACGCCTGAGATCTGGAAAGAATTCAAGTCTTTGAATCCAGGTCTTTCAACCAACCCTGAAAACTCCCTCCTTGTAGACTGTTAGGGGAGACTGCACCTTTCATTATTTTCTTGTATTTGCATCAAAAGCGAATGTATTTTCAGTGACTATAAACTCTATGTTTCTGTAATATCAATACCACATCTACGTTTACATTTTGAATGGCTGTAAATTAGACTTTTCAGTCTGCTGTGGACAGTTTAGATTTTATTTTATTTTTTAAAGATTGGCACCTGAGCTAACAACTATTGCCCATCTTCTTTTTTCCTTCTTCTTTTTCTTCTCCCCAAAGCCCCCCAGTACACACTTGTATATTCTAGTTGCTAGTGCCTCCAGTTGTGCTATGTGGGACGCCACCTCAGCATGGCCTGACAAGCAGTGCCATGTTCATGCCCAGGATCCGGACCAGCGAAACCCTGGGGTGCCATAGCGGAGCATGCGACCTTAACCACTTGGCCATGGGGCTGGCCTTTGGACAGGTTAGATTGTTATCTAGAAGTGTCACATAAAGTTATATGAATCCAAAAGTGCGTCTTAAAATATACCTACTTTCTGTTACATAGCCTTGACTCAAGTTTTTGTAGTAATTATTGTTGTTGATTTTTAACTCACATCACAAATATTTATTTAACAACAACTTTATTCCAGGTACTACGCTAAGCTCTAAGGAAAATAACAATGAATAAGACCCAGCACTGGCCTTCCAGAATTACTCTTCAGTGAAAGAAACAAGTACTTACTTAGGAGTAGGTATAAGATACTGTGAGATTCACAGTAAAGGTGCTTGACTTAGTCTATAGCATTAAGGGAAGATTTCCAAGAGGAGTGTCTTCAAAGCTTAGATTAAAAAAAAAAAAAAAACAGTACAAGTTAGCCAAGGAAAATGATATGACATATTTCAGATAGCACATACAGACACTCAGGGATAAGAGAGAGCCATCCATATGGCTCAATCTGCAAAAAAGTCAGTAGGTATGCCTCAGAGATACTGCCAATTTGGTTGCGGACCACCGCAATAAAGTGAATATCTCAATAAAGCAAGTCACAATTTTTCTGGTTTCCCAGCACATATAAAAGTTATGTTTATACTATACCATAGCCTATTAAATGTGCAATAGCATTATTTCTAAAAAACCAATGTACATACCTTAATTAATTTATTGCTGAAAAATGCTAACCACTATCTGAGCCTTCAGCAAGTTGTAATCTTTTGGCTGGTGGAGAGTCTTATAAAAAACATAGTATCTATGAAGTGTAGTAAAGTGAAGCTCAATAAAAGAAAGTATGGCTGTATGACAAAAGCATAGTTGGGTGACAGAGGCTGGGAACAAGGGGGCAGAGGGAAAGATGAGGCTGGAGAAGTTGGCAGAGTAGAGAGGAAATGGTACAAAATGAACCTCATATAGCTTTAGTATGAAGTTTATGTTGTTCCTCTTGTGAAGGAGGAAGTCACTGGAGACTTTTAGTGTTATTAAAGGAGTAACATGAATATATTTACATATTAGGGAAAAAAATCCCTTTTGATTCTCTGTCAATGGAATGGAAGTAGACAACTTTAGAACAGAGGTGTCAGTCAAGCTTATGCTGAGTTTGTGAGGAAGAGGATGATGTGGTCTGAACAGAGATTGTGGTATGGAGAAGAAGAAAAGCAGATGAATATGAACAAGAAGCAGAGTCAAAAGGATATGCATTACGTGACTAAATATATAGACCTGGAGTTCATGAGAAAGAGCTGCCCTGAGAATCAGAAGGACATAAATAAACCCATGGAAATAGATGAAATATCCCAGCAATGTAAGAAGAGAAAAAGTTTTTTTTTAAGTAGAAAAGAACTAAGGACAAGTCTTTGAAAAATATCCACATTTAGGAAAGGCAGGAAGAAAGAAATAAAGACAGCCCAAATAAGTAGACCAAAAAACTAAGAGAAAAGTAATATAATGAGCTAAGAGAAAATCATATTTCATGAAGGTGGGAGGAGGCAACAGTGTCAAATGCAGTACCAGTTCATGTGAGGCAAAAAACAACAAGATGCAAACACACTGGAAAGTGTGCATTGGTTTTAGCAAAAACAAGGTCACTGGTGATCTTGGAAATAGCAGTTTCAGTGGAGTAGTGTGGGAAGAATACAAATTAGCATGGGTTTAGGAATGAATTAGAGGTAAATTAGGAGAGACAAAACTCAAGCAACTAATGGGAAGGGAGAAAGAGAGGGTGTTAAGTAGAGGGGACAACTAGTGTCGGCCAGAAGCTCTGCACTGATGCATGACTTGTCAAGGATTCTGTCAGCACAAACCAGGACTTATGCATACATACACTGTTTACAAGACACAGATTGGTACCTATTTTGCATTTAGAATGATACTTAAACCACAACAGCATGCTGACTCAGCGAGTGATTCATATTGATGGAGAGCTTCTCTCAAGTGTGCGTGGAAAGTGCAGTGCTAGGTGTACAGTCATTCTTCAATAAACATCCGCATGACGCCCTTAAAGGACTGCGCCTATTAATCCTGGGTTGTCTATCACTTTGTGAAAATCAATTGAAATCTTTAGGGTTTTTTTGCTTGTAGTTTTTTTCCCCAAAATGCTGGTCTTATATCAGTATAACATGAGGTTGTATCAGTTTCTATTTGAAATAATTCAATTTAAATATATTATTTTCAGATGTTCTTAAGAACACATCTTTAGAGAAATGCACTTATATTTTTTACGCACAATTAAACCAGATGGCCTTTGAAAGTGAATTGTATGTACTAAATAAGAAACTTACATCTTAGCCCACTGTCATGCCTTTCATTGTTATTACTACTGCTACCATGATCATACATTATTTTGAATATGGAAGAAAAATCATTATCATCAAGTATCGAGTGAGAGTAGCATGCCCAGTTTCAGGTAAGAGCACTTAATCGATTACAAAATACACATGATAAACCTGTAAATATTAGAAAATGTCATAGACTATTGAAGCCATCATGGAATAAAGAGAATATAGCTAAGTTGTCTTTAAATGATTTTGATAGTAAGAAATGTTAGAAATATGATTTATACATATGCTTACTAGAATTTTATTTCACAGGGAAAACATTATGAAAGATTATATCAGCTAAAAGGAAAAAAAATTAGTTCTCTTCATGCGTTCTTTAAAAGTTTATGAATATTGTTTAGATGCTCATACCGTACATATTTAGAAAGGGAATACCTAAAAGAGAAAACTATAAAATAAATGAAATTGCTCTCTTCTGCTATGCTATTATCGAGGACACTTAATTCATCCTTCTTTCTAGTCATAGCAGAAAGAAATTGTCCTGGAATTCACGAACAAACCACCAAGGCCATGGAGGTACAACTGTGAGACCTGACAGCCCAAAGGGAGATTAAAGGTCCCACTCCTTGAAACACAGCAAGACTGTCCCCTATCAAAGGCTGCACCTTTGGAGTCCTTGTAATAAAGGTCTGAAAAGTAATCTAGTGTGCCATTAACATCAAAGTGTCTGCCAGCCTGCAATATTGGTTTTGCTTTAAACTGTGGGGTACTAACCATCTGGCTTGCTTCCAGGTTCTTAGTTGCTTACGGGGTAAGCACTGAAACTTTGTCATAGAAACTTACCTCTTTGAAACAGACTTGCATATAAGCAGCTTATAGAGAAAATCGTTTCCTGCAAAATATCACTTTCTTTTCTAAGACATGTTTAAATCACACTGAGCAGCAAGGGCATTAATCATGCAAAATTCCTATGATGACACCCATATGTTACTACGGAATCAATCTGGGTCTAAAAATCTAAAACAGAATAGATTCCTCAGTCACTACCTGTGTTACTGAGTCCCTACTCCACTGCTGGCACATTACAACTATTTTTTTCTACAGTTTATTAGATCCTTGTGTATGATTTAACATTATAGGAAATGCGACCTATTGATTGCTGTATGGGCTCAGAGAGTGTTTCTCCATGTAATATCAAATAACATCCCACAGGGCCAGTCATAGATGTTAGATATTAGTGAATGGTGACATTCTCCCCCCAAATTCTCACCTCTCACTTGTGAAACTCATTGTCTTTTCTTGTCCAGCTGCCAATTTTTTCTTTTCCTTTCCTCCTTGATGAATATGTACATACATATGATAAATATGTACATACGTATTCACAATTAATGCCAGATGAGCAGAGGACCACTCTTTATTCTGCATTCCTTTTCACTAGGTTAAAATATCAAATAAGTGGGCACTCTTCTAAACTTTGTACGTGTTTTACTTCATTTGTCCACGCCACAGCCTTCTGAGGTAGGTGTAATTTTCCCTACATAGATATGAAAAAAACTGAAGAATGGAAGGATCAATAATCCAAGAATATATGATCAGTAACCTAGTCAGAGTTGAAACCAGGACACACGAGTCTCAGCTCCTATGTGCTCAAATACTGTTTTACTGCTTTTCCTTCCAAATCTGACCACGATTGAAGTACTTTGTGACATGTCTTATGTTAATTTATTTGAGAAGAAATTTCTCAAACCCTTTTGTGAATTTTGTCTTAGCACCAAAAAACCAAAGGATATTGAGCTAATATTGATTTGTCAAATAAAATGTAGGGTTTTTCATGTTAAAATTTTTCCACAAAGAGAAACGATCAGAGAAGTGGGACCGCCTCGCCAAAACTGACAAG
Source organism: Equus quagga (assembly GCF_021613505.1). NCBI lineage: Eukaryota > Metazoa > Chordata > Mammalia > Perissodactyla > Equidae > Equus > Equus quagga. The sequence goes on from NC_060285.1 coordinate 33,258,514, forward strand.
CTTTGTACCAAGTCACTTGATCCTTTTACGTTTCATTTTCCTAACTTCTATTTGCCTTTGTTAGAAGGTCGTCATTTGGGATTAAATAATACAAATGATGTGCATGTTCATTTTCAACTACAAATTTCTATAAAAATACAAAATAGTACTATTATAGTGTTACCAAAGTGAAAATTAGAATTCTACCATCTATATGAGTTGGGCAATCTAGTAGAATTTCAAATAAGAAGTATATAAATACCCTTTAAATCACTTATCACATGTTCAGAAGAAGTCAAATACTACATACAGTCTGAGGTTTTTTCAGTTCTACCTAGTAACATAAAGACATCACTTATTAACGCTTACGTTATGATTCTTATACATATTTTATTTCCAGAACTAGATTCCTTTTTGGTTAATTAAACATTCTGCTTCACAATAACCCGGTTCCTTTCTAAATGTTACACAGGTAATTAGATAGGCAGAAAATTAGAGAGGCAGAGCTAACCCACCAATAAGCTACACATATATTATCAAGCAGGAGTTTTGCATATACCCCAAGTGTATGAGAATTCACACAAAAAAAATCAAAATATTTTAATGGGTCTTGCCTAAGGATAAGTTATCTCTTTTAGCCTAAAAATTGCTTGTGCCAGAAACATTCTCTTTCCAACTATGTGAATAATATCATCTCTGCCCCTTCCTAAGCTAATAATTTGCTAAAGAGGATATTTTAGAATGCTTCTATTAGTGGGAAAAATCTGATTTATAATCTCTGTAGATTTCTAACACATTATATCTGATGGCCAGAACCACTGACGATGCTAAAACTTCAGGCATAAATTTTTAGGTAGGTTTTTATTTCAATTTGAGCAGGCTCTTCTACCACCTCAACTGTAGTAGACATCCATTACTGCTCATGATTGTGTTGACCCTGAGAAAATGCAGTAAGGGAGGGATGACCTGTTCATAATGTAATGGAAATTGCTTTTCTCGTTTGGCACATAAATTAGGAAGAAAGTAAAAAAAAAGGGGAGTGTTTGAAGTAGAGAGCCATCTGTTAAAGGTCAAATTTCCAGAGACATCTTTGCTACAAATTTAGGGAAAGAAATTATTCAAAATCCTTTGCTTCATCCCGCAGATGGCCGAGGTGAAATTCCTTTTGTGTTGTTCAGAATCTTTTCTTTTGGAGTGTTCCCATATAAACACATGAAAGTGCAATTTATTGTTGTATTTTCAATTCCTTTTCCTGATCAGAATAACAATATATTGGCATCATCAGCTTCTCCTTTGTGACAAATTCTGATTTTCTACTCATAATTGGGTAAGTTACACTGGACACATTTTGTTTTCTCTCAAAGATAACTAGTTGAACTGAAATTCAGTACACAAGCATTGTAATTTAAGTGCTAATAATGCCTTTGAGTTAAAGGATGAATGAAGTTGAAAAGGTCAAAACCTATTTGACTTCCTTTAAATGTTTGATAGCTTGTTGAGTTCTATTTATTCTATTTGAAATACCAAGGCATTTGCCCTTTTCATTTAGACTGTAGGGCCCTTCATTAATATTTTTTCTGACATCCACTCATTCCAAAACATTAAACATTGCCCAGTACATCTATATGTTTATAAAAGTCAATTAAGAGCTAGTTGTTCCCTTCAAACAGCACACAGTCTGGCAGATGGAAACAATCACTTAAAAAACAAATAGCCACCATTTTTAGTGTCTTTTCATTCATTAAACACACGTTTATAAAGCATCTATTATATACCAGGCACTGTTCTAGGATCTATGCACATCCATAAATAAAACTTTCAAAAAGTCCCCGTCCTTATGGAGAGCTTTCCCTCTAATGAGGAGCAATAACAATGTTTTAGATTCTGAGCAATAAGATTAACATCTTCTCTTCCCAAGGGAATTTACCAAGGCCTGGGTGGGTGGGTGGGCAGAGATGGAGGTAGAAGAGCAGAAGCATCCCCTCTTCTCTGTAACAAGGGCAATATTTTGTCTTGCCCATCTTGAGAAGACTTCTACACAATCATACTATGCTTTTCTAACAATGTGTTTTGCTACAAATTATATACAAGCTTATATTTTGCTTATATCATAAACTATAATTCTGTGCCTTACCATATAAACCAAATTCTCCTTCATCACTTTCACCATCAAGCTTCTCCTGACTATTCCTGACAGAAGTCTATCTGCTCTATCCTTGAAAACTCTTAACCCTTTAAAAAATCTCTTTCATGAGGTCCATTTTGTTTTTAATTATTTACTTCCTTATACCATTACTAGATTTCAAGCTACTCACAGGCAGAAACTATGCAGTAATCATCATTCCTTTATCTCTGGGACCTAACATAGGTCATGGCTCCTACGGAGTAAATGTTTGCTGTGTTAAGTTGAAATATAACCAATCTAAATTAAGCATTAGAACTAAGAACACACACATGTGTGCACAATATTCTCCATTCTTTGTCTCTAATTCCTAATTTGAATTTCAGGATTCTTCTGAATGATGTGTTTGTGTTCACATAAATATCTTAATACTCCCCATTTTCTCCCAAAATGTTAGATACAAAACTATAGTTTCTGATTTCTATAACTGATCTATTTTCCATAAGAAGAATGAAAACAATATCAGATTAAAATGTTATTTACTGGGTCTGGCCCCATGGCCTATCAGTTAAATTTGGTGCTCTCGGCTTCAGAGGCCCGGGGTTCAGTTCCCGAGTGCAGACTACACTACTCGTCTGCAGCCATGCTGTGGTGGCAAACCACATACAAAATAGAGGAAAATTGGCACAGATGTTAGCTCAGGGAGAATCTTCCTCATCCAAGAAAGAAAGTTATTTGTTGTATTGATATAAGTAATACACTTTTAAGCATCATTCTTGCAATTCATGTTTTAAGAAATGTGCATTTCTAAAGTCATCTATATTGTTATATTTTGTGGATACATGTATGTATCATTGTATGAGAAGGTATAACTATAATATAATCAATTATTCATTATTTATAGCACTATTATTTGTTTTCCAATATATTTGAACTTCTATGGTCATTAATATTGAGATTGCTCATTAATTTACAGATAATACCAGTTATGGTATAAAGCAAAATTAGGAAAAGCATCAAGCTATTTTCTCTTTCCAATCTGCATACATTTCATGATCCCTCCAGACATAAAAAGCCACAAGTTCACATTTTCTCGACAGTGGCTTTGATAATCCCTGATAACCTTCACTAGCTGGTGGAGATTGGTTCCCTGAGGAGTTAGTCAGTTGACAGGCTCTGTTTGTTTAGTTTGCCTTTGCTGATCTTAGCAAGAATTAATTGTCCTAAATGTGGTGACTATATAAGTATTGTAATGACATACATTTAATTGTGCCTTGCTAACTAAATGTTTTTTGCTGTTTTAAATAGGAGTCTTGCATACCAAAGGAGAAAACTTTAGGATTTATTGGCATAAGGAATCTATTTTGAAAATGCAAATCCCTATTCCTTCTGTTTCAGAGAGAAAATTTGGGCAATAATACAACATTCATTCTCCTAGAGTGCAGACAAATCCTGTGAATGTGAGATCACTCTGGTCCACACCCTCTTCTGCGAAATTGACTTTAAATCTTCCCCTTGATTAATTGAAAGCTCTAGAAACTCTCTTTGGGAGTGTAAAGGCCTCTTCTTAGTTCAAGCCAAAGATATCTGTTCCACTGATTGAAAGAAATATTTTTATAAAATGCACTTATTGTGTACATTTTAGATTTGGTATAAAATAGATATAAAAAGGAAACGAATTAAAATAGCATATAGATAGAACAGCAATGCACTCAGGTAACATTTTAGGCCACTGATGTGGTTGATCTTCCTATGGTTTCTATTTCCGAGAGCTTCCTTGAGGAATATTTAATTGATTTCCTTTGGTTTTATCCTCCTTTCTATTAGATTTCTTTTTCCTTATCTGCAAGAAAGTCAGTAGACAGAAGTGATGGCTGTGGATGTGCAGTTTCCAGAGCAAACTGGAACCATGTAGCTCAGAGCAGGGCCCATGTCTTATTCATCCTTTGTAGTCTTAACATCTAACATAGTGCTTGATGCATAGTGTAGTCCGATAACTATTTGTTGAAGTGAACAGGCTGTACAAGGAAGTCGTGGACAAGATCTACTGAAACAACGTGTTATTGTACTTGAAGAGAGAAGCACATGGGGAGTATTAGAGTCATGAGTCAGAAGCTTGGAACGTAAAGTTCTAGTCTAATATTTAGATGAGGAAAAATTCTGGCTTGTGTTTCTAGCTGTGCTACTACATTGTTTAATCCTATTACAGAATAATAAGATGAAAATATTTACTGTATTACTCCTTTCCCCTACCATACACACAAAGTAATGTTTCTACATCAGGGGAGAGAATTCTTGGGATCAGATGCCCCTATTTTTGCACTGAGTGCTCTCAAATACATATATTAAACTATTAAAATTATGAACATTACATTCAAATACAGACTCATGAAAGATGCTAGTTATGTAATGCTCAGTAAAAATAGTCAGGGTAATATACTATGATGTTAACTATATTCAAAAAGGACCAAAACTTGAAAATCTATTCTATACACATGTTAAAATACTGAAATCTGATAGTAGAACTGTCATACCAGATCTATCAAGAATTCATTTACTTGAGGGGCTAAGTCACTTGAAATATCGACTACTCTATCCTGAAGAGACTTGTGCCTGTGTCCAAATGGAAAGATGCTATAATAAAGAGTATTACAAAATCCTCTAATGAGGCATTGAGAGAAAACCTTAACATTTAGAAGAGTGTGGCAGCAGTGGTGATGACCAGGGCATTACGTTTCCACCTGGAGTTACTATTGGTGCTCATTGGAATGTGAAATAGACACTCTCTGAGCTGTGAGAGGGAATTGTTCCTGGGAGAGACATATTTAGAGCACATCACACCAGCATCTCCACTTTGTTAGTGCCTGAGGCGGCTTCAGAAGCCGTGGGAATGGAAAGAACAGTGGCAGAGGCAGTCTCAGAAGGTATCAAAATTATGAGCCAATACTGATAAGGAAGAAAATGATAGAAGCCAAATGCAAGCAAGAAGATAATTTCGTAAATACACTTGAGACATTCCTGGGGAAAATAAAACAAGGTGAGAAGGGATTTGAAGAGACTAGAGGTACTAAAATGAGTAGGCAAGTGTGATCCAGAGAAAGGAATTTTGATATATTATCCTGACATTGGCATGATAAGAGGAAACATCAGTTATATGTTTCTAAAATGCATGGGGAAAAAAGAAAATTTGCAATTAATTATCCTAAAACAATAACAATGTCTATGTCATTATGCTGAATTTACATGTATTTTTTCTATTTTGCAAATTATCTGTACTGTAGTTAGACAGTTTTTCTCATTTAAAACAAATGCATGGACCTGTTTGCATTATATCTTCAAAAGAAACTGGTGAAGGTAGTCAAAACTACCCTGGCCCAGATAATTTATGCTCTGACCACTTCTGCATCTCATTTCTATTTATTTGTCTCTCCATCTTATTATCCCCAGTCTTACAGGATGATTCCTGAGTACAAGATGGTTTTGAAATTCCAAGAGTGAGCGTTTGGATCATATTCAAGATACACAATATAAATTCATTTTTTGGATTGACGGTAGGAAAATGACTACTGTCAGGCAGTCAATTTTCTATCTAAAATCTAAATATACCATGGACTCCAGCAAGAACATAGATATCTCTCTTAGATCCCTTCTTTGAACTCCTATCCTCTTTGCATGTCAGTGGCAACTTCTTGGGAGCCTACAAAAATGAATTCATTTTTAGTATTTATACTGAATTTGCTCACTCCTGTTTTAATTTTTAAATGTATTATCTGAAATAATTTGACTTGTTTTAAAACCCATGAAGTTAAACAACTGACCCTTTATTATAATACAAAGGAAGCAATGCCTGTCTGGTGAAAGTAATGATGCAGGAGATTTAATATGAGTGCTTGAACCTTGTCATCAAGTGATTCAGAAGATTTTCAAACATTTATGTTGTGTGTATGTCCGAGGGTTGGGAGTGCTGTGTGTACGTGTGTGTGTTGGGGGAAGGATGAGGATTTAAGGAAATAGGTATTGAAGAGGTTACTTTTTATGCCTAAAACACTTAACCATCAGGAATATGTTTATTTTGAGAAATGGAAAGGTCCCATCTGCCATCTCTGGTGCAGCTGAAGAAAACATAATTTAGAAAAAGAAAAATAGGTAAATCCAACATACTTTCTAAGAAAGGACTATGAATTTTAGAATACTTCATTAGAATACCAACACACTAAACTCAACTATGTGCAAAAGCCTATTTCATTTTCAGTTTTATTTTCTCTTTTTTCCCCACCTCTTTCGCAATGCCAGATCATCTTCCCCTCCCCTGGATCCCATTTTGTGAGACTTCAAAGATAATTTAATAAGAATTTTTCAGTGGCAATCTGTTCTAGGCAGAGTTCTAAGCTCTGGGGATATAGCAGAAAACAAAACAAAGACTGCTGTTGTGGTGCTTTTCATTCTGGTCAATATCAGTGGAAAATAACAAGTGAATAATTACATCAGGTCATGACAAGTGCTAGAAAGAAAATAAGGCAAGATAAGGGGAGAGAATGACCACTTTAGGTAGACTGTTAATTCAAAATCTCTCTGCCATGGGGATTTTTGATCAGAGATGTGAAAGAAGTGATATCCAATCACCCAGGGAAGAATACTCCAGGCACAGAAAGCAAATGCCTTCAAGTAGGCACATGCTGAAATAGAAGGAAGCCCTTGGGGATGAAGTGAAAAGAGCAGCTAAAGGACTAAACCAGATGAGAGGTGATGGTGGCTTGAACTAAGATTGTAAAAGAAGAGGAGATGTGAGGTGCTTAAATTCTAGGTGTGGTATGTAGATACAGACTCTAGTTGAAGACTCAGTACTGGGCCAAGCCATTATTTGGAGGTTGAAAAAAAATGTGGAAGAACCAGAAAAGGAGATTAAAAAGGGTTCCTTGAGAGAGGAAGAGAAAGAAGAGGATGACTTCTTTGATGCTGTGTTAAGAAAATAAGAAGAAGATAGGGATAAAATGTATCAGAAGCTGTGAAGTTTATCAAGGACTGGAAAAAAACACCATTGGATTTGGCAACCTGGAGGCAATTAATAGCATTGACAAGAGAATTTCCTCTGGTGTAATGGGTACAAAGCTTATCAAGAGGGAGTTTAAAAAGAGTGAAGGAAGACTAAGTAAAATAATGAATATTTATTTCATTCAACTCCTCTTCCTATACCTGATTCTAGCCATACAGAATTTTTTCTTACTCTTCAAGTATATCTCACATCCAAGGTCTTTGAAAATTCTGTTGTTCTGATATCTCTTTAGAGAATGTGTATGTGCGTTTTGTGTGTTTGCGTGTGTTTCTATAAATGGGAACAGAGACATGGAGAACTAGAGTGGACTGTGGAGTCAGAAGGGGGTTTTTTTTGAGGTGGAAGACATTACATAATATCTATATTCTGATGTGAACATTACAGTAGAGAAGAAAAAAAACAGCAACAATGGAGAGAAAGAGTGAAGCCGACTGCAAAGGAGTATGTGAAAGGGGATGAAACTCAAACCACTAAGTAGAGGAGTTGGTCTTAAGCAAACGATCCCTTCACTTTAACAGGAACAAAGACATATATGTGGTTGAGTATGCGGGTAGGTTGGTAGATTTGGTGATTTTGTTGAGGGTGAGGAGCAGGAAACTAAAAGTTCATTCGCTCAGTGAAATAGGAGCAAGGATCAAGGTGAGACTGAGAGGAGAGAGAGGAAATGTTGGAGGCTTAGGGAGACAGAGATACCACTTTTTACCAGAATTGAGTTATTTGCAGGTGTCAGGAAGGAAGGGAAGTGAGCAAAGGAGTTGATACCCAGATTCTCAGTAGTAAATACAGATTGCCAAGAACTCCTCTTCCTATACCTGATTCTAGCCATACAGAATTTTTTCTTACTCTTCAAGTATATCTCACATCCAAGGTCTTTGAAAATTCTGTTGTTCTGATATGAGAACTGTATAACTTTTAATTATTTTTTAAACTTCAATTTAAAGTCCAAGAAGCCTTCCATGTACAAACCCTAAACCTGTTCTTACCATAGCACTTATATCATGTGTATTTCGTTTCTTTCTGACAACAGACTGTGTATTCCTCATATGATGGTATTATATCTCCAGCAGCTGTGGGTAAAATATTGCACATTACAAAATTATATAGGTCCATTATTATATGCAGGTGATTTTGTTTGGTTTCGTCTTGTTTTCTCCCTCCTACCAAATTTTATTCAATGAGTATTTAATTCAATGAATACCTACAGATTTGGGTAGTAAATTTGTATTTAAAATTAGACATTATTCAAAGCACTTTTTAAAACATTTTTTTAATTTTTTTCTGAAAAAGATTGTCCCTGAGCTAACGTCTATGCCAATCTTCCTCTATTTTGTATGTGGGATGCCTCCACAGCATGACTTGATGAGTTGTGTGTATGTCACCACCCAGGATCTGAACTTGCAAACCTTGGGCTGCCAAAGCAGAGCTCACAAACTTAACCACTATGCCACCTGGGCTGGCCCCTAGAAGCACTTTTATTTTATTTCACTTTCATTTTAATATCTGCACAAAGGAGAGTGCAAATTGAAATAGCCTTTTCAAAAACGCAAATCTCCATGGTGGTACGTATGTATTTTAGGAAAGAAAATAAAAACTAGGAGAAAAGAATAATAATAATAATCGAATTCCTAAATCTTAAAAGTTCATTTTCAATTTAATTATTTCTGAAGAGATTAAAATTAAATACAATTCATCTCCTAGCTAGCTGAAATTTCTTTTGTGGTGTTCCATAATTAACTCAAACATGTTATTCAAACTTTGACTTCCATATAAATATAAAGGTATAATTTAGATGGATAGAAACAGGCTTTGCCATACAACAATGTGACAATGAGGTTTTTTTTTCTTATTTCATTGCATGTCAGGAAAATATAATAGAAAATTCTGTCACTTTTGATGGAGAACAGAGTATAATTAAATTTAGTCTTACTTGAGAACTTTGTTTCAATTTGATTTTCAGTTAACCACAGCTTATTGTTTAGTTTAAAAGCTTGTAAATTTGGTTTTCTTATCTTCACAAGGGATATATTTAAAAAACGACACCTGACTTTTAAATATACTTTCAGTTCTGTATGATCTACATTATAGTTTCCTTAAATTAGAGCTGATTCTCTTTTAAAAAGAAGACATATTTTTGATCACTTATTTTCCTTTCTCAGAGAGCTTATATTTTTTATTTTTATACTGCAGATTATGCCTTTGTGATGTGTACTAGAAGAGGTTGTCTTTGAGAATTCCTATTTCTGACATATACATTGTTTATCACAAATTTATATATAGTAGCAATCTCTAATGAACTAAGTTTATTGCAAATACTCTTCTCAGGTGTGTGCCTGTATGTGTATAAGTACACATGATTGAATAAAATGAAGGATATAAAGATACCCCATTTGTTAGTGAAAGATCTTGCTTTTTTCATGATGATACAACTACAGAAGGGGCCAGAAAGTGATTTAAAAAATTACATAACTTATAAATTATGTCATACAAACTTAAATACACAAAATGTACAATTTGTTGAAAAGAAATGACAGGGATGTCATCCATATATCTAGGAACTACTTTTAATTTTAAATATGTTTATACCCTAACTTACTCCAAAATGCATTATAGGGGGATCCTATAAGTGATAGAATTCTCATAGAAAATTATCCCACCTCATAATTCAAAATCTAGTCTGAGATTCTTCCAGGATTGGGAAATAGAAGTAAGTCATGAAGACTCTTTGATGTCACAGAACCTAAGAATAGAATCTACGTGTAACTGATATGATGCAATTTGACCTAACTTCTAGAATCAGACAATTGTGTCCAAATGAAAGAAATTTACATTTATCACTCAATAAATATTCATTGGGCATATACTGGTCTCAAGCATCACTCTAGACTTTAGGAATAAAGCAATGAACAAGACAGACAAGGTCCCTACTCTCATAAAACTTTCAAAAAGTGGGTGGAGATAGATTATAAATAAAAATAAGATAGTGACAAATATTTTGAAGAAAATAAAACAGGATAATGTGATAGGAACTGACTAGTGTAGCAGATCTATATGGAGGTCACTAGGGGAAGGCCTCTTTTGTGATCTGATGTGAACAGAGAGTCACAAACAATCCAGAAGAAAAAGGATCTATGCAGAGGATACAGGAGATGCTAAGACACAGAAACGAGAATGAACTAGGAGAGCTAAAGAAACAGAGAGAAATTCAGTATATCTGGATCACAGAGAGTAATTGGAAGAGTAGTCAGAGATGAGATTACAGAGATGGGGCCGAGAAAAGAGGTTGTAGAGCCTGGGAGCACATAGAAGAGTCGGGTACTCTGTGGAAAACAATGGAAACTTAATGAGGGATGTCACATACCCTGATTCAGTTTTACAAGACCATTCAGATCCCCAGGCGGGAAATGCATTACATGGACACATAATGGAAGCAGGAAGACCACTTAGGGTAGTCTGGTAAAGGAGTGATGGATATTTGACTTTACTAGCCACATAGAGATGGAGAAAACTGAAACTTGCTCTAAAATTTTGCTTTCTATCTCCATATAATCTTATTTTTCTCATTTTCAAACTGCTTTTATAGGTCTATCTCTTTCACTTTTAACTTTGGGTTGGATACACAAAAACTCTTGTTAAGTACATACCATACAGTCCAATATGTGTATGGAATATATGAATATGGGTGCATATAATTTTTGAATAAAAAATGGCTTGGTTCTCCATGACTCTTCCAATTGATATCCTAATTTCTTTCAATTAATCTGTGTTGGAGAACCATTAAACATAAACTCTTACGATGGTGGTTGTTTTTTTAAGTTTGGAGAATAATGACATAACTATTACATAAAACAGTAAAAGAACACAGTGTGGTATCATCCACTATTTCTATTCACTATGAAGTTTAAAACTATTTTATTAAATTCCAGAAGATGTATTTATTTCCTTGACTTACCATATGGCGCCACCATGACTTTGCCATCGTGTAGCCATTTTCTCCATATCTGTGAAACAATCAGCCTATTGCCATGATTCCCAGATGGGTGGCAGTGAACAGAAAGAGGAGCAACATTTCTTGGGAAGCAGTATTAGGTCTCAGACTCACTTTTGGAAAGAACTTAACAAGTGCATGTTTCTATCCCCAATTGATCTGTCAGTTTAGATCACTGATGCCAAAAACAAGGAAGGCAAAGGTATCAGGAAATCTCAAGTAAATTAGAAAGATATCCTCCAGCCACAAATTCTCTTATCCTTCAGCACACACAGCTAGTATTCCAGGAGTTTAGCTATTGAGCTGGTAAAGGAGATGTCACACCCTGAAGTCTGTGGGGAATCATGTCAAGCCGAGTCCACGGAACAAACTATTTAATGCTTATTTTTAAAGACACAGTCCATGAAAGGAACTTTTGTTGCAACTTACAAAAACAATAATCTCACTAACAAACAATAAGTGCCTTTCTTTATCTTTCTTTTTTGGTAACTATTTGAAGCTTTCATATAACTATCTGCAATATGAAATTGATATTGAAATATCAATTAGGTCATAAAAGTAAAATTCAATAAGTGTGTATAATTATTAACATTTCTGCTGTTCTCATTCTTTTAATCTTGGGTCCTGGCATAATAGTGTCACAGTGATGTTTTTTTCTTCCATCAGGGAATTATTATAGTTACTTTTCAATGATTCTCTTTTATTAAAAGATATATATCCTCTGTATCCAAAACCTCTGATAACAAAAGAAGTATTTTATGAGAAATTTAATATAATACCCCCTACCTTTGGGTGGAGTGGATTAGAATGTTTTTAGGGTTGTTTCCTATGTAGTTTGATAAAATGCTGTTTAGTTAGGGGAAAACCTATACTTATTAGAAAAGGAGGGTTTGGTGGATATGCAAATGAGATGGCTATTCTTCCTTGTGTTTTTCTCACCTCCATACTAGACATAAAGGAAGGAGAATTCTAGGGCTGCCATCTTTGAATTTAGGGGGGAAGTTAGTGTCTTTCTTTGATGGAAATTTTAGGAGATAACATAAGATTTTTTCGTCTTCTGAGAAGACCAAACTTCTGAAACGGTAACTGGACAATTAACTCTGACGTCACACAGCAGCCTCAAAGTTCAGAAAGACCAAACAGGAATTTGGGGATAATCTCTGAAAGGATTCTACCTTGATAGACAAAGAAAATGGCTGAGATCACATCGACAGGACTTACTTTTCAACAGGTGCAAAAATAGGTTAAAGTCATGTAAGAAGAGAAGAAACTCTTGTCTGGTGAGCTCCTCTGCTGGGGAGGCTCTAAATAGCAAAAGAAACCAATAGGAGGACTTGGAAAGGCATTAAAGACACACATATTTAAAGACAAGAAGATCAAGTTGAGATCAGAAATAGCTACAAGACTTTTTCTTTCAAAGACAAATGGAAGCGAAGAGGCATATTGCCAAGTGTTACTCCCAGTCTCTCTGCTCATTCTGACTTAGGTGTCTGTTCTCTATGTTCTATAAAGACTGTTGATATACTTATCATTTTGTGTCATACTGTTGGATCACCTCCCTCTCCAATCAGATCAGGTGCAGACTGAAAGCAATGTGAAGTCTGTTTCCTTTATCTCTGGTGCCCAGCCCAAGACCTGGAAAATATTGATTGTTTATCAGTCATCTGTCAAATGAATGAGCCAGGTTTAGCATTACTATCCTGAGAAAGACAGAGTAATCAAGTAAACATCCAGAACGAAAATAAGTATTACTTTAGAGTAAAATCTGAGGTGGTATGGAAGTACACACAACTAATATAATTCCAATTAAATGCAAACATGTTTGACACTATTTAGACTATAGGTAAATCAGGCTTTATAGGTAAATTATTATTGTACATTAAGTATTTTGAAGTATTGAAAATAGTTCATGAGTACTTCTAGGTAACTTTATTGATTCCTAGTTAGAAGCTTGTGGATTAGAACTTAAGAAATTCATGAGGACCAAGGTCTGGAGTGTTCCTGGACCTGGACTAAAGCAGGGCTTATGGATGAATGTTAGATGATGCTGGTCTCAGGATAGGGAAGCTGCCAACATTGGGAAACAAGATAGAGGCTGACATCTCATATCATAGTTCTTTACAGCTAACTGATTTATTACTCACAACTCTGTTCACTGCAGTCCTGCACGTAGCTGTCAGAGAAAGCACTAAGGAGAATTGCTGAACACTGCGTATACAAGTCAGTGTTTGCCCCGACGTGAATCCAGACATTTAAAAGCACTCATATTAAAGATAAAGATTAACATCACAACTTCATTAGAAAATATCCATCGAAGAAAAGTAGAGACACCTAAGTTAAACCAATTGCCTACTATCCTTATCTTGAGTATATTTATCTGTGTATAAAATCCTTGATTCAAATAGAATATTCTGAAATTGACAGGACATGGTGATTAATGGGCTAGGTAGATAAAGTGGAGAGCAAAAATGGTTTCAAGAAAAATGAAAGTGAGAAAGTTGAGCCTATGTTTTCAGGCTTCACTTTTAAGAGAATAACAGAACTATGATCTATATAATTATTAAGAGGCAAGAGAGAAGGCAGATGTGTGAGATTATTAGAACTTCTATCTTAAGTACAGAAATGATATTTCAAAACTTTTACCAAAGAGGATGTTTTTGTTGTTTGTAGAACAATAAAGCTCTTTTCACCTTTGCCTTTGGTGTCTGTGGGACAGAGAACTGAGAACTTGTGGGAGTTAGGGAAGAATGAAGAGGAAACTTCCCCTTCTACTCATTTGTGCTAAGCTAAATTTCTTACTCTCATGGCTCTCTCCCTTGCTAATGTCTAGTCTTGCTTTTGAATCTTTTATCCACAGGAAGATGGAAAAATACAGACCTTTTTGAGGTTTTTTAATATAGCGAGGAAGGTTGGTCTTAAGCTAACATCTGTGCCGATCTTCCTCTATTTTTGTATGTGGGACGCTGCCACAAGATGGGTTAGTGAGTAGTGTGTAGGTCTGTGTCCAAATCTGAACCCGTAGACTCCGTGCTGCCAAAGCACAGCATGTGAACTTCAGGACTATGCCACCAGGCCAGCCCCTAGAGAACTTTTTCATTACAGTCAAGTTGAGAAATAAAGATTAATTTGCTTAAGATTGGTTAAATTAATTAAACATAAGGTTGGGAAGAATTTCATAAGTCTAAAACCTGATGCTGATGCTAAGCATGTTAAAAATGTTGAAAGTTGCTAAAATTATTGCAATTTAGAGTTAAGTATGAGAATCATGGGAAAAAGTAACTGTGTCAAAATTTCTGATATCCTTCTATTCATATTTTCTGTAGGAGAAAATTATTTCAAAGGCTAAAGAATACTGATAAGATTGTGCCGTTGAAGGTATTACTAGTAATAAATCACAATGTAGAATTACCTTTATTATACTTTACAGGTTTTTTTTTCTTCAGGATATCTGACTTTAACAAATATAATTTTTAATTAATATAATTCCTGCAAATTCCATTAAGTGCTATCTATATTCAGAGAAAAAATAATATAAATGCTGTTAATATTGTACAATATTGGTGAATATGAAATATGGATCATCTAAGAATTATATGCACAGAATGCCATCAGCTTTCGTTAAGCTATATTTCCTTCAACTAAAAATAGAGTGTAATAAAAATCTATTAATGCAGTGTTCTTAACCATACTGATAGTAATGCTCTCATTGGAAAAACGTAATGTCACATTTTAATGCAAGAATTAGATTAAAAATGTCCATACAAGTGAAAAATTGAAAGTCATTTTTGAAGCTAATACAGGAATTGCTAAAGAAGCCAATAATGAATTTATAGGTCCTTATCAAGTTTATTTTGTACTTACATAGGCTCTTACTGGCTACTTAAATAGATCTAGTTTTGGGATAATCAATCTACTACTTAAGAGGATTAAATACATAGTTAGAATTAGAATTTTTGGATTAAATTGAATCCAGTGGTTTACTCTCCAAAATGTTACTATCTTCAGAGTTTGGGGGATTGTACATTATGTCAAAGCAGAAACTGCACCGGACAAAGTTAAATAGGTAAGAAAGACTTTATTCTAGGCTATTACAATAGAAGATAGAATTCAGAATGCTGTCTGAACTCAACTCTGCTGAAACAAAAGGCTGGAGAGTTTTAAGAGCTACGGTTCCGGATAAAGACCATCTGTGTTTGCTGATTGGCCCTGTCCAAAGAAAAAGTAAATTCTCTCATATCTTCATGACAGAGGTGGTTTTACACTTTGGAGTGAGGCTCTGGCCCATTGAAGTTGATTAGGCTCCTACTCAGAGGCTGGAAGATGGCAGCCTGTCTCCTTGATGATTACATTTCAAAGGGATGCCTCCCAGGTTCTCGAGAAAAACAACCCTGGATTGTAAACTTGAGAAGAGGCTTTTAAAAAGATTTATATCTCAAAGGGCCAGAGAAAGGATTTACAATTACAAGTTTTCTAAAGTAAATTCTCTAAGAAAAAAGAGGATCTCTGCAGTTAGGCCTCCTGGATTCCGTAGGGATAGCAGAGAGAAGGAAGACAGGGTCTACAGGCAGAAAGAAGACTTTCCACAAGTTTAGTCAAGTTGAGGGAAATGCTATGGTCATCTTGGACAATTATAAGATTTGTAGGCAAAGCCCAGAATGGATGTCATCACTGATTTGATTTTAGGTAGTTCAATTTTTTTAAGTATCAATCTATTAACTCGAATAATGTGATTCTTACCATACACATGTTTTCTTGTATTCTATATAAATGTTATCTTCAAATATGTACTGGTAAGTTTGACACGTTATAAGTGTTCATTAATTAATTCTTCATTCCCAGGAGGACAAAAATTGAAGTACTCATCATTAGTTTTTTCCCAAAACGGAACATATCCTAATTTTATCACTTTTCATCCTACATGCTACACTACATTATTGTAGGATTATGAGAATTAAATGATTTACTGTATTTAGCACATAGAACTGGCATTTGGTTTGTGCTACATAATGTTATCAAATCTTCTTGTCCTCGCTCTTCTTGTACATGTTATTATTCTTGTCCTCTTTCTTCTTCCTTATTATATTAGTAGTATTATTGCTATTATCATTGCTGTAGATATTGTCATCATCAATTTCTTCTATAAATTTATACTGAACCTTCTAATCACAAAGTAGTATAAGGAAATAGTCTTTGACATTTCGCGAATGTGAGTTCTTATTGAACTGGGTGAATTAATCTCTGAGTCTCTCACATCTAAAGTGAAGGTAATAGTAATTACTTCATGGAGTGCTGAAGATTAAATAAACTAAAGAAAACAAAGAATCCAGTTGAGGTTCTGGTCCCCTCCTTCCCTTTTCTTCCATACCTATGAAGATTCTTTCAGATCCACATTACTATTTAATCCTGTAGTAAATACTCAAAATTTAATTTATAATTCTCTTTTTATATCCTTGCCTTTCCCATTTGATGGAGATATCAGTGCCATGGAACAGTGCCTGACATGTCGAAGGCATTTGATAAATGTTCACTGAAAAGAAAGTAAAAGAAACTGAGATGAAGGGAACCTTTATTTTTTAATTTATGTTTTCACCATCTATTTTAGGAGCATTTGCTAGATTCTTGATATTAATATTGGCTATGCCAATGTGAAACAAAGTATTTGTCTGTGAATTCTTTATGCCTTTTACATAGTATATGATTAATAAACATTTCTGAAGGGGGTAGCATTAGGGAAAGAGAAAGGACAGAGGGAGTGTAGAATAGAGAGAGAGAAGAAAAAGAGAGAGAGAAGAGAAAGAAACAAGGAATAAAATGAAAAGAGAAGTAAGTTCAAAGAGGGGATGAGGAGAGTGAAAGTGATGGGGAAGGAGAAGAGAAAGGAAGGGTAGAAAAGAAAAAAAGGAAAGAAAAATCAGGAAGTTTCCACCTAAATATCAACTTCCTCTATGATAAAAACTCAGTGCATCCTGCCAACACTTCTTCCCCCAAAGCCTGATGCCTGCCATCAGCTTCCTGGCCCAGTCAGCCTTCAGCTTGCTTATAAGGATGGTCAATGCAGTGTTACATACAGTGGTAAGCCACCATTTGGTAACTACCATTTTTCTTACTTGCCTAACTTAGTTCTTTCTTCCTAGACTTATCCAACATTCTTATGTCTCTTTTAAACCCATCTCTTGGAGCCGGCCCGGTGGTGCAGCAGTTAAGTTCGCACGTTCTGTTTCAGCGGCCACTGGTTCACTGGCCCCGATCCTGGGTGCAGACGTTCGCACTGCTTGTCAAGCCATGCTGTGGCAGCCATCTCAAATATAAAGTAGAGGAAGTGGGGCATGGATGTTAGCTCAGGGCCCGTCTTCCTCAGCAAAACGAAGAGAATTGGTGGCAGATGTTAGCTCAGAGCTATCTTCCTCAAAACAAAAAAATCTCTTTCTGGTCAATCTTTGTTCAAAAATGCCTCAGGGTATCATAAAGAGTTTTTTTAATCCAAATACAGTTTTATGAGTCTGTTAAAAGCATTGTGCCTTTCCACTGCCTGTCCCATACCCTGTCGTTACTTTAAAAAGTGTAACAGATATTGAACATATAAGCTATCCATATAAATAGGTAAATAGTCCTAATTTTAAAGTTTGGTGCCAATATGTTCACTCTGCTAAAATTTTACTCAGTTAATTAATTAATACACACAATATCACATACAAACAATTGTGATTTAGTATACATATTTTTATATGCAATGTATATTTTATATACAAGAAAGAGACGCAGGTGCATACAAACTAAAGAACTTCTCACTGATAAATTCTGCTTCCAGTATTAAAATTATTTTATATATATTTCCAAATCTACTAGACTTTTGTTTCAAGATTGTCTCTAATAAGGCTTGAATTAAACGCTATTAAACAATGACCATTGTGCAAAGAATCATATAGATTTAATCTCTTTTTGACTGAGAGAAATCAAAGTCTGTTTCTACATTACCCAAACAGACTGAATATTTCATAGATAATTTAAAAACTGAATATTTTACACATTAGGAATATTATAAACTGAATGCTTGTGTCGCGCCTCACATTCATATGTTGAAGCTCTAACGCCACAGGGTGATGGCATTTGGGAAGGAAATCAGTTTAGATGAGGTCATGAGGGTAGGCCCCCAACGATAGGATTAGTGTCTTTAACAATAAGAGGAAGAGAGACCAAAGCTTGCACACTCTGTCTGGCATGCAAGGACAGATGACATATATTTCAATGACTATATTGAATGATTATTTTCTTTTCTTATTGTTTACAACCAGTAGTTAGTGCAACTCAATTTAAATATTCTATAATTAATTGAACAATTCATTTTATCTCATGTTATTCCCTCCTCTGACCTTTCTGCTTTCTGTGTTTCCACAAATGTGTGTTGAACACGTTGTATACATTAAGCCTTCTGTAGTCACTGCGTGGAATGAAGGAATTTGTAGTATTCAAGGATTCTTCTCACATGTTTTTCTAGGACTGGCTTCCTATTTATGTTTGAGAGAATAGACAACAAAAGCTATCTTCTGTAGTATCCCACAGACCTGCCCACATTTTCTAAGGAAAGAAAACAGTAATTGTTTAAATGGCTTTTGTAGAAGTATGCTGAACAGCACACATGTAAGAAAGTAACCTACCCTTAAAAATATTGGTACACAAATGTAAAAAGCTGAAATAAATCAGAACATGAAGTTCTCAGGGGATCATTTAGGGAATTTCAAATTAATTTTAATGTGGGAGTTTATAATTTCCTCATTCAGATGAAAATATGAATTAACATCTTTGAAATCTATAGTCAAAGTAGAAAATGTGTTTACTATGTGACAGTTATTATAAATTAGGTTAAGAAAAAGTTTATTAGTCTGTATTAAATGCTTCTACTATTTGAAGAGTTTAAAAATCAATTTTATAGATACTCGCATACATTTAAAAATATTACTCAAATAATCATGTCTGTTCACAATTATATAAATATGCTCTGTTTCAAATAGTTTAGTAGCTGTAACTCTGGTAATTGAAATATACATGCTTAATTTTAAAGTCTAATATCTATAATTTTCCCTCCTCCTGCATAATTTAAGGTCTTAGAATATTATAGCATCTTTCACTTCCACAAACTTATTTGTAATGTCTATTTTTACCTTAATTCTATTTCGATTTTTTCTTTTTCTTAAACTCCAAAAGACCAAAATGATTATTGCTTTATATTGTCAATATTTATTTGAATTTACTCACATATCACTCCTTTTTGTTGTTCTTTTTTCATTTTTTCTTATATCTCAGCCATTCTAGTAAACTTGTCCTGCTGACTGAATATCCCATTGTCTCCAAAATTTCCTGTAATAAGGATTTGCAGGTGGAAAAATCTCTCGATTTTTGTTTGTTGGAACATTTTTAATTTGAATTTGTTTTTTGAAATATAATTTTAATCGGAAGTATTCTGCCATGTCTTTTTTCTTTGAATCAAATTTTTTTTTTTTTTTGTCTTTCTGTTTTTAAGGTCATCGTCTTTGTTACTCTAGAGGTTGGCTATAATGCATTAGGAAATTTATTTATATGCATTCCTTGTGTTTGGAACAATATCCTTGAAAGAAGGGAACTAGAGGCAAGTCCTCCCTTCAATCTGGCCTTCTGCTGGGGGACATTTTATTAATTGATAGACAGAGATGTTGAGGCAGAAATCAGAGTTTGGAGCTGCCAAGGCAGCTAGAATTTGATCCGGGTAATAGAAAGGGCATAGCTCTGCAAAGGAAGGACTTCGTAATTCTGCCTAGAGGTGTTTGAGAGTCTTCTAGACCTAGAAGACAGTAGCTACTCTTTAGCTCAGATCCGTATGGAAATACCAGAGATCATGCAGTACTGGCATCATTGGCATTCCCGCCTAGCCTTGGGAATTCACTTGAGAATACAGAAATTTCTCTTGGAATAAAGACATCACTTTTAATCAAAATCTAACTGTTGAATTAAGGAGACAAGAAAGAGACCCATCCTAACTAAATATTACATAAAGCCTAACATGATGGATATGTATATGGCATAGATTGTGGTGATAGTTTCACAGATACATATGTATCTTCAAACCCATCAAATTGTACACATTAAATATGTATAGCATTTGTATGTTAGTCATACCTCAATAAAACAGGAACTTGTGTTTCATGATTAGCAGCAGAAGTCATCAGTAAAAACACATTGCTAAATGAGATAGGTTTTGAATTAGCAAAATGTATTTTAATACAGCTGTTAAAATATGTTTAAGAAGTTTAAATGAACATAAGGGAACAGTTGGTGAAACTGCAAAGAAATAAAATTATAAAAAGCAAACAGAAATATTAGAACAGAAAAGTGCAATATACGAAAAGAAATTCATTAGAGAGGCTAAAGAGCATTTTAGACACCAGAGAAAAAAGAATCAGTAAAATTAAGGACAGATCAATTGAAATTATCTAAATTGAAGATTCAGAAAAAAAATGAAAAAAGTTAAGGAGATTCAGTGATATGTAGGAAAATATCAAGTAACATAGAGTAATTTTGGTTATAGAATCAGAGGAGAGAAAAAATAGGGCAGACAAATATTCAAAGAAATAATGGCTCAAAATATGCTGAGTTTTATGAAACATTTCAACTTGTTATCTAGTAATTCAATGAAACACAAGTGAAGCTGAAAAAATTCCTTAAGAAGGGGATGGCACAATGGCGCAGTAGTGAAGCTCACACATTTCTCTTTGGCGGCCTGGGGTTTGGTGGTTCAGATCCCGGGTGCAGACATGGCACCGCTTGTCAAGCCATGCTGTGGCAGGCGTCCCACATATAAAGCAGAGGAAGATGGGCATGGAAATTAGCTCAGGGCCAGTCTTCCTCAGCAAAAAGAGGAGGATTGGCTGCAGATGCTAGCTCAGGGGTAATCTTCCTCAAAAAAAAAATCCTTAAGAAATGTTACCAAATTGAATCCAATAATAAATAAAAAATATAATTCATCATTACCAATGAGATCTTACCCACAGAATGCAGAGCTGGCTTAACATTTAAGGAGTAATTAATCTAAATCACAACATTACTAAAGGAGAAATATCATACAACTGCATCATTCAACTATCTTTAACACCCAGTCATGTTAATAACTCACAATAAAATGAGAATAGATGAAAAATTCCTCAATCTGATGAAAAAATATATTTCTTAAAAACCTACAACTTGGGGCTGGCCCCGTGGTCGAGTGGTTAAGTTCGCGCGCTCCGCTGCAGGCGGCCCAGTGTTTTGTTAGTTCGAATCCTGGGCGCGGACATGGCACTGCTCATCAAACCATGCTGAGGCAGCGTCCCACATGCCACAACTAGAAGGACCCACAACGAAGAATACACAACTATGTACTGGGGGGCTTTGGGGAGAAAAAGGCAAAAATAAAATCTAAAAAAAAAAAAAAAAACCCTACAACTTATAATATATCTAATGACAAAATATTAATCTTTTCCCCCTAAGATTTAGAACAAGACATGGTTGTGAGCTCTCATTACTTTCTTTAATATTGTACTAGAGATCTGGCCAATACAATCAGGCAAGAAAATCAGGGGAAAATTCAGTATGATGACTGAAAAGGAAGGAGTAAAGCATTCTTTATTCATATATCACATGATTAGATATGTGAAAAATCCTAAACAATGTACAAAAAATGTGATAAATATTAAACTTTAAAAATTCAAAGGATACATGGTCGATATATAAAAAAGCAATTGCATGTAATAGCAGCAAGCAATTGAGAAACTAAATTGGAACACAATACCATTTTCAATTGCATTAAAATCATAAAATCTTCTGAATAAATTTAGTGGAAATGTACAATATCTCTGCCCTGGAAACGAAAACATTTCTGTTTATGACAAGAAAAATCATGTTGGTGGTTTGGAAGTTTCAGTACTGTTAAAATGTTTGTTTTCCTCAATTTATTCTACAAATTCAAAGCAACTCCTATAAAAATCCCAATAGCCAATTTGTTACAAATTGACTAACCGATTCACAAATTACTCCAGAATTAGAAAAGACCTAGAATAGAACAATACTAAAAGCAAGCACAAATTTGGAGGACATACGCTGCCTGATTTCAAGACTTATTTATACCTTTATTAATCAGAAGTGTGTTATTGACATAGGATGGACAAATAGAACGTTGGAACAGGTAGAGTCTATACACAGACTATAGCAGAGACATGCATATGTAGATAACTGGTTTTCAACAAAGACTCCAAGACAATTCATCGGGGACCATAAAATCTTACATTGTATACAAAACTTATTTTGAGAGAAATTATATGTAAACACAAAGCTTTTAAAACCATAAAGTTTCTAGGAGAAAACATATGAAAATAACTTCATATCTTTGAAAACATGAGCCACAGCTTGGGAGAAAATATTTGTGTGCATCTCTCTGACAAAAGAATCATATCTAAAATGCATAAAGAAATGTCAAATGTGGTAAAAATGGGCACAAGCTACGCAAATTTCTAGTAAGCACATGGAAAGGCGCTCGATTTTGTCAGTCCCCAGGGAAATACAAATTTAAAGTATGATGAAATATGACTTTATATCTGCCAGAATGTTTAAAATGAAAATGACTGGCAACAGCCAAAATCGTGGACATAAAAACTCATGATATACTGGTAGTGTATAAAATTTTCAACTATTTTGAAAAAGTATCTAGTAATTTCTTATAAAGTAAACTGTACACCTACAACATGATGTGGCTAGATATTTTTGAAAGAGAAATGAAAAAAATGTCCAAGAGAGACTTATATGATAACCAAAGACTGGAAATTACCAAATGCCCATTAAGAAGATAACGGATAAATTGTAATATATTTGTAAAATGTCATACTACAGCACATACAGCAATGAACTGCAGATGCATCAACAACATGGGTGGAGCGCCACGTTGTTATAAGGCGCATAGGAAGCCAGAGGATGCCATTTTTAAAAGGTTAAGAAACAGGCCAGATTAATCTATGGCATAGAAATAAAAACAAAGATTACCTATGCAGAGCAGAGTTTGACAGGAAGGAGTAATAAGGAAACTCTATAGGGATAAAAATTTTCTACATCCTGATTTGGTGATTAGTTGCATGATGTATACATGTGCCAGAACTCATCTTAAAAGACACTTAAGAGCTATACATTTTACTATACGTAAACTTGAACTTCAATTTAATTTTTTAAAAAATATTAAATGGCAAGTTTTAGTAGGTGGTCTTTATATTTGAGTTTGTAGCATTCTCGTATAGCACTAATGAGATCATTCTCCAAAAATAACAATGTTACATTTATTTGGAGACTAGTATTTACATGTTTTGCTCTTTACTAAGTATTTTGCATGCATAATGTTAGTACTTAGGACAACTCCGATACCTGTTCTATCACATACTAGTCTTACAGACCAGAATGTAAACCCCATGAAGGAAGACATTTTAAAAAATATTTTATTTTGACCAGTTTATCACTATATGTCTACAACAGACCCAGGTGATATAATGAACACATATTGAACATATGCTGAATGAATCACAGGATGAATGACGAAATTAAATATGACCTGGAAAATTTTTGAAAAAGAGCTTTCTACAAAATTATGGTGACCTCAGTCCTGAATTCAGAACATGCAGGTTATTCAGAACAAAATTCCACCCTCCTGGCCTAGATTATCGCTTAACACTATAACCTCTACTGCTGATCCTGTACTCTGCTGGCTTCTTTTTCTCTCTGCTTTGATTCCCTGCTGTCTCCGTCTTAAGCCTTGATGCTCCAAATGCTACTCACTCCTCCTCTTTTCCTGAGGTTCTCACAGGCATTCTCACCCTTCTGTTTATGATGTAGTTTCTATTGTCATATCAAAAATTATAGCCACATGAAGAAAAGTGTGGAGACTCAGCAGCAGCAACAACAGTCTACAGGATGTTTTAATCCTGAATAAATTTTGGAACAGATCAATTCGACATGATCATTAAGATATAACCATTATGAGTAATGCTGTTAAATCCTTCAATAGCATTTTATTTCACACAGATGGCATTTGTTCTTTGAAAGTCCCAGTGAAGTAAAATGAGCATGTTCTGGCTCAGAATTGAGCATTTGCTCCGTGTAGCTGTCTTTGTCTAGTGTTGAGCCATATGTGATAACCAAGCTTTCAAAATTCCAATATTTTTTGTGACACATTCTGTAGTACACCCTTTGTACCTTGGAAACAGGAAATTTCAACCTGAGAATGAAGAAGTGCCGGCACATTGAGCATTACAGTGGAACAAATGGGTGAAATTAAAAGTAATACCCAGGTAATGCTCTCAAATCACGACTGTCATGAAAGCATCAGTCTATTGTGAAACACCATACCTAATCAAAGCATAAATTCTTCCCACAAGAACATCACAATTGATAAAAATAAAAGTTTATAAAGTATTACTCAAACTGACACAAAAATGCCCCAGTAAAACGAAAAGAATTGATGGAACGGGAGGAAATTCCTGTGCACATGAACAATGAAAATGTGAGAAAGATATGTTACACAAATCCACCAAAATAATTTTCATACATCTAAAACTAAATAATGATTTAAAACTGTAGAGAAAGTTATAAACACACTTTAAAAAAGGAAAAGACAAATCAGGACGTCAAACACCATGGCCGTGGTAAACAGAAAATTAGATTATGGAAAATACTCATTTTAAATTTTGCGATTGAGCTGATATTGCAAGGAAAACAAAGTGACTCAATAGCCTTTAGACCCCACTGACAAAAGGAAATAATTTTGATTGTCAGATTTTGTGGTGGGTTATGTATTTATACATGCACTTAGGTTATATAATCCAGTTAAATGCTGGTTGGTTGGTTTTGAATGTATCACAGTGACAACATATTGGGGACTTCATGTTTAAAAAACATTTTACTAAACCTAATTGCCTTAGCCAGTGTTTTGAATATGCATAATTTAAAATGAAGTTTCCCATAAAATTCTGATCTTATTTAAATGAAACATATGGAGCCGTGCTCTGAGCTTCACAATTCCCATTTACTGAGCTGTTTATTCTAACAATATTTTAATTTACCTATTTTGGGTCTTGGTTTCTGTTCAATTGAAAATCAATAAAAAAAGATGTATCTCTCAAACAATCATTTATATTTTATGTTTACCAGAATTCACTCCTACACTTATACACATTTTAATTGATACAGCAAGGTGGCCTGCCTATGTTTACCAGAATTCACTATTAACCCATCATTTTTTTCTGTCAAAACAGATTATATTATTTCCACTTAAAATGTAACATCATCTTTCTATCTATCATCTATCTATCTCTACTTAAAAAGAAGAAACAAAAATCCCATCCAAAATATATTTCATATTTGCATAAGTATTATACAATATGTTTACATTCAAATTACCTATATCAGGTAAAGAAACCACTTTTGGCCTTTTCAAAATTAAGAGTGGTAGATTAATTACACACATACAGTATTACTTTCCCTATGTAGTATACACTTATTTGTGCAATCAATTAAAAATATGAGTTGTTTTTAATGAGTGTGTGTATGCATTTGTGTGTGATACATGGAATGTTGTATTTTAGAATTGTCGGGCTGACTTCAGATAAAATTTCAGTTAACAACAGAAGATTATTGTCTCAGTATAAATCACTACTTTAACATTTAGAAAAAACCTACATAAACATAAATTTCACTCTCTTTGGTCTTAGACCATGTTAACAACTGAATTAAACACACTGATTTTCTATGTAACAGATTTTTTTTGTTTCAAACTATATCAGTTCACAATTGTTTGAATGACTAAATGCTTAAGTGACAATTTCCTCCTTTTCTAAAAATTAATTTTTGGGGCCACATTGGATTACAACCTTGGACAATTTTCTTAATTGAAACAATAGTTTATATTTACAAAATTTATTAAAGCTACTTTATTGAATGTTTTGATTGGACAGTTAAATCATTTTAATATTTGTTTTTTACTAAACATTTATGTTCACAAAGTGCTAAAGTTTGGGCATCTTGAGTCACTTTGTTAAAAATGAAACAAAATGTTCAATGAATTGAGGTAATTAGAAACAAATTACATGGCTAGAACAATTAACATCAAAAACAGTCTGTAATCTGTCAAGACAACTTACCTAATAAAATAATTGGTAGACTTTGTCACTGTATTTTTCATTGAATTGTGTGTAGCTTAGTCAATATGTCATTTCTGGATTTCTTCTAGTTTCTGTAAGAATTAGACAAGATCACAGTCAATAAAGATATATGATCATATTTGCATGCCAAAATTATTTATTTAAACACTTAAAACTATTTTTTATCTTTCTTCCCTAGAGCCTATATATTTTAAAATGTTATATATTCCCAAATCTTTTCTCAGAATTCTGTTTTTACATTTTGGTTTCCCTAAGCTTATGAAATGTATGAGGTCATAGAAACAGAGTTAACAATGGAGTCATTTAAACAACATGAAATTAAGATGCTTGATGGTACAGGTAAAAGCAGTGCATGATACCAAAACTCAAATAGAGGAACTTGATAGCAGGCACTCATAGAAAAATTCATCAAACTTAGAAGGTAGTTTGGAATGAAGAGACTGAAAAAGAACAGGCCATATTTGTTTCAGAAACCATTTACAAAAATGCCTTTTATTCGGATGAAAAAGCTTGTTGCAAGCAACTGCTTCTTCATCCTTTATATGCTTCTTGTTGGTATCTATTTATGTGTATTTGTGTGTGTGTGTGTGTGTGTGTGTATAGTTGGTATTCACACATCTGTATATGATATTGTTATATATGGGTGTTTGTATGAGTGTTTGTGTATATAGAGACGGATGGAGGACAGATGGAAGAGTGAAAAGATTTGCACCTGGCTATAGTAAATGAATGGTTCAAAAATGAGAGCAGTTTCAGATATGTTTTTTGTTATAATTGTCAACCTTCTCACATATTGATGAAGATAGATAGCTATATCTATGCATGGTAGAATAGATGATGCTCTTTCAGAAGATAGAACCAATATATTGTAAATATTTTAGTCTTTCCATCTTTTCAAATACCTATTTTCACATTCTAAATTAATTGTGTTAATAACTGAAAGATATTAACTCATAAAAAGTTAATCAAAAAGTTTCTTTTATATCTTATAGTGTGTCTAATATGCACTTTATAAAGCACTTTGTTTTATTAATATCCTAATACAATCATATAATCTAATAATGAAAAACTATCTTAGAGGAGAACAAATGAATCATGAAGAACAACTATGAAAGCTAATTTTTAAAAAACTTTTAAATCTGTTTAAGAATATTGGAGAACTACTTCAGCAGTCAGCACTTGAATCAAGATCCTGCAGAGAAGTGAACTATACTGAGTGAGACCACATTTCCCTGCTTTCCTTACTGATTTGTGCAAAGGATCAAGGTGCTAGAAATTGGTCAGTGCTTTGGGTAGGCTCTGGAGACTGAAAAAGTGAAAATCAGGATTGATGTCTACCAGGATAGCCAGAACTTGAGGAGCCAAGATCACAGAAAGAAAGAAGAATGTAGAGAGGAGCTTAATACTTGGCACCTTCCCAAGCATTTGTTGATTTTTTAACTTTAGCCAAAATGCTAAGAAGCTAGGGAGCCTCTGCCAATTCATGGGCAGGGGAGACAAACATTTAGTTCAGGACCTGCCAAAAAAGTCAGGCTCTGGCAAATACTTCAGGCTTCAACCAGGGTAAGAGAAAACCCAAATAAATCCTCTTACAAAGACAGAAAACCAGCTTTGAGTCAGTTCAACCCCAGACTGATTAAACTGATCTGTCCCTACTCTACAGCCTGCCAGAAATTGAAAAAGAAAAAATCCTCTCTGGCTGAAAATAACCACACTCATAACCTCAAATATCTTTATAATTTTGCATACACAATGTTCAATATTCTATCAGAAATTAGCAGATTTATACAGCAGGATTAAATGATTGAAAACCAAGAGATTAAAAGACAATCATTATTGGAAGTGCCATATGTGGATACTTAAATATTAATGATTAATATGCACAAGAATATGTCTTATAAGATAGTTAATGTCAGCAGAAAATTGGAATCTATAAAATGAATCATGTGGTTGTTATAGAACTAACATTGAGAACACAGTTTAAGATACAGCTAGAGTAAGGATTAGTGAATGAGAAGACAGGTCATTAGGAAATAGATTGAACTACAGAGAGAAAGATATGTTGAAAATACAGAAAAGAGCATACAAGATGCCTCTATGATGAAAAGTTCTAGCATATCTTCTAGAGCCTCAGGATGAAAGGAGAGAGTGGAAGAGAAAGAAGATAAGAAAAGGTGAGGTAAGGTGAGATAAGATGAGGGAAGAGAAGAGACAAGAAAAGAGCAAAACAAAAGGAATAAGTTAAAACAGTGGCTGAGAATTTCCCCAAATGAATGAAAGACAAGAAACCCCAGAGTCAAGAAAAGCTATGTACCTCAAATTTATCTCAAATTTGAGATAAAGCCTCAAATTGCTAACTACCAAAGACAGAAAAGATATCTCTGTTTATAAAAGATGCTTTTCTTCAAAGGACCAACAATAACACTTATGGTAGACTTTATAGTAAACAACAAAAACTAGAAGATAATTGCATGTTATTGAAAACTTCAAAAGGTTACCGCCAACCTAGCATCCTATACCCTATGAAAATATCCTTCAAAAATGAAGATATAATAAAGAATTTTCATAAAAATTAATAAAAGAGAATTTGTTATCAGCTGTTCCAACTAAAGTGAGTTTTTCATGCAAGGGTAAATAATTACACCTAGAATCACAGAAATACACGGAGGAGTAAATATATAGAGAATTAAAATGTATAACAATATATCACTGAAGCTAGGAATTAGGAGGAAATGGAAAGGGTAAGTTGCAGTGGTAAGTAGAGATACGGGTTCTTATATTGTTTTAGATGGTAAAAGTATGGATTTATATTAAATATATTAAGTCAAGGAACTACATTGTACTTTCTAGACTGAGTGAGCTTCCTTAAATGAGAGCAGCAAATACAGACTTAGAAAATGAAGAAAAGAAGTGTCTTTCATTTCCATAAAGCGTGGTGTAACAAATAAGGGAATATCAATCCTAGAAGATTTTTAGGACTTTTTATTTCCTTTAATTTTGTCACTATTTCTGCATTTTCCCCAAATATAATAAGAGCTAAATAGAATCCACTAACTGATAAGCTGCAATTTGGACGTGCAAAGGAAAGGTGTCATCAAATGTCCTTCAGAATCAGAATTGCAACCTAATGAAATCCTATGAGAATTAAACACGGAGTCTTCCTTTTGACCTGTAAGTATTTAAAGAACCAGGTTATTGCATAAACGCAAGTGTGAAGAAGGGGAACCTGAAATTCTTTCGAGGATCATGGGTTTGCACCATCAGAAGGAGCGCATGACTGGCTGCCTGAATGTACTATCTTCTCATGGCTTTGTAGAGGATACAAAAGGATGCAGAAAGTGAATTGCAAGTGATTTTCCACAAATGACTACTCTACTAGGTTTTTGCTTTCAAAGAAAATAGTCAGATTTATGATTTGACATGTGGGATTTACACGGTTGAATATGAAGGTGTTTTCAAGGCTGATAAGTTTTCAAGAGATAAAAGATTTTTCAATTGTCAGGAGCTCTGAGAAAAGATTATTTCCCTTAGTTTTTAGTAAGAAATCAGTGACTTTAATTTCTACTTATATTAGAAAGGGCTAGAAGAGAAAAAACACTAATTTAAAAAAAGCACAGTGCAATATTTTTCAGTGTCTTTTGATTTCTTGTTTTTCCTAATATGTTTTGTTCTCACTGTCATAATACTAACTTCCATTTGTGCTTTTTGTCCAGCTTATTGTGATATTTGTGAGATAGGTGGCTACTGTACAATGTTATTACTGCGTCTGAAGGCGGGCAGATTGAAAATGAATATATTACACCCTAGGAATTTCAGTTACCTTAAGAGATTATTTATATTTAAAATATTTTTGATGAGATTCCAACAATGGCAAAATGTGAAAAATAATTTTATGAAAACCAAAGAAATTTTGCCATACCAATTTTCCTCTCTAAAATGAGTTAGAAAGTTGAATAACGATGTGGGAAGTCTAATGTTCTCTTTGGAGTATTATTTTTCAAATAGAAAAGACAGTTAAAATCACTCCTAATTCTGGAAATAGGAAAGTATGAATCTTAATCAAAAAGGGAAAAAATTGAAATTATTACTGGACTCAAGTTTAAAAAGTTAAGTCGTTGATTTCTAAAATATGTTCCTCTGTCTCCACATAAAACCTATCAAATCCTGTCTAGTCACCCAACCTAACTTCTTTTAAATGATATTCTTTAAAATTTATTTAAAAGTTATTATTCAACTTTATTGATTTACATAATTTATTTAAAATTTAGCATTTATAAAATTTATAATTTAATAATTATCATGATATTCAATAGTCATTAATAATTTCATTACAATGAAGTTTCAGTGACTTGTTTTTTTCCTTCAAGTAAATAGAAAGTCTCCACAGTGTCTTTTGCTCTGTTATACTGGCAGTGGGATTTTAAAATTAGTTAATTAATTTCCCACAGGACCATAACTATAAACTACAATGCATAAACCATTTGTTTCAAACTTCCCAAATGTCATATCTACAGCAAACCGTGGAAAGAATTAGTTTTCCTTCTCAGTAGAATTGGGAGAATACGTAATTTCTTATTTCTTTTGAACTTTCAGATTATTCTGAGGACACTCCTCTAACACATAGGTTTATGCATCTTAAGTGTGTCTCCAGCTTGTCTAGAGTAGGAATAGTGCCTAAGAATCCATATACCAAATTGGTACCACACAGAGGAATGAATACATCCCTCCTGTTTTGTGGTTTTCTCTCATATTGTATGTATGTTCCATATGCTGCACCCTGCTGCCCACAGGCTAGGAAGATAAAAGGTTTATACTCCTGAGAGAACTTTAAATGTTGTTTCAAAGAATTTCTTTTATATTCTGCCACCGAACTACCACAACGTAGGCAATTTCCAGTCCTATTTTTCCCACTAGAAAATCATCACTATACTTGAGTGGACAACATAAACTCCATTCCTCTAAAATCACTGGCATTTTCAATCATTTCTTATCATTCTGTTTAGTTGTTTCCTGCTCCTCCTCAAGAAATACTTCTCCAGCACAACTTGAGCAGAAAAGTTGAAGTGCAAAAGGGAAATCCAATGTCTGCTCACTCAAAGAAATGTACTTTAAGACAGGCAAAGGCCCAACAGGTTCTTCACTCAGCTGGACATATGCCTTATCTCCCATCGCAGTACATTTGGAGGTGAATGTTCTGGTTACCTTATTTGGGAGCCATTCGATAAAGTTGCCATTTGATTTCTTAAGGTAATTTTCTCATAAGTTAAGAATATCTTTTGATTTCTGGAGATCTCTCCTTCTGAAGTTTTGTGAAATATTTTTCATGAGGTACAACTTAGATAAATAACCCTCTTTTAGTATTTTCAAGCCTGGACCCTTGAAAAATGACATTTTCTTTGCACTTTGAAGGCAGGAAGACATAATGTCTAGGGTCAAAGAAGCAATATTTTGTCTCATTCAACCACTTTTTGCCCATTCTAGGTTCTCTTTAAATAACAATGAAGTATTTCCTGTAGAAAGGAAAGATTTATTATATGACATCCTAGAAAAGGTAAAACTATCGGAACATTTATTATATTAGTGGTTGCCAGGGCCTGAGGGGTAGGGAAAAAGGAGAGACTACATAGAGAAATGAAAAAATCTTTTTGAAAGATGGAAATATTCTTATTTTGATTATGAAGGTGGTTATACCACTGTATAAGTTTGTCAAAGTTCACTGAAATGTGTACCCCATGAGAATGAATTTTCCTATATATAAATATTACCTCAATAAGCAAAGAAGAAACGATTTTAAAAACACTAAATTCATACTAATGGATGGCTCTGCCATATGGAATTAAATTAGAATAACACCAGGGATAAACTTTAGGAGAATTCAATGAATTAGGCTTGCACGTGGATTAAAATTTTTCAACATGAAATTCATTGTAGTACAATGCAGTAGGAAGAGTGCCATTGCCAATTTTTTTTTTTGTTTTTGGTGAAGAAGATTGTCCCTGAGCTAACATCTGTACCAGTCTTCCTCTATATTGTATGTAGGATGCCACCACAGTATGGCTTGATGAGCGGTGTGTAGGTCCATACCCGGGACCTGAACTGGCAAATCCCAGGCTGCAGAAGTGGAGTGCACGAACTGAACCACTATGCCACTGGGTCGGCTCCTCATTCCCATTTTTAAAGATGTTCAAATAGTGGTTGGTTAAACTCTGGAAGTGGATGATCTAAACTAATGATGAATAATATCATTGAAATGAAAGAATATAGACGTAGAGTTGGAATGTTGACATAGCATAAGTATGTCTTGTTTATTAGAAAAATAATTCAGAACACATCAAAGTCAATTAAAAATATTGAACACTGAGAAGGAAAAAAGAAGACATGTTGCTCTTATTTGCTACAAAGAAAAAATTAGGGACAAAATTCCAAAAAATTGGTTTTGTTGTGAAGATTGCTTTCTCAATCTATTCCTCAGTTAGTTGTAGTTTAACTAACTCTGTTACCACCAAATGGGGTCTCCTACTTGATGCAAAGGAAAGCCAACAGTCCAGAGGCAAAGTGGTAGGAGAGAAAAGGTTTTTTTAATTATAGCTTTCTAGCTAGGGGGAAGATAGCAGACTAATGCCCAAAAGAAGCATCTTAAAACTGCAAAATCTTGAAGCAGTTATATATGGCAAGTAGGCTGAAAAGGAGCTTCTTGGAATGCTGAACATCTGGTGGAGTAGACCTTGAGATGCCAGCTCATCTCTTTCTTCTGTCAGGGGTGATGGATACTGGCATAGGGCTCTTTCCCAAAGGTCATTACATTCCTGAGCAAACTTAAAGAACAAAGTTATTACCTTATTGCAACAGGGAGGTTTACGTCTAAGCCAGGACTATGAAAACAGCAGAGCATGCATATTTCTCACAAGCAGATGCTTTCATATGTAGGTTACATGCAAGCTAAAGCATTACTGACAAGTAAGCAGGGGTGGGGGGTGTCTGGTGAATCAGGGTCATTTACAGTTTCAACATGGCTTCCTTCTATAAGATGGCTTCCCTTATGCTAACTTATCTTTACCCTTGGCTGCTGTTATCTTGGCTACTTTAGGAGGTGCTAACAATTCAAATGTTCATGATATGTGACACTAGTCGTAATAGAAGTTCTTGATGGTTAGAAGTAGAATTGCTTAGATCAGTTGTTAAAATTTGCATTATTTAGGTTAATATGTTTAAGATCCATGAAGCATTCATCATCTGAAAGATTACATGGAAAATGGTTCACAATTTTAATTAATATTACTAATAATCATATCTATGTTAGAGTTTAATATGCTAATTGACTGCTTATCTATTGAATTTTGTCCGTGTTGCCATTCCTTATCTCAAAGTATTACCACAAGTTCATGTCTCCTCCAAACGTTATATTGATATCAGTATCAATGCCAGAATTGGGCAGCTACTTTTGATGAAACAGGGTAAGTTTTAAGTTATTGTCAAAACAGCCTTCGATCTAAAAACAAGTATAACTATAGGATGTGAAGAGTACAGGACTGGAAAAAGCAAGGTGAAAGAAAACAGATTGGATCTAGGAATCCAGGGGAAAATCAGAAAGCAGGATCATAACAGAGGTGGGATCATAAGGGTCAGAGCAGAATTCAGGGATATTGGTCTAGAAGATAGAGGAATCTGTGAGTCAGATAAACTAGGAATTGTTGAGAGATATCCTGGCTAAAAAAACAGCTCAGAACATGACTAGCAAAGATGTGACAAGCTTGTCCTAATATTAATATAAGCATCTTAATTTTAATGTAAGGTTTTGAAACAAGAGTTTTGCATGTGTTTCTCTCTGGGCCCAAATCTAGTGACAGGCAGCACCGGCTTAACTAATCACCACAGTGGGAGTGAGCAAGGCATTTCTGATTAAGGGAGAGCAGTCTGGGAGGGAAATTTTTGCTAAAGTTGCTTAAGTATAAACAAAAACAGTAACAATAAAAATGTGATGAGTAAACAAAACGTAGTAGGGCAAGAAATGTCACTGTAATCTTCTGAGAACAGTAGAAGCAAGAAGGAGAAGAAAGTCAACATTCTGCTCTTAATTACATTCTCAGCATAACTGTGAACACCCATGTCTGCTCCATGGAGTACAGAGATTACAAATGCTCTACCAAGACTATGTGCTCTGTGCAAATTGTCAAGTTAGTCTTCTTTCCATCCATATGTTTGCCGTGCTTGCTTTATTTTCATATTCTCAAACAATTTTAAACAAATATGAAATTCTTATTCAGTGATAAGTAAAAACAAACCGCATTCTAGCAACTGAATATATTTTTAAAAATAACTGCTCCTAATAGGCTAGAATTCTGATTCAATATTAAATTATAAACCTCAGTCTAGTGGGATACTCACAATATAATAAGAATCTGTCTTTTTAAGCATGAAATTAGAAGGCTAAAATTCAGATTTAAATTACTAGTAGAAAGAGACATCTCAAAATATATTGTTAGATACTGTAATCGTAGGATATATTTTTGCAAATCTTTTGCAGTGTTTTAATTATTTTATAAATAATACTTTCATTTTTCTCAAAGAAATCTTTGTGTGTATATGTTATATTAAATATTAGGATGTTGGTGACATAGTGAAGAAATCCTTTATTTTTATGAATTCTAAATGCATGAAGAGTTTATGCCCCACCTCTATTTCTTAAACATTGGGAGAAATCTAATATTCATTAAGATAATTTTTTTCTAGTTTGCAGGTGTACTTGAAAGAATTTCTCTGCATGTTTTAAAATAGTTCCTTTTTAAACATGCTTTTTAATGTACACATTCAAAATTCTTCTCTTTTTTTTCTATGGGAGGTTTTATGTACCAATTCATGTTAAGAAAAGTTAAAAGAAAAACGTATTTATCTTTAGGAATATCACGAGTTACTTGTTCGCTGTGTTGGGGGATGTAAATTGGTAAAGCCACTATGGAAAACAGTATAGAATTTCCTCAAAAAATTAAAAATAAAACTACCATATGATCCAGCAATCCCACTTCTGGGTATATATCCAAAGGAAATGAAATCAGTATTTCAAAGTGATATCTGCACCCCCATGTTCATTGCAGCATTGTTCACAATAGCTAAGACATGGAAACAAGCTAAGTGTCTGTCACTGAGTGAATGAAAAAGTGTGGCATACGTGTATATATATATATATATATATATATAATGGAATATTATTCTTCCATAAAAAGAAGGAAATCCTACCACTTATGACAACATAAATAAACCTGGAGGGCATTTTGCTAGGTGAAATAAGACAAATATACTGTATGATTTCACTTATATGTGGAATCTAAAAAAGCTGAACTCAGGGCCCTGTCCTGTGGCCAAGAGGTTAAAGTTCGAGAGCTCCACTTCAGCGACCCAGGTTCACAGGTTCAGATCCCGGGTGTGGACCTACTCCACTCATCAGCCATGCTGTGGGGGGATCCCACGTACAAAGTAGAAGATTGGCATAGATGTTAGCTCAAGGCTAATCTTCCTCAAACAACAAAAAGAGGAGGATTGGCAATGGATGCTAGCTCAGGGCAAATCTTCATCACAAACATACATGCATACATACATACATACATACATAAATAAAGGGGAACTCAGATGCTGAGAGTAGAATGGCAATTGCCAGGTGTTGGGAGGTGTGGGAAATGGGGAGATGTCAGTCAAAGGGTACAAAGTTTGAGTTATGCAGCATGAATAAGTTCTGAGGATCTAATTTACAACGTGGAGACTACAGCAGTTAATAATATTGTATTGTGTACTCGAAATTTGCTAAAAGAGCAGATCTCAAGTGTTTTCACCACACACGCACACACATGCACATACGCACAGGTAACTGTGAGGTGATGGATGTGTTTTCAGACTATTTGTGGCAATCGTTTTACAATATGTACATATATCATATTGTGATCATGTTGTACATCTTATTCTACATACATCATATTGTACACCTTAAATATATATGATTTTTATTTGGCAATTATAACTCAATAAAACTGGGGGGAGGGGCCGGCCCAGTGGTGTAGAGGTTAAGTGCGCATGTTCCACTTTGGCACCAAGGGTTCACCAGTTAGGATCCCGGGTGCAGACATGGCACCGCTTGGCAAGCCATGCTGTGGTAGGCATCCCACATATAAAGTAGGGGAAGATGGGCACGCATGTTAGCTCAGGGCCAGTTGTCCTCAGGAAAAAGAGGAGGATTGGCAGCAGATGTTATCTCAAGGCTAATCTTCCTCAAAAAAAAAAAAAAAGACTGGGGGTAAAATAATATCATGCCTTAGTTTCAGAGAATCTTCCAGGGAAGGCAATCCCATCAAAATATCCATCATCATACTAAATATCACGGTTCGCTATCTGGTTAGGCTGCCAGTTATGTGTTCCATTCTCCACCCAACTTCCACTTTGTTGATGATAATTCTTCAGCAACTGCATCACCCTGCTAGAATTTACACTTGGTGCAAATATGTCCTGGGAGAGCTGTAGGTCAGTTTTATTGAATACTAAGCTGGTATTCTCAAACAAATTTAACCAACCACACTACATGGGATGAAGAAGAGATGATAGAATAATAAATGGGTCAGATATACTACCTGCTGCTTCACAGTTTACTGTTACCGCTGAGTTTTTGGAAATTACATAAATTAGAACAGTGCTTGCCGCATAGTTCTCATATATATTCCTCAATTTAATGTAAAAATGAAGTCACTTAATATAAACATTATCTCTCCTTACCACTTCCACTTACCAGTATATACCAGATAAGAAAGATGAAAACAGCACAAAAATATTGTTTCACCCTAAAAAAGGATTGTATAGGATATACTGTATAATTTTGCCAATATCTTGTCATTTTTAAAATTCACAACACAAGAAAGTATCCTTATTTATAAAAAATAAGAATAGCCATAAAAGATCTTTAAAACAGCAATATCCAAGAATACTATTAATCTAAAAGAGATATTTTTATTTGTTATTTTTCATATTCTTTTTCAATGATTGTACGCACACTTTTCACTCTATGGTAAATATAGCCTGAAATGCCAGACACAGTTATGAATATAGAGATAAAAGATGAGGAGCTCATAAGAGTTTCATGCAAAATAGAAAAAACAATTGCTAATTACATTTTGGTAGGTATAATGAAAAGTTATGCACAAATACTGGCTGACTCAGGGGAAGATCGTACAAAAATGTATTTGAAAATTCTTCCAAGCCAAAACTCTGTTTCAG
This sequence comes from Equus quagga, assembly GCF_021613505.1. Lineage (NCBI taxonomy): Eukaryota > Metazoa > Chordata > Mammalia > Perissodactyla > Equidae > Equus > Equus quagga. The sequence goes on from NC_060285.1 coordinate 33,296,109, forward strand.
CTGAATCTTGAATGTGATCATCAGCAAGCCAAGTAAACAAGGTAGCAGAACAATGGAAAAGTGAAATAAAAGATGTTCCAGAAAGAATGGACATGTGATTGTATATGGCAATGTATGAGAGCCCACAGTGTTTAGGCCTCTTTGGAATATGAATAAGCTTGAGAATATGATGAGATATTAGGTTTGACAAAGATGCGAGAAAGATCATGGAGAACATTTTAGGTCATGTTAAAGCAGTGGTTCCCAAAGTATGGTCCCAAGGCCAGCATCACCTGGAAATTTGTTAGAAATGCCAATTGTCAAGGCTCATTCAAAACTACTGCAGCAGAAACTATGAGGTAGGATCCTGGGAGACTCATTTTGTTAACAAGCCCTTCAGGTGATCCTGATGTACTTTCAGGTTTGAGAACACCACGCTAAAATGTTTGGTATTTGTTTGGCGTTATAAAGCCGTCCACTGACAAAGCTGAGAGGGAAGGCTGCACAAGTACTTTGGAATAATCCCTTGGCAGATTCATTGGGAGGAGACGTGAATGAAAAGAAGAAGATGGGTTCAGTCACATGTTGGCAGTTTAAGTGAGAAGTGATGAGGTTCTGAAACCAAGTACTATATAGACGATGGAGCAGATTTAAGATAAATGTGGGGTGTAAAATTGAGATATGAACAAGAGGATATAGAATCAGAAGGTAAAGGAGTGAGTTTTGATTGATTTCTAGTTTTCTAGCTTTGTGAACTTAGTAATCCAATCATTTTATACATGAAGTTTTTAATGTACTGCCAAGTGTTATTTGTTTATATTATCAATTTACATTTTCCTGTTTTATGAGCTCTTTATTTAAAAACTTGATTGTGCTCTATCTTAATTTTTATACATTCTTTATTTGATTTAAGCCGAATGTATCTACAATAATTTAAGTTACAACTGAGTTTCCTATTTATACATACTTCTATTGTATATGGTAAATTGTACTTATCAGCTGCTATACCTTGGAATAATCTTTTGGGGGAAATATGAAAGTGACTTTTAGTATACTGCTAATTCCAATTGTCAAGTAGCCAAATGTTAATATTGTTTTAAAGTAACTTTAATACTAACATAAATTCTAAACTTATTACAGAGATTGTAAATAAGGAAGAAGACTAGGAGAGTGCATTTTTTTAAACTTTTTGTTTCTAAAATAATTTCATTCTCACTTCTCAACCTTTTAAAATCAATGTTAGCATTTTTCTGCTAAGATGGAAGTTTATAAAGCTTATTTTAATACCGTGTCATAAGAATGTCTAGGTCATAGGAACTACTAACACTGTCACAGTAAGTAGAGCCACACACTTGAGCCATGGGAATGGAAGAGAAAAGTGAAGGGAAAAATCGTAAGGAAAGCTTGGTTTCTAACAATGGAAGGAGGACGCATGTCAATGATGATACATATATCCCATCACACCTTCTTGCCAAGTACTGCAAGAATGTCACATGTACTATTTCATTTAACTTTCCAATGAACTGTGAATCAGGAGATGATATTTATTATATAAATTTTACAGATGAGAAAATTAAGACATTTCACAGATCTGGTAAGATAAAAACAGCAGAATTTATATTCAGATGTGTCTGCTTCTGGGTTCTTAACAACTATTCTTTACCACCTTGTAAAAAATAAGATGAAAAGAAGTGACTAGGGAAGTGTTTAAAGACCAAGGTAAACCCAGTGTAATAATGAAAACAAAGAAAATAGAAATATCCAAAATAAAGATGAACTATTAAGCTGACAGTTTTGTGAATGTGTGTTATTTGATGAGAATAACCAACTTTGAATTTTATTGTAAGAAACATAGATCCTGGCATTTGGGGTGTCTGTTAAAACCTCACTAATGACTATTTTCCTCTCTGTCTATGAATGTGACAGCATTACTTTAGCTAGAGGCACAATGAAAACATTGTTTATTAGAGACGAAAAATTGTATCACAGTACAAGCAAGCATAAACATGAACAAGGGAGGAAGAAGAGGAAAGACAAATGCAACATTTTAGATCGTAAAATATAACACAGCCTTCAAAAATAAAATGCAGAGAAGTTATAAATAGGAAAGGGCACAAATAAGAAATAGCAATAAAATTCCTTTTTGTTGTATTTTTAGGCTGACTATATTTGAGGAAATTTATCCTATTATGCAAATCCTCCAAACATGTAAAACATTGCTAAATTGCATATTAATATTTCCCTATAAAATGACTAGCAAGATATTCTTTTTAGAAATAATACCTTGGATGATCAAAGTATTGGATTACTATTTTGATCAAAAATTTATTTTTGGAAATGCAAATAAATGTTATATACTCATAAATGTGTAAAATATCATAGCTCACTGTGACCAGTTTCTGCTGATCTGTTGCATTTTATTTTCAAAAAGAAACAATAACATTTTGAATAAAAATAAAGTAGCTAATTGGAATATCCTTGAATAATTGTTCTACCGTGGGCCTTACTGCTTGAGGTATGTTAATAATTACAAAATTCACATCAGCATTTCTAAAAATATTTCCTCCTAGTGTAGTAAGTTGATGAGAGAGTCAAATTGTTTTAGCAATCTCAGAATATGTAAATGTTGACATATAATAAATTTAGTAGCCCACTATGAATGTTGCTGATGCAGCGTTAAAGTAAGTGTTCATAGTAATAAAAATCACTATTAGGTAAGGGGTAACAGGAAGCTCTTCTAAGAAATATGTGAATTACTGTTTAGCTTATTCTCTCCCTATACTAAGCAATTCACCTCCGTAATAATAGTTTATCCCAGTCTGAACTGGAAGTCTCCCGCAGAACATTAATGCTTGCATTAATGTAGATTTTTGCTAGCTAAAGTTTTTCTCTATGACAGTTTCATGTTCAAAATTGTATATGCATGGAATTCCTCTATGCATACAATTTTATGATTATATTTTAAAATGTAATGACTCCATAATTTTACACCTGGAAAAGTCATCAATGGCTCTAATAACTTTAATAAATTGAATCATTGATATTAATTATTAAAAAGATATGCAGAATACATAGATCAGAACACCTGGGTTTGAGACTCTGTCAGCATCCTTAGAGGTGATCTCATTTTCATTTGCTTTATTGCCACTAATCTAAGAAAAAATCAGTTAAATCTTAACCATTAAAATATATGTATGATCTGTAGTATATATGGGGTAGTCTGTTTGCTCTGAGTTAAAAATCTGAGGTGTGACCTTAGCAAACTTAAAGAATGGACAGACATCTGAATAAACTCCATAAATCAAAAGACAAATGGATGATAAATGATATGTTGTATATGTTAGCTCTAACTGAGTGTTCTTCTGGCTGCGTATGGATTCACTATATGTAATTATGTATTTGTGAAAATGTTACCGAAACCAAAGTGGGTTCCCTCCTTGTGAGTTAAATCAGATTCTCCACCAGAAGTAGTTGTCTCACAAATTAAATTGTATTTGCAGCAATTAGAAGACCATGAGGAATCATTTCCGGAGTCATAGCATCCTGGAACAGAGGGAAGGAAGCAGGCACATTTTTATTTCAGGTGGGAAGTGAATATTCAAAAGAGAGCTGGGTTTCACTTATGCAGGCTCAGTTGGAAAACATGCTTCCGCATACACTGCAGGTTATGGTAATAAGAACTGAGCTCTGCCTGGAGAGATCTTAGCATTAAAAATAAAGCAAAGGTCACAGGTGTATCTCTCCTTGAGGCTTGGTCTGGTTCAGGGTGGTTGGCGATTGCATCTCCTTAACATAACAAAAGGAAAAAGAACAATTTGGAAAAACAATTGAAATATCCAAAGCCCACCCTCAAGTTCCTTAGAGTAATTAGTTGGTGAAAAATAGTTTCTTATGACTGTACCCCCCATAAAATATCATAAAACAAGAATCATGTTTTACATGTTTTAAAAACTTTTTCGTCCTCAGAGACTAACAAAGAGCCTGATGTACTGTAATTACTCAATGTTTATGAAATAAAATGAAATGAAAAATATTTAAATTTTATTGGGCAATTATGTTAAACACTATTCTCACTATGTAAATTTGCAAACATTATCAAATATTACAGGTAATGAGGTTGAGCTCAGTGATATAAAATAATATTGCCACAATCAAACAGGTAGCTAAGACTATCCAATCAGCTTTCTGAGTAAAATAATAATTAATACCGTGATAATAACGGTAGCCAAGACATATAATGATTAATAAGTTCCAGACTCTTTTCTAAGCCCTTGGTCATATTAACTTATTTAATTTGTATAACGGTCTCTGAGATAGGTAGGATATTACTCTTACTCTTACTCTCCATTATGATGAGTAACTTCTGCATAATCACACAGGTAGAGTATTGAAGACCTGGGATTATAAAGTCTTTCTGGCTCGAGAATCTTTCTTTTAGGCACTAAGCTTTACAGCTTTTTGGGATGGGCATTTCTGTTTATGAAACAACTTGGTCCCTGTGTGAATCTACACCAAATAATTACTGGATGTGGAGTACATAAATAAATTCCAGATATATTGGAGAAATGAAGATTTGTTCATCCAGCAAACATTTATGAAGTTTCAACAGCATGATGAAACTTGGGTATAAGGATCACAAAGATTACTGAAATTCATGATCCTAAGGGAAGTTTCTATAATGTAATTATTACTTGGTAATGTGTGTATGAAGCAGCTCAGCAAAATAAAATAAAGACGAGCCTATACAAAGAAAGTCTTGGATTCTAACCCCTAGCTACAATATCAATAGCCATTAAACAGTCATTAAGCTTATCTAAACCTCAGATTTTTGATCCGTGAAATGGGATTTATAAACTCCTGATATACTTGCTTTAATGAACTACTAGAATGGTTGATTGACTTAATGTTTGCACAAGGGTTGTGTACACCAAGTGCTATGCAAATCTCAGTAATACCTTAACTATTTATTTATGTTTAACTCCCATGTAAGATAGTAAACATCTTAAGAACAGTGCATCATACATCTTGAAAGTTCCCAAAATATCCAGCAAAATGCCATGTACTTAGATTTTCCCCCAGAGAAGGGAATGTCCAAGGATTCAAGCTTCGATATAGGTAAACATTCTGCTTAAATCGCACATTAACTCTGCCAGCTTGAGCAAATGACTTAATTTCTTTGACTTTACATTGCTCATCTTAAAAAAATATAAGATTAGTGCCTGCTTCATCAGGTTTTTAAATGAGACGTTGAACCAAGGTTTGCAAAGCAGTGACACATATTAAATGCGTAATAAATGTTATAGATACTGAAATAAGCACTCATTAATAATATATTAATGGCATCAAGACAATGGCTTTCCAAGGAAATCTGCACTTTAATTGTAGGGAAGAATCTCAAATACAAGATTTTCTAAAATTAGCTAAGTTTAAATGGTACGATTTAGGGGTTAAAAGGACCTTTTTAGTGACCTTGTAAACACTGAGTTTTCAATGTGGCTTCTTTCGTGAGAATTCTCATGGCATGGCCAATCATGCTGGTTTCTCAGGACTGTTGCAGTCTCAGCATTGAAAGTGTTCATTGTAGAAACCCCTCAAATCTCAGCAAAATGTGACAATTGGTCACCAATGTTCAAAGTACTCTAGTCACACAGGAATCCTCTAGCCAAGCAACTAATGACACTCTCTCTTCTGCTTTCTGCAATACATCAGACAGCAAAAGTCCCCATCTCTACTTCACTTCCAAACCATATGTTGGTTGTTGGAATAACTACATTCACATGGAACACTTCTGACCTGGTAAACAATCGCACAAGTTTTTCCTGTCTTCTTCTCCTTTGCCAGGTTCTGACATGAGAAAATGTTGAAAAACGGGAAGATCATTAGATATGCTACACCTTTTATTTCTCTTTTTAATATATTTTCATTCTATGAACTTTTTCTTCATTCTGCTTTCTCTGTATTCTTTTTCTTCCTTAGCTTTAGTGTTTTTGGAGTATGAAATCCAGTCCAATTTTCCCCTAAATGTTAGAGTAGACCAGAAAAGTTTATCTGTATTGCTTATGTGTATTTTGTCTCTACTTCTCTACATGTTTTATACCTCTCTGCTTCATTTAATCCAGTGATAGAGGGCCTGGGAGATGGCAAAAAGAAAAAGCCCATTTAAAGAAGACATTACACCAAACACTGCCTTTCAGGTTGTCTGTCCTTAGCACCTCCACATGTGATTTCATCCCCCTCACAAGTTAAGCACATAATCACAGTACAACTCTGAAAATCAGGAAATGAACACATTTACAACATTGTTATCTAATCTACAAATTTTATTAATGTCTTCAATTGTCTCAGTAATGTCCTTTATTGCAAAAGAAAAGCTAGAATCATATATTGCATTTAGTTGTCATATTTTAATTTCCCTCAACCTGGCACACTTCCTGAGTGCCTTTCTTTTTTCCTTCTTCTCTGTTTATCTTTTTCTTTTTGGTTTTTTGACACTGACATTTTTGAAGAGTTCAGAGTTATTTTGTACAATATCTCTCAATTAGTGTTTACATGATGTTACCTCACAATAAGTTTTTGTTTATGGTCTTTTGGCAGAAATATATATATATAGGAAGGTACATGTTATGAATTTGTTCATTACTGGTAATAATTGCTCAAGGAGAAATTCAAAATCAGCACAATAATTTAACATGATAAAGCTATGGTTGGCAAGTTTGTTTTACAGTTAATAAGATTAAATTTGGATTGATTTGTATTGTGCTGTGTACAAACTGTGGAAAGAAGAGACAACTTACACGGATTTGTACTTTACCAAATGCATTTTACAACCATGAAGCAGCAGTAGAATGACGTTGAATATTTCTCGAATAAATCCCAAATTCATCGCCACAAATAGTATTTGATAAAGTGACCAGAGAGATTTGATTATTTAATAATATATACATTTGTCAAAGATGTGTTTCATATTTCAAGTTACCTGGCTTTTATTTCATACTCCAAATTAGTATGAGAATTGGTTACCTTTTCCTGAATTATTCTTCTAAATGTTTGTTCTTTTGAGTGATTTTTCTTGTGTTTTCTATAATATCCTGCTGCTACACTATAGGATGATGAGAAGGTCAGGGTTACTTAGATTTCCAAATATTGTTACACCATATTTATTAAGAACATAAACAGCAGTCTAAGCTACTTAGTGAAACTTTATTTGAAATACAGAGTTGGGTTTTTTTTTCTTCAAAAATAAAATTCATCCTTGAAAACGCTATGTCGTGTTTGGAATCAGTAATAGTTTGGGATTTGAGTTGCATTTTATTACTTTAATAATTTCGTAAGTGGTTTGCAGCCTGTCGAAAGATACACTCATCCTCCGTGGAGCACCTCATCTGTTATAGTTGACTGTAATTCTGTGTCTATGTGCCCTTGCTTCTCAACCCCTAATGCATTTAGATTTTGTTGGCTGTAGTACAAAGGTAATAAAAATAGGGAAGTTGCAGACAGCAAAGCAGCATACAGGTTCTTTAAGCATATTATTTTTCCTTGCATGCATAGCGCATCTTCAAATTTAGTATATAATTTAGATACTACTGAATTACTAAACTTAGTAATTTTGACATATACAATAATCTGTAAGCACTTAGCTTAGCTGTTTCAAACCCTGATACTGATGAGGCCAGGACCAACTACACATGGCCAAGAAATTTCTTTCTATATTGTAATATCAGACTCAGAAAAATAGAGGAAGCATCTATATGTTGTTTTTATTAAATGATGTATATGACTTGTTTATTATTCCATTTTGTAAATACAGTGTTTTTGGTATCAAAATCAAGTTTAGAAAATGGAATATTAAAAAAAATATTAAATGTCCCTAATTTGTATCATAGTTTCAATTTGATTTGAATCAAAATCCCCTAGGGGATTTTATAGCACTTGATGATATAATTCTAAAATGCTAAAAGCGATTCAAAAAATTGACCAGCTTAAGAAAACAAAGTATTTTGAGGAGGAATAAAGAAGAAAGAATTGTCCTACCACATACTTACAAACATTATGATACTTCAGTTAAATTTGTGAACTAATGCACAAATGGGAATACTTTTAAAGGAACAAAATGTTTGGTCCTTTGGTACAAATATCCTTTGGTATTCAATCCATTTTGTACGTATTTACTGTACAATAATAGGCCAATCAAAAGTATGTGAAAAAAGTAATGAGCTGTTCCAAAATTATGCTTAGACTACATATAACAAAAAACCCCAGACTCACCATCGTTGTTCTTTTCAAGACAAATGCCATTAAGAGTGCTAAACAGCCCTGTTTAATCCAGCTCCTGCCTCTCTCTCCCACTACATGGCTGGCTTGTTTCGCTCCCTCCCTCTCTGCTACAGTAGCATTCTTTCCTATTCCCGGATGGTACCCTACTCCCTGACACATCCGCTGTCCTTGTTCTTTCTTCTGCCTATAATGCTCTCTCCCCAATCCTGTGCTCCCACTCCTACAAATCTGTCAGAACTCAGCTTAAAGTCACTTACTCAGCAAAACTATCCCTGTAATTCTTATATATGCTCATAAAACACCATAGACTTTTCCATAGAAGTTGTCGCAGATTTTGGTTATAAATATAGTTGTGTGACTATTTGATCAGGGTATATCGCTCCCATTAGAATTTCAGCCTTACTAAATGTGTGTTTTTTCTTGGTATTGTATTCTCATTACCTAGCCTGGCATAGCATAAATACTCATTGATTGAATTTGTTATTAAATAGCAAGATACATGCATTTTGGTTTTCCAAAGTATTTTATTTTCCGTTTTAAAGACATTGGATATCATCTAATTCATACCACTTTGCTGGCCACTTACCTTCACCAGAATCATTGAGTCAACATGGGGCCTACAGGATAAACTCCAGATCCTTTGGTCTGACAGACATAAGTCCCTTAAAACACAGCTACCCCTTAAAAGCTATCCTTAAAACTTATTTCATACTTTAACTCTCTATAAACCCTCTGCTTGATTTATTCTTTATCTCCCAAAGTCATCCTATATTCTTCTATTTCAGCATGTCTATAAAACCCTTCCCCCTTCTTTGCTTATCTAACTCCTAACTATCCTTTAAAACCTATTCAAGGGCAGCCCAGTGGCATAGGTGTTAAGTTCACACACTCCCCTTTGGTGGCCCAGGGTTTGCTGGTTTGGATCCTGCTCACAGACCTACACACTGCTCATTAAGCCATGCTGTGGTGGTGTCCTACACAGAAGAACTAAAAGAATTTACAGCTAGGATATACAATTATACTGGGGAGGAAAAAAAAGAGGAAGATTGGCAACAGATGTTAGCTCAGGAGCCAATCTTCCTCAAAAAAACCCTGTTTAGGTGCCTTCAGCTCTACAAAGCCTTACCTAAGGGGAATGTAATTGTCTCCTACTGTGTATACATTTATGCTTATATATATATACATGAGAATTTGCCATTTACTGTTGTGCATACTTTCATATCTTTATTTACTTATGTGTCTTTCGTAATTAGATTTCAAAATACCATATAAACAAGGATCATGTTTTATATGAATTCATATTCCTAATAAGAATTTACAAAAACTTTATTGACAAATTGATTGGATTGAAATTAAGGGGTTATGAAATGTAGTCTTGGTACAAATGCAAGTTCAACGGTTTCATGTGACGTCTTAGTCTATCTAATGAAAAAATATTCATATTCTCAAGTTAGGATTTCAGAAAGTTTTAATTTTTCTGGTTGGCACCCATTAAGCATTCTTATGCAGAGGGTTGTCTGATTAAAAGTGATTTTCCAGAACAGGTCTAGTGATAATATGGATTTATTCAGTAATTCAACAGATAGATCTATTATGTTCCAAGTAAAGGACCAATGCTGGGGATGTGAAAGTTTGTGACATGGACAAGGTCTGGGTCTCTAAGAATTTTTAGTCTTAAAGGTGATTAATAATTTTCAGTGCAGAATGTCATGAGGAAAGGCTGTGTGCAGAAGTTCTGGTAAGAGTTCACATTGAATATTTTGCATTGAAATGTAGTTACATAGTGAAGATGTTGACTGTGGGCTAGAGATGAAAAAGTATAGCAAAGAAAGATCAGCAGGATTTAAGTACTTACTGTAGAAATTTCACTCACAAAAGCTTCCACACGGTATCTGAATCAAATTTGCCTGACACGCTTATTGAAATGTAGATTTCTAGGGCCTATCTTCATCTTACTGAATCAGAATCTCTCTGAGTGGATAGCAGACCTGGAACCATTTAAGATAGCTATAAAATTTTTAACCTGAGGATTAAGAATATAATATTTAAAGATAATAGGAAGTTTAGTTTCTATATTTGTGGGAAATTTGAAGAGAATATCCTACACATTATTGAAGATGTAGGACAATTATTTTAAGTGTGAAAAAGCCATTTAAACAAATAATTCATTTAGCCTCCATGCAATTTAAATTTGTTATATAATAATTACTTTTCAAGTTCATAATGCTAATCTAACACATTCGCTGTCCATAAATATTCCTTGACTTAGCATCTTACATAAAGACGTTATCATCCTCAATTATATTTCTGTGAATGACTGCAACAAACTTTAAGTATTTCATATTCTTTAATGACATATTTACATATTGCATTCATTATTTTCATAAAATTTTCTAAATTTTTACTTTTCACATTTTATTTGTTTACAGTTCTCTTAAATGGGCATAAAGGATTGCAGACCCTAAGTACCTGGTTCTATGTTGTTGATTCTTTTACTTTTATTTATTTATTTATTTATTTATTTATTTATTTATTTATTTATTGTGAGGAAGGTTGGCCTTGAGCTAACATCTGTGCCAAACCTCCTCCATTCTATGTGGGATGCCCCCACAGCATGGCTTGACAAGTGATGCTAGATCTGCACCCAGGATCTGAACCCACAAAACCTGGGCCACTGAAGTGGATCACTATGCCACCTGGCCAGCCCCTATTGTTGATTATGTTAAAATAAAATATTTGAACTAATAAATAAATTTACATAATTTTTTCCATTTCATTTATTCATTGTTCTGAACATTTACATTTTTCAATACATTTCAATATTTTGTTCTTAGTTTAGAGCATTCAAATTCAAACGTTAACTTTCTTTGTTTTTCTAACAAACAATTGTTTAACAAATCGGTTAGTAGACATCTCTAGCAGGTAAAAATGGTCAAAATTCTAATTTTATTCTGTCATTAATTTTATATTTTTAGACTTATAGATTTGGAAGTATGGGATTCATGATGTATAAGACATAGATGCTAATGAATACATTAATGTAAATGTACGAGGGGCTCACCATGTGGTCTTGAAATTCACAGTTGAATATCATTATGATCTCTGCCCTCAAGCAGTTGTGGTTTACTAGAAGGAGATAAATACGTAAAGTCAATGGTCCAAAGCCTACCATAAATGTGTCATTGTCAATGAAGTTGGTATTATATTTTAAACTTTCATTTGGGCAATATGATGTGTTCACTATTATTTTCAATCCCCTTTAACTATTGCTGTCCCTACAAGAAAAAATATGTTTTTCTAGTTTGTTCATATTCTTTATCACTGAATTACAGAAGTCATGTAGGTGAATTTGTCATTTTCCTAAGCTCCTTAAATCTATTTTTGTCTACCTGCACTACAGAAATATGCATTTTAAAGAGTGTGGTGAAAAAGGAGGTAATAATAAGGGGCCAGCACAGTGGCACAGTGGTTAAGTTCGCATATTCTGCTTCAGCAGACCTGGGTTCACCAGTTTGGATCCCTGGGGTGGACCTATGCACCACTTATCAAACCATGCTGAAGCAGGTGTCCCACAGATAGAGTAGAGGAAGATGGGCTTGGATTTTAGCTCAGGACCAGACTTCCTCAGCAAAAAGAGGAGGATTGGTGGAGGATGTTATCTCGGTGCTAATCTTTCTCAAAAAAAAAAAGAGAAATTTAATCATCTACTTAGCTCATGAATACTACTTCAGTTAAAAAATGTACAAATTATATGTGTTAAAAATCCTGCAGTATATGTAATCTTGTTTTCCATATTTTGCCTGTACCGAAATGCCTCATACTATGATAGTATTTGCATTTTCTACATGGTCTATACTTACCAATTTTGAAGTAACTCCTTTGGGTCAGATAATATAGATTACGAGGTAGTTTTGCAGTTTGCAGAGCCTAAATTACAGCAATCACACACACCAGGAGGGGGATGGGAATAAAGGGAATGGAGATTGACTAAATTGCCCATTAGCCCTATAACAAAATAAGCTATTTTCATCTGGAGAATTATCTTGCTCTTGTGGAAAAAACATGAAATTGAGTCAGACTGACCAGGGCTACATTTGCATTCTAACAGTTTTTAGTCTTGAGACTCTGGGAGAGCTACTCAAGCACTCTGATCCATAATTTACTTGATAGGAAAATGAAGATATCAAAACCTCATAGAGTTTTTCTGAGCATATAGTGAAATGGATATATATATATTCCCTGTCCTCTGGAATCAGAACAATTCTTGCATATTTTTCTGTATTTCTTCTTATATTATCTCACCCATTTGATAGCTATCATCTACATGCCAATGGCTCCCAGATATATATCATTAATGTTGTATCTATTATATCATAATTTTCAAAAAGATTAACTCAATAATCTCACACAAATATAAAATGAACACATACCAAATACTCTATTTAACTCATTAGTTAATGACAGGATGTTAAAATTGGTCCAAAGAGCATATGCAAAAATAGCTATGTGTGTATTTAAATATATGTACACGTATGTATATATAATATGCAATTTAATAAAGGAATGTTAGGATAAGATTTCTGAGTTAGAGTTACAACTGGTTAATGTCTTATAGGGCAATAAACTAACCTTATTTCTGTTCCACTAGATAGAAATGATATTCATATATACTCAACAGTAACGGCAACAACAAATCTACAAGTTAACCTCTGCCCCTTCAGAGTTGGATTATGGCCTAGTTAATAGAAAGTTAAGGCCAGCACCACACTGAAAGAACATAAAGTAATATCTTTTGCATATTTCCAAGTTTGGGATAATTTTTCTGGTACACTTTTCATCACATGTGTGTATATATATATATATATACACAGACACATATACATAAACACACACATACATGTATATATATACACATACATATATGTACACATATATATCATATACAACTTTATATTGTATGACATAATATATATACTTATGTATGTTTATAACTTTTTTACCAAACTGACATTTCCAGTGGCTGTCTAGTAGTGTCATCAGAGTTAATGCATCCGAAACACACTCATGCACTCAATCTGTTCCTTCCTGGTTTTTATATAAAGCTACCATCTTTCTATATATTCAAACCTCAAATCTAGGCATTGATGATCGCTTAATTATTCCTTTTCCTTTATACCAACATCCAGCCACCACCATGTCCTGTTTACAGTAATTAAACCATATTATAAATGTATCCATTTTCACTATTTCCATTACTACCTCCTCTAATCCATGGTACCATCATCTCTCATCTATGTCACTGCTGTGGTTGCCTAACTGGTCACCATTACTTCCAACCATAACTCCTTACCATCCGTTTTCCACATGCATGCCACTAAACCATCCAGTGGCTACCCATTACACTTAGATACAAAATCATTCTTTCTGTCTACAAAGGTCTGCAATCTGGATCTGGACTAACTTGCCAAATTCACTTCATGTTATTCTCTGACACACTCACTACCCTTCAGCCACATTGATCTTTGTTTCCTGAATTATCCAAGCTCTTCTCCACCTTGATGGTAGTTCATCCATCTTCGCATAATGTTCATCCAGCATCATCTTCTTTTATTTGGATCTTTGCTTAAATATCATCCCTTACTAGAGGTAAACTGACTACCCAATTTAAATTAGCACTCTCCCATTATTATCTATCATATCATCACACTTTGTTTTCTTCAGAACACAACACAACACAACTTTCTGAATAGTTGGTGCTGTTTCCACTGGAATATAAGCTCCATGAGAACAGTCGTGTTATCTGTCTAATTCAGCAAAGTGTCCTCAGTGTCCAGAAAAGGCCCAGGCACATGGTGAGTACTCAACACATATTTGTGGAAAGAATGAATGAGTGACACAGATGTCATTAGCTAGATGAGCTAAGCTCTCAGTGAAAGTGAGTTTCTTGCAGAAAATGATTGGGTCCACTGAACACTAAATTCACTTACTTATTTTTCCTAGCTCTAGCTATGGCTAAAATTGTAATTAAATTTGAATATATTGTGAGAACTAGTACGTCACTTTCTCAATTACCGCTTGTGATAGTGGAGTTTGGAATTTACTCAAGAAATATTTAACACCAAATAAGTATACCGCTTCATGGTAGTAAGTGTAATGTATTTTGTATAAATATGAATCCCTATAACGTGCCTTTTTCTTTTGAACATGCTTTGATTGATAATGTTATTCCACAGCACTAAAATGTTTTTGTCTACAACAACAGAATCTGTTCTTTACTATAAAGTTTATGCTCAGGGAAAGGAGGAATTCTCATAATGAGAACAGAGCATGGAGAGTGTTTTGACTCTTTAGAAACAATTTTAGAGAGAACTATCTTTGTGAGTTGTAACTGAACATGTGAGATAGAACATAAAATAAGTCTTCAGAGGATGCAGTACTAAATTTTGGGGTTTTAAGGTTGTACTTCCATAATTTGCCTCGTAGACATTTTACTAAATATTTTATTTGGTTATATTTGTCTAGCATGTACTGATATATTAATTTGAGGGTAGATTTTTTTTTCTCCAGTGGTCTGAGTATCAGAGAATTCAAGAGATTCCTGCCAGGAGTAGGATAACCAGAATATGGTTGTCATGTAGTTGTTGAATTTACAGCTGTGTGTATTGAGAGAGGACAATTCATTTTTTCATTCTCTGTTTTTAATGTCAGAGTGGCTGTGACCCTATGGCATTCTCCACCACATTTAGGGACATGCAGTGGCAAAGAGTATTGGTTTTACAATCAGTGGTACAGATTAGAATCTGTGGAGCAGAAAATACAACAGTTTGTCCTTCCAGGATCAGGGTAAAGCATCTTTAGCAGGATTGAAAAGTGATGTGAGCTGGATTGGACACATGAGCAAAGTACCAAAAGACCCACAGGAGACTGTGAAAGGAAAAAAGAATGATAGCTAGGGGCTAATTTGAAAGTCGGTTCTACATACTGATCTTCTTTTGTTTATTAAGGAAAAGACTGAGACCTTATGTATATGTACGTGTTAATGCAAACACATATGTCAACATAGACATTCAATTGCCCAAACTACATATTCACATATTTCCTGGCACTAGAACAGTGCTTGGTATTTAATGCCACTCACTAAATCCCTAAATACTTGTTGAATGCATGTTGTCTGCTCAAGAGACCAATCTCCCTCTGAACAGAGCAGCCTTGTGAGGTAAACGATGTGAGAAGAACCCATGTAAAGACTCGTAAACAGTATAAGCTTGCTTACCGTTGTAAGGCAAATGCCTTAGGAAAAACTACAGGAAATTGAAAAAAGTCCCATCTTACATGACAGGAGATGGAGGGACTGAAGTTAGAGTGGCAGTTCAGGCAGGCCGTCTCAGGGGCTTCCAGCAGGAGGTCACGTGCTGGCAGAATTGTTGCGCTTCACAGGTGTAAACCTGGTGGTAGGTGTGAGCCTGGTGGCAGGCTGGATCCTGTGAGTCAGGGCACAGAGCTGGGAGGTCCGGCCCCAGGGACTAGGATTTTCACGCAGAAAATTGGGGCAAACAGGTTATAGAATAGCCTTAGTGGCAAGAACAAGGAGGGGCCCCATTTAAGGAACTAGGACACAAAGGCATAAACCAGGGCATAAGGTACATCTATCAGTTATGGCTAAGATTGAATGAGGCACCTGAATTATGGAAACTGGTTGATTAATCAGAAAAGTAATTTAAAACAGAATATTATTAAAAAAGTTATAGTTAAGGAACAAGATTTTATTTTAACAATACATAGACGCATTCATTTACTAGTCTTTTCACTGTAGTGCCAAGATATTTTTTTTTCTCTGTGTGTTGGTGGACTGATTTGAATTCCACTTTAAATTTCAGGGCAGAAAAGGATTCATTCAGCAGGCCTGGGTTCATTAAACCCTGTACATTCGAAAGAAAGGTCTGTCTTCAGTTCTGCCTTTGGCTGGCTCGTGGGAGATCACTCTGGCCCTTGGAACATTCTGCTTGTTAAGAATAGAATTATGCTTATATGTCTCAGGCCTGGGCCACTCTATATTTAAAATGAATACCTGTTTTTGTATGTCTGATCTCTTGGGCCATGCTGTACCAGTTTGACCAGAGAAGCTTAAGCCAAAAATGTGATTTATGGAGCTGGCCCCATGGCTGAGTGGTTAAGTTCGCACGCTCTCCTGCGGCGGCCCAGTGTTTTGTCAGTTCGAATCCTGGGCACGGACATGGCACCACTCATCAGACCACGCTGAGGCGGCATCCCACATGCCACAGCTAGAAGGACCCACAACTAAGAATATACAACTATGTACTGGGGAGCTTTGGGGAGAAAAAGGAAAAATAAAAATATCTTTAAAAAAAATCTGATTTATGGTGAATGCCTGTTTTTGCTCTGAGGGAGACTGGAGTCTGAGTAGTTGAGGTCAGTCCTGTAGATACAACATTTTCTGATTGGTAGCACTTTGCACATGTTGTCACACATTATTGATGGGAGAATTACGTGTGTGCCCATGTGACTGGACCTGGACTTGTCCCGTGCCCCTTTTCCCTGTGTTGGAGCTTCTCTCTCAGTAATAAACCATCACTATGAGCACAGCAGCTTCTATGAGTCCTGTGAGTCCTTCTAGAGACTTGTCGGCCTAAGAGTCATCCTGGGGACCTCGGACACAATTTCCTGGATAAGCCACACCCATAACGCATTATCTGTGATTTCTGGGTTTTGTTTCTTTGAAGTAGGAGAACTGAATAACACTTGGAACCTGAGTACAGATTCTTTCCAAATTTTATGATTTTTGAATTAAAGAAAAGTTTAACTCGCAAACACATGTATGAGAACTAACACAAATGACTCTTAGACACACAAGAGAGCTGGGGGAGCTGAAGTGAAGGGACACTTGAGTAACAACTCACGCTTATTGAAGACGTGTTATTTGCCAGGTCTTATTGTATGCACTTTACATTTTAACTCCTTTAACCCTCAACTATGTCACTTAGGAGATGTCTACATGGATACAGTAAAATGAATATCTTTTAAGAGCTAAAGTGATTCAAGAAAGAAAGTTAGAGCTTTCAACTTAGCTTATTAACTAAATATTTTTCCTAAATATTCTCTTTAATTTATGGATGGCTTAAATCTCCATTTTATTATGAAACATGATAGATCATCATTTATTATTGGAGATAAAATTTGATACTGATATTCTAAATCACTACAAGTGGTGTATTGAAGGAATGTAACATAATTTGAGTTCTAGTATAGGATATTGTCTAGGACAGCCTCCCACAAGGAGTTTCTACTTTAGTTTCTTTGTAGTTTTCTTTCCCGGTACAGGTTTTAAATGGAAATTGAGATTTTGTGCTTTTTCCTCTTGCATAGCTATGGAAGGTTAAATGTTACTAAACATTTTTTGACATGTTCAGGGAAGAGGACAATGTCCTACTTTGAGATGCTTACAATCTGTTTTAAGTAAAATCTGTTAACAATTAACTCACTTCAAAAAGAATTTAAGGAAATGATTTACTTTGGAATTTAAAATATTGAACGTAAACTTTAGTCACAGAAATGAAAATAAAGTATATAATTTTCCTATTTTGACTGCTCTTGAAAGGTTATCTTCATGATACGTTTATCTCCTTTAACATTATAATTTTAAAATGAGTATTTGAGGGGATATCAAATTTTTAGGAAAAAAATGCAATTAAATCTATGAATGTCAATCATTTTAACATTAAGTACTAGCAAGCTATTATTATTCTGGAATGTGAAAACATGCTTAAAATACAAACATTTTTATATTAATGTAAAAGCATTAAAAGATTTCTCACATTGTATTTAGCATCAAGAATTCCATTCTTTTATTTTTTTTAATTTACAAAAACTCTTACATTTAGCACGAGAAATGAGAACTTAAAATGTCCTGTATTGTAGACCCTCCAACTGATATATCATATCACAAATAAATTTTTATTTTCCTCTCTATAATTGTTCATAAAATAAACAGGGGGGCTCAGCAGTGCTTGAGGAGAGATATAAAAATCAAACATTAATTTTATTCAGATGAGATGATTTGTATGCAAGCTGATCAGGCTACAAGCTTATCTCATTACAAGCTCAAGGCTGTGAGCGTTTCATCATTTCTCAGATGCCATTAAGTTTAATAATATGACTGCCTGCATTGTGTATTAAAAATGTGTGGCTGTTCTGAGATTTTGTATAGTGATGAAGTGTTTGTGAATATTTATTACTTCAGTCTTTAGCACTCTCCGCTTTATACTAAATAGCACAGTTAATTGCCTATATTGCTCTAATTGCATTGTTTAGAAAATTCTCTCTCCTCTTCCTCTTCAGTTGCAGAGGTATTAGTAATATGCAGATTTGTGAAGTATAGTAATTGGCATGTGAAAACTTGCAAAGACATATAATTTCACCCCAAATTCAAACACAGTGGGTACACTTACTCTCTGGCAGGGTCGATTAGCTACATGCCTTTCTCTCTGGGAAGGCAAGTGGTCAGTCCTGCTGATTTTAAACAGTTGCAGAGACTCTGATGTGCATATACAATTTGTTTTAAAAAATTACAGTAAGAACATAATTTTTAAATACCAAAAAAGGAGTGTTTGCAAGAAGCCTTTTAAAAATGAACCCTTTAATTAGTCATTCACTTTATTATTGTTTTCAAAATTGGTAGTTCCATATGAAATGCTTCAAAATCGATTTTGTTTTCATTGTTTATATTCTTTTGTTTGAATCCTTTAAATGTGTCTCTCTCTTTTATTTTGCTCTCACTGGAAGCCAATAAGTATTCTGCTTGGAAGTAAAGCTCTGAAATCCAGAGACTTGAGATTTAGCTTTAGTTTTGACTTTCAAATGTTGTCTTAGAGAGGCCATTTCATTTCGCCATATGTGCTTCTACACTGTCCAAATTACAGGTGCCCTACCGATATATTAGAATCTACAGTGCTTTCTCCCTAAATCACTAATTTTAGTGTAACCATAAGTAATTGTACTACTGGTTTAAGCACTTAAATATGAAAGAAAAATCACTCATTAAAGTCTGCA
Source organism: Equus quagga (assembly GCF_021613505.1). Lineage (NCBI taxonomy): Eukaryota > Metazoa > Chordata > Mammalia > Perissodactyla > Equidae > Equus > Equus quagga. Next base: position 33,315,429 of record NC_060285.1, read on the forward strand.
TTTTCCTTTCTCTAGCAATTCACCATGTTCAGTAATTTCTCCAACTTTGAAGGAAGAGAACCAAGGTTTCTTCTGCAGCCATCTTTGATGCCCCACTCAAAGAAGGCTTATACTGGCCTATATAGCATAAATAGCATATGCTATTTAGGAGGAAAAATCTATACTAAATACTAGGACAAATTGTAGTATTTAAAATTTATCTTTTGCATATTTCTGCTATCTTTGCTACTTCTCTCTACCCTCACTTCACCAAGCCTCAGACACGTTGATATTTAGACCCAGCTTTCTCTGGGTAAGACACAGATGCACTTCAAGCTGAAATTGAGTAAATAAAAGTCATACAAATGCGCATACACACATAGATTTCATAATTTCAAATTGTGACTGAACTCAATAAGTTTGTCTCTTGGTGAGTATGGAGCCCAAAAGCACAACCAAAGCTGAAGTAGGTGAAGAAAAGATTTGTCACTTGCAGAATCAATAGAGAACACTGGAGCCATTACATAAGGAGTTCAAGGTACCATTACACAACAAGTTCACTGTAACATGCTATTGCGTAATAGGTCCATGGTAACTTTTGGATGCTTGGAGCTGGAGTAATTTGCCAGGGTCTTGCTGCAACCATTTAAGTTTCACTGTAAGATGGCAATATCTGCAAAAACAGGGACATCAACTTCTGAAAAACAGAATATTTAGTTTCTCCTTGTCTGGAAAACATTTGACAGACCATGTTACTTATTGATCAGATTTCCAGTAGCCCTTTCCTTGCCTGGTTCGCAGACATACAATATGCCAAACCTTTTTTGCTAGGCATGATAAAGACAAGAAAGAATCCATCCACTGTTGTTTAGATGGGCCAATGATTTAGTCTTTCCGCTGAATGGTGTGTAGTAAGGAAGACTTTACAACTTTACCAAGTAGGTCAAGTTTAAGATATGTAAGGTATCCCCACGTGCAGAAACAGCAGGGATAAAGGCAAGTGAATATAAAAGTGCATATTATAATATGGAATAATAAGATTAGAATGTACAAGGAAGTATCAAGTAAGGTAGGTTGCTGTCAAATTTAAAGTCTCTGAATCTCAGTGATAATTACCTTTAAATTATGCCAATAAGTATTGAGACATCACCAAACTTTTAACCAATGACTAGCCAGCATTCTGAAATTCATGGGAAGAGAAGCTTTCAAGAAATAGGAGATGCTCAGAAATATCGATTGCTACATTGCCTGGAATGAAGACTCAGAAGGGGCCATTAAACTGGATAACTTGCAAGTTCTATGAGAGATTTAAATAAAATACAAGGATATGGAGCAGAAATCAGAAAAAAATATTCTACTTAATATACTTTTAAAAAATAGCTTCAACACATAAATAGACAGATAGATAGATAACTTTTAATTATCAATCCAGAAGAGTGAATGTGAGGTATGGAAATTAGGAAGACTAATGTGAAAAGAAAAATGTATCTTACTTCCCTTGGAGAACAGAGTGCACAACCCCTAGCTAATTAAACAAATTTAACATGCTTTGAGGTGTAAAACAGTATAGAACAGGTTGTTCCTTCAAGCAAGCATGGATGCTATTTTACCTGTGGTCTTCTGCACAGAATAACCTCTCAATCACAAGTAGTTACGATATATGCCTAACAGAATAGGTGAATTGTACCATGACTAGCTGGTAGGAGAACTCATAGACATAAGCCTCAGGTCTTCAGATCACAGGAAATAGAGTAAGGAAATGTTTATTCAGATATTGCTAAGCTGTTGAAATTTAATACTATTTTTCATCTACATTTCTAATGAGAAAGAATGTTTGTAGCATATTTCTCATGCCCCAGAGGGTCTTTAATAATTATAATGAAGTATCTAATGAGCTAAATTTTTTTCATATGAATGCTTTTTCATGCCCCACGTGGTAGTAGAAACCTATTACTAAGGCTGTGGCTGGCAGTGTGCTGTGGCAAGGCTCCTCCGGAGTCTAATATTGGACAGGGTTTCTTTGTTATGATGGAAGATGCTTAGCAAAGCTCTATTTTTGCCCTGAGCATCCCTTCCTTTTCCTCCTTCTTAACATAATCATCAATGAGACTTTGTTTTATATACTCCTAAAATAATTTTCATTTCTTTGCAAATCAGTATTTTAATAAGTGATCAAATGAAATAGGTGAAGTAGATAAATTTCTAGCAAATTAGCATAAATCCCACCTCGCTAATTTTTTTGTGATTAGTAGATCATCCACAAACATAAACATATTTAATTTCCTGACATGATAATTCGTTATAAAGCACAAAATCTACAGGAAGCACCTTCTGAACACCTGATTATCTCAGGAACATGGCTATTTTCACAACATTAAAATATAATTAGGTCTAAGTTTGGCCAAATTCAGAAGGGTTTGAGAATCTGTTACCTCGTAATTAATGTCTAATTGTTGGTAATTATGTTGTTTAGTTTTGTACACAACCCAATTTATTTTTTTTTGCACCAAGGCCCATGCCAATTATACTCTGGCCACAACTGTCAAGGCTATCAAGAAATTAAACACTGATTGCCAGGGCTGCATGATAATGGTCTCCTCCCAATTTGCACAAAGTAACTAGGCTCTTAAGCCAGGAAAAGCAAGTCTGTGTTGAATGTTGGCTCTCTCACGTCATTTTAATTATCTACTAATGGCTAGCCAGCCCAGAATTTAACTCAGAAGCTAGAAGTGGCTAGCCATATAAGATAAAGAGACTTATTTCTTGTTATGTTTAAAATATTTAGACACCGTTTCAATGTTGTATGACCTGACAGAGAACTGAGCAAGATTTTTGCATTTAAACAGCTTTCTCGTTTCTACATTTGCTTACGATTTACTTTAGTGTGGTAAAATTGTGTGTCTAATATTTTTCTTCCTTTATTTTGTTTTCCTGCAAAACAGCCACTTGGCACCAGCTGAAGCAATGCAAAATGAAAACCAAGCATTGAAAGTTTTTACTGTCTTATTGATGAAACATTTTTTTCTCATAAAGGACCTCTTAAAAATTGAAAATAATTTAAAATCTCTAAGTGCTGATTTTACAATACAACCTGTGAGTATTTTTAGCATTCTTGTTACAAAGACAGCTTAAATAACTTTGAACATATGAATTAAAACATAAAATTTCTTGTAAAACCTTCCTGTAAGCATAATTACTCTATGTTAGCCTATAGCATATCATAAAGATATGTCAGTGAAAATATGTTACTCATTACAGTGGTGATGTGTAATACTGAAATCCCCAATACAATGAATCCTCAGAGTGGAGGTATTTGGGGTTATAATTCATGGGAACAATAGCTTTTAGTGCTCTACAATATATCACAAGAGTGACAACCCCGTGATGAAATGCAATACATAATCCCCTTGGTCACACACACCAATTTTTTCCTGACCTGAGGAATATTTTGTCTCTATTTTAATAATAGTGTCATGATTCTTAGCATCAAAGAATAAGTAGATATAAGACCCATACTTGAGGGTATAACCAGCAATGTCGTTTCAATTAGAGGAAGCTATAAGCATTTTCACTGTATATAGCTTTCCTAGTAAGAGAAATATTTCACTTGCTGAAACAGAAGAGCATTCATTAACATGACCTACAGTGACTGTATATTAAAGCTGAAATGAAAAATGTGAATTCTAAAGCACAGTATGGACCAGGACATCCAGTACTAGGGGAAAAGTATAAAGTACATGCAAGACCTTTTCAATCCACATTTGCCTTAATGGTCTCACCTGGATGCTCAGTGCATCTTAGTGGCTCCCTCTTCCCCGTAGTTGGAATTTATTGTACTTGTTATTCCTGTCACTGAAATTTATTGAATACGTATTATATTCCAGGCACTATCCTAGAGACTGAACACAAAAGAGAAATCATCATGGTTCCCATTCTAGAAAAGGCTGCCACAGGAACAAGCCACATAAATCGCTTACTCCGACAATGAGATCCTTGGTCTATGATCTCTTTGATTTCTCCACCCTTTCACACTAGTTCCTGCTGCCTTTAGGTGCTGGGCGAGGCAATACCTACAATCTATTATAATAGTAGGTTTAGTAATTAACATTTCTCATGAAGACTCCTTCTGATTCCTTTTCTTCTTACATTTATTTTCTTTTACCCCAGTTTACAGATGTAGATTTTTTTATTGGCTTATTTTGATTTGTTCTTCGGTTCTTCTCTCTAGCAAATTAACGCTGAAACAATAAAATTAAAATCTCATAATAGCAAAGTACTTAAAATGCCATCGAATCCTATTTTTCAGGTGAGAGAGGTTATGTTTCTCCCCATCTCCAAAAAGAGATTCTCTAAATATAAATTTCCTTTTATTTCTAATTGGTTGCTCTTCTGTTCCTTCATAGAAAGTTATCCATACTTCCATTAGACTACTCATTACATTGTTACAGCTTGTTTATGAGTTTTCCTCCAGGACAGAAAAGCACACATAATTCTGGGTATGAATACATTAAATATAAATTGATTTTGTCCAAGAAAAATGTCACCCTTAATCATGCCATGAAGGAAATGTATTTTTTTGGAAGATATACATCCCAGTGGAGATGTTCCATAAGCTATAGCAACTTACAAGTTGCTGTGTTATTCAGCTTACTATAAATTTTGGGACTCCTAGGTAAAAATAGGGCCCCCTCATACATGGAATTTGTTAAATATCTGTCTTAGTCAGCTCGAGCTGCAATAAAAAAAATACTGTAGAGTGAGTGACTTAGACAACAGAAATTTATTTTCTCTCAATTCTGGAGGTTAGAAAGTCCATGATGAAGGTGATGGAAAATTTGGTTTCTAGTGAGAAAACTCTCTTCCTGACTTGTAGGTGGTCACCTTCTTGCCTGTGTCTTCACATGGCCTTTCCTCTGGGGACACATGGAGTGAGAGAGAGCTCTTTGCTGTCTCTTTTTGTAAGGACACTAATCTTATTGAATCAGTGCCCTGCCTTTGACCTCCTTATAGACTCTATCTCCTTAACTACCTCTTAACAGGTCCTATCTCCAAATACAGTCACATCGGGGCTTAGGGCTTCAATGTAGGAATTTGGAGGTGGAGGCACAATTCAGTCAATAGCAATATTCTTTGGTTAAAAAAAAAGGTCTTAATAAATCCCATCCTTCTACCAAAAAATAGAATGTGCTACAATGCTTCTCTCCATCTTTACCAATGTAGTTATAACCATCAATACGTATACAATCTCCTATGTACATTCAGCTGAGAAAGGTTATATTTTGTCAGGGAACTTCAGCTAGAAGAAAAGAGAAATCAGATTTGGAATACATGCAGGCACTTCCTAACAGCCTGTGGTTGACATCACAGATGTTAGGTTTTGATGTGAACTATCTCAACTGGTCACAGATAAGGTTGAAAGGCAAATGGGCAACTGAGTATCTGAGACTTTCCTCCCTTCAGTTGCATGAAAAGATATACGTGTACATAGGCCTCTTGGCAAAGGAGAAAAGGAACTGAAAGCTCTTTGGAACCCAGACAGGAAGCTCTATCCTCAAGCTCTGCATGTCTGTCACATTTTCTTGATTTTCTTCTCTGCACATGGCCTCTCCTTCTGTCTTCAGCATCCACATGGCCCCGTAAGCTGATCAGGTTTACATCACTTCACTTCCAGGCACATACAGTGGATCTAGTGATCTAACCCTGAATTCCAGTTCTCATTTTTCAGAGAGAGAATCAACCTGACTTGAGTCAGAAATTTGTCTCCAGTAGGATTCACTATAGCCCGGGGCTCAGGTCATAAAGTTTATGAGATTTCCTTAGAATCTCTGCTTCTGCATGTGAGTGTTGTTTGGATCCTAGCATGAGACCACCGCTCTGTAAGAGGGGGATATTAACTCTCCTAATGACTCTCCTAATTAAGGAGGGAAATTCTAGCATCAAGCTTATATTCTGGTAAAGTAGAAAGACTTTACTTTTTCTAGTCTCACTCTGCTAGGACTAGGAGTTTAGTGATATGTCCAGACTATGGAAGCTACTTTAACCAGGAATAGTCTTAGCAAGTATATCTTGCATTTGAACTATATTATCTGCATGACTTAAATTATATGCTTTTGGTTATGATAGACTCACTACCTCTGAAACTTAAATGGCTTTATCTTTATGACTAAAAAGCTAAACTTGAACATTAGATATAGCTGGTAATTAAGAGTATTTTATATTTCATCTTTGAAAAGTAGAGGTCATCACACAAAAAAAGATTATAAAACTCTTTCTGTACAACTAATGGAAAATGTTCAGTTTAAAGCTGGCCCTTAAAATGTTAAGAGAAATTGTCACTTACAACTTATAATAGCCGTGGTCCTTATTGTTTTATGTCCAGACACATGAGAGAATTTGTGAGGTAAAAGGCTTATAATCAGAGTTTAAAATAAAGAAGCCCTCCACTCAAATTTCCCAATGTTTAAATACACATTTTATTTCATCTAAGTCATTTTGGGGAAAAAATGGATTTGAGCAGCTATTTACACTTCAACTTAAATCGGATTCATTTTATTTTATTGCTAATTACTTGAGAAAACTTAAATTTGTTAATTTTGTGTCCTTTCAAGAATTTCATCTCTTTTTAAAATTTATCTAGTGCCTCTGTTAACTTTTGCTGTCTGCAATTAATCAACAAATCTCAGTGGTTTAATTAAAAGAGGTACTTATATCTCAACCTGCATACCAGATGGTATTTCCTATTTATTAGGTCTACATTGGCCTTATGTGACTCCTGTATTTTTAAGGGACTGGCAAACTAGCTAAAGCATATTCTTCTTATGACAATGGTGAAAGGCAAGATGACATACCTAAAAGGGGAAACGCATTCCAAATTTCTGCCTTCATTATACCTTCCACATTCCATTGGTTAAAGCAGGTCATGGCTAACATCAATATCAATGGCAGAGGAAAGTACACCCCTCACTTAGAAATTGGGGGAAATGGGAGTGTAGGAAGGATATGAATATTTGCTGAATGATAACCTACCACTTTTGAAGTGAAAATTAATATAAAGCATAATGTGTATGTGTGTGTGTGTGTATAAGGAGTAGTCATTCCCAGTCAACACGTACAGTCATGCACCACGTAATGACATTTCCATCAACAAGGGATTGCGTATATGACAGTGGTCCAATAAGATTGGTACCATATAGCCTAGCTGTGTAGTAGGCTGTACCATCTAGGTTTGTGTAAGCACTGTAGGGGAGGAAGAAATTTTCCTTTACCCTTCTAGGTTCTTCCAGCTGGTCTAAGAATTAAATTGACATGAGACAGATTAACAAAAGAAAATCAAACAAAGTTTAATAACATGTATACCTCCCACATACATGGGAGAGAGCCAGGAAAACAAGTAACTCATAAAAATTGCTGAAGCCACCACCTTAAAAACCATCTTCAGCTAAAGACAAAAGAAGTTGGGGCGGGGAGAGTGGGAGACTTCAAAGGGAAGGAAGGCAGTTCATGGATAGATGAAAAACAGCAAATGTTTCATAAACAAATGTTTGGCCACCCAGAAATAGAACACTGAGGAGAGCCCAAACAGGCTTTTCTAGATTCCTCCCTGTCTACCACTTAGTTCATATTGGGCTAAGGTGATAGCTCGCTTGCTGAGACAGTTTTGTACCTGAATTCTTTTAGGCAGTTAATGGGGAGGTAACAAGAAAAACTTCTGAATCTTTTGTTTCTTTAAAATAATCTTCATGTTAAAGAAGCACATTTTGGAGTGGCACATTTTGTTCCCCTTCGGTACAATCTGTGATGTTTGCACTATGACAAAATCTCCTAACAACCCAATTCTCAGAACATATCCCCATTGTTGAGTGATGGATGATTGTATAGTGAGCATTGACTGTTAGTCTAGTTCTTGCTGGTTGCTCAAAATAAATTTGTGAACAACACAGATCAGACTGTAATTGACCTCATATGAACATAAAGGTTGTTAGCAGGCACATTAAAAAACACACACATTTCTTATTTATTTTTTTGATAAATGCTATATTTAGAAAACACAATGTATAATTACAGCAGTTAATGAGAGAGTCTAATAAATTTTAAGGAGTTAAGAAGCTTCCTTGAGGTAGTGATATTTAACATGATAATAAAGGAGCAAATTTAATCAGGGAAAGAGGTAGAAAAAAACGGGTTCCAGAAAAGAGTTTATCATGCAGGAAAGCCTTGGGGCAGAAAGAGAAACTGAAGACCAGTGTGGAGATAGAAGGCAAAGAGAGTGTTATAAAGTATTAACTCACGGAGAGGTCAGAGCAAAAAGAACCTTTTGACAATGTTAAACTTTTGGAATTTATTCTAGAATCAATGAGAAACCATTAAAGGATTTTAGGCAGAGTTTGGGTGACTTAATCAGAGTTGCATTTGCAAAAGGTCATAGTGGCTGTTGAATGAGGAATGGGTTAGAACACACTATCAAGTCTTGAAGAAAATGTAGAGAAGCTGAATTTCTTATAACTACTGATGGGATTATGAATATGAAATTGGTACGAATGCTTTGGAAAATTATTTGACATTCTCTGGTAAAGTTAAAGATTTATGTTCCCAAAGACCTAGTGTTTCTACTCTTAAGTGTTTGAAGAAACCCTTGCATGTGTACATCAGAAGACATATATAGAGATGATCATTGAAATGACTTTTATACATATTAATTAATTAATTAGTTAATTAGTTTTTATAAAAGAACATCTCCAAAATCTGCCAACGTTGTATAAATAAGTGAAAAATGAAAGTTTTACATAGCATATATGAATATCAGGAACATAATTTTGAGTGAAAAAGGCAAATCATAGAAGAATACTTATAGTATTATTTTATAGTTAAACATTTTAAACACAGAAAAAAATAAACAATATATCTTAGAGATACAAATATAAATAGTAAAGTTTTAAGGATAGTAAGGGAGTAAATGTCAAACTTGAAGTCAGGATCACGGTCATGTCTGAGTGAAGACAAATCAAATAGGATCAGGGAGAAGCACGTACGGGATTTCTTCAACTAGTTGATGGATAAATGAGTATTTTGATATTTTAGCCTTATATCTTTTATAGCCTTTTATAATGTCTTATAATTACTAAATATTTAACAATACATTATAGAATAGATCATAGAAGGGTCAGAGTGTACAAAGATCATTTTGAAGGTTATTAGAATAATCCAGGAGAAATATATTGAATTGCTCTAGGGTGAGGCAAACAAGATTGAGGGAAGTCATGAGGACCCAGGAGGTGGTTGTGAGAGACTTTGAGGGACTGAAAATTTTCCACTGTGGCCTTTGCATGTACGTGATCTTTCAGCTATTCCCCCCCTGCAAAACCTCTTGCGTATAACATTAGCTTCTATCTATTTCTCTCCATTCTTCTTGATACAAATCAAATTGTCCAATGGCTGCTAATCCATAGGAAAACTTCATTTATTCCTGAAAGTAGCCCAATAAAACTTTCCACCCTACTCCCCCAAGTTTGAACGCTCCTTTGAAGCCTTCTCATATCTATTATTTTTTTATTCTTAGGCCAGCAATTCTCTGGTTGACTTTCTTCCTCAGTGTGATCAATCAGCTAATATATGGAATGGGAGTTGAGATCAGATTTTATTCTGAGATGTATTGAGTTGCTTGTGAGACATCCACCTAGGAATATTGAGGAGAATGTAGACAATATATGGTCTAAAGCTCAAAGGAAAGTCTAGATGAGTGGGGAAAAAATTTGACTGTCACATTAGCCATAAGGATAGATGAAATTACCCAGGGAGGGGGCAGAGGGTGAAATGAGAAAAGCATCTGAGATGGAGTGTTGAGGAACTCAAGCATTTCTATGCTGGATGGAGAAGGAAAAGCCAGCAATAAAGAGCAATGAAGAGGAGCCAGAAGATATGAGGGAAAATAGGAGAGAATGATGTCTTAGGTCAGGTCTTCAGAAGCAGACCTGGAGATAATGATTCATGTTCTAGTGATTGATTAGAAAAGTGCTCCTGGATAAACTGGTGAGGGAGCAGGGAAGAAAACAAGCAAGTGTGAAATTTGAAACAAAATCTTAACTGTAGCTTGATTCCTTAAGAAAGATCTGAAGGATGAATGCTACTCAGAATTATTCCCTACTCAATGCAAATGAGCTGGGCTTTTATACTCCCACAGGGTATTTGCCAAAATGGGCTCCAGGAGGTTATTGACTCCCAAGTACTTCCTGTTCTCTGCAAAAGGGCTGCAGTTGCCTGTGGGCAGGCCTCAAATATAATTGCAGGAGCAGGAAGTTGGAAGTGTTGACTGAAATAATCCATAACCAACCTACAAATGAAAATTTGGGAGAGTTTATTATGAGCCAAAATGTGAGGACCATGGCCCAGGGCCTTCCTTCCCAAAGGAAGGAAGGGCACCAAAGAAGCGGGGTGTACAGAGTGGTTATATACCCTCAAAGAGGATGTTTCACATATGATCGAAATGTCCCTTTTACAATAGTCACGAGACTGTTCTCTTGGCACAGCAATTGATGGATACAGTAGGTAGTAGGTCTGCTGTCCCGTTGGACATGGCAGGGTGGTAGGTCTGTTGTGTCAAGCTTCACGGTCACAAGTGAGCACAGCAATCAGTTCCCAGACTAGGGAAGGATGCCTATCCTTAAGGAAATGCCAATGTGGGGGGAAGTTGCATCTTTATCTGAAGGGCATTTGTTCTTGCCATAGGAAAAGTTTAAAGCAGATATACAATGCATGCTCAATGGCCATGTCAGGCCCTTTTGGAAAAACAAAGTCAGGCCAAATTAGATTTACACCAAATGCCTTCTTCATATACTCCAATATATCCTATTGCTTGCCATTTCTATTTGTCAGAAGCGAGGATAACCAGAGGGGAGAAATGGTGCACAGAAATGACAAAAGCCATCAGAGAGAATCTCAGTATAGAACCTACAACTGTCTGTTAAACATGGCATCACAGAATCCAAAAAGAATATTTCAAGGCATGGTAGATTTTACTACACACTCTTCTTGAGAATTTAAAGTGAATTCTTTATTAGGCTTAGTCACAAGAGCATTCTTAAAGTTAGGCTTGATTTTATGACAAGTAATGCCATTTAAGGAGCTTAGACTTTATCCTTTAGGCAATAAGAAGCTACTGAATGGTTTTAAGAAGGAGTGTAAAGAGTCATATAGATAATTATCTCAATGAGGGCAGTGTCTGGACAGACTGGAAGATGTTTGATTGAAGCCTAGGAAACTATTATGGAAGCCATTGAAAAAGTTCATGTGAGAGGTTATAAAGGTTTAGAGAAGTAGGAATGGATAGTGGCTGCTTTTTATATTTAAGAAATATTTAAGAGACAAAGGAAAGACTTATGGTTTCATGAAGAAAAAGTAATCAAAGATGGCTAAAGATTTTATAGTTGGCCACTGAATTAATAGAGGAATATGAGAAAGATGCTGGAAATAATCCATTTCAGATTCAAGAGGATGTATACTAGGTGTCTCTGGAATATTCCTATTGAGCTACCTATCAGGTGGTTAAATATAAAAGTCTGAAGTTTGGAAGGGAGATCAGAATAGGCATTTGTTCATCATTATCTTATCATATTTATCATAGTTAAATATATGAGTGGATAAGAAGTCCCAGGAAAAGTTTGTAGGATAAGAAAAGAAATAAGCCAATGGCATCCTGAGTAATAGAATATTGAAAGAATAACAAAACCATAACATGTCAATTGACCAACTCTTTCTGGTTGATAATATCTTTGTGACTTAACTGTCTAGTCTTTTTATTGTAATATCTATTCAAATGACAATTAGAGATGCCTTTTCTAATCACTCCATCTAAAATATCTGTCCACCTCACAGCCTCCAACCCCATTTTTCTTTAACTCCTTACCTTCTTTTTTCTTCATAATACATACAATCAGCTGGCATTATATCATACATTCTTAGGTATATTTATTTTGTGTCTTCTCCAGTAGAATAAAATTTCTGTGACGACAGAGTTCCCACCACCACCACCAAATATATCCCTTATTTTTAGAACATTGCTTGAAATATCAGAAAGACAATAATTAAATGAATGGATGAACAACTGATATATCCAACAGGTTTACAGTGTGATTATTTTATGGACTTTATTGCCACTTTAAACAATACTGTTTGCAGAATCAAATCCCGTCTATACAGCAGTTCCTCCTTATCTTTGGGGGATGGGTTCTAAGCCTCCCAGTGGATACCTGAAATCGCCGATAGTTCCAAACCCTATATATTCGATGTTTTTTTCCTATACGTATATATTTGAAGTGCTACAAGAAAATTAACACAAATTTCTTTATTCCTTCACAATTTCACAAATAGAAGATTTGTTTTACCATAGAAGCACTTTCTGGCTTCTCTTTGGCATATTTGAATTGCCAGCATCACTACTCTTGCACTTTGGAGCCATTGTTAAGTAAAATAAGGGTTACTTGAACACAAGCATTTAGGTACCACGACAGTCCATCTGATAACCAAGATGACTACTAAGTGACTAATGAGTGGGTAGCATGTACAGCGTGAATACACTGGACCAAGGGATGATTCACGTTCTGGGCGGGATAGAGCAGGATGGTGCAAGACTTCATCACGATACCCAGAATGGTGTGCAATTTAAAACTTATGAATTGTTTATTTCTGGAACTTTCCATTTAACATTTTCGGACTGCAGTGGATCTTGGGTAACAGAAACCGTGTAAAGTGAAACCACAAATAAGGGAAGACTACTGTATATTACAAATCTTAATTTAGCAATGATGTAATTGACATTAGTGTATTGATAGATCACCTCAATCTGAAAAGAGTACACTCTAGCTTGGTAAATTAGTATGCCTCTACATGATATTAAGATGCTGCTAGATCAAAGATAGTGCAGACATTCTATAAGGGCCAGATTCTAATCAGTTTCACTGTGAGGTATGTAGCTTAGGGCTCTGTGTAAATATCAGTGTACTTTTGTAATTATTGAACACACACAAAAAAATAGACATGGAAGATGTTCAGATTCCAGGTATAGTTCATAACTTTCTTTTTATCTTTCCAGCATTCATCCCCCCGACTCTTTTTTCTGGTAATACTATCTCAGTATTCCCTTGGGTAATTATACCTGACAGACTTTTCATGCAACATTACAAATAAGGTCATGCACACACTTTCCTCTCATAATCACATGGCTGTTTCTCTCTAGAACTTGAATTTTGAACTGGAAAATCATTTAAAACAAAAAATATTGGGAGCTGATTCTCACTAGTTGTGTTACCCCAATGACACTGCCCATTAGTTCCTCTTACCATGATTCTAGGAACTTCTTTGTATCCTGTCTTTCTTGATCTTCAGTCTTTCCTGGGATTCTGGAAACTCCTCCATATCCTTCTAATAAATTCATGTTATGTTTTATTAAGCTACAGCGTGTTTCCATTGCTTATAGTCAAAGAACAACAGCTAATGCAGAGGCCCTATTTATGATTCTTTTTATGCCCATAACTTAAGTAATATATATGTGATCTGGTAGGAGAAAGGAAATAATAAAAGTGTAGTTTCATGGCCTTACTTAAGATCCTATTTATTACTTTCTGGAGTTTGGGATTGTCAGTGTGCTTTAAAAATATTCAGTTATCCAAAGATGTCCCACAGATTGTACTTGGTGATTTGAGATGCCATGAAGGATAACCTCACATGCAATAAAAGCTTCTTTTTCTAAGTTCAGCTGAAATATCTCATTGTGGGCAAGCCTGTTATTAGATCTTCACATATGACAAACAGCTTTCTTTTAGCTACTCTTTCCCTCTCCACTGCCCATCATCCTAGCCTTGGAGATCAGCACTCCTCTCCTTTGAATGCATTAGTCATTCATGAATAATGACATAAAAGCTTAGCAATACTCTAGAAAGAGAGCCTTTTATTATACTTTTCTAACAACCATTAATATCTATAACACTCAGCGGTTTTCTCATTTTCTTTCATAAAAGGACAAGCTGTAACTACATGACAAAATGGCACGGAGTCCAAAACTATTACCAGTTTCATTAGTGAGGGTAAGAAAGGAAAAAGTAGAAAAATGATCTATACTACTATTAGACACAAGAAACCTTTGATAGAAAAATAAAAAGCAGCTTATTTGGGGATGAGGAGGTCATTGAATTTATAAACATTAACAACAACAAACGACACACCATATCGAAAAAAGGATTTATTTTTCCATCTAAATCTTTTGGGGAATCTGCAAGAAATTAAAAACTTTAAATTTATATTAGCTAAAATATTGAATTTAATGTAGGTACTAACCAAGTTATACACTTCCACAATGTTCTGACAAGTATTGTCCAAGTAAAAATAAGGAATAAAAATTACTGGTTAATCAAAAAGAAATATGTTTTGGAACTATATTTTTGGATCATTTCAGCAAGAATATTGAGAAACAAAATATTATTTGAACCTAAGTGAGAGTCTATCATAATTGAAAACAAAAATGGACACAATTACGTGAGGTATACAGAGTTATATACAACACAACGAGGAATATTTTATCTAGTAGATGTTGCTTTCTCTTCTTGAATTTAACAAAAATGAAAAATTCAACTGCAGCATTTAAACTTTTTGGATGTCTTTTAGACATTTCATAACAAAATAAAATTAGGAATAAAATCTTTTTGGTTTCGAATAAAATCTAGATTTAGGAGCTGAATTGCATATCATTAAGTTCTCCACAGAATAGGTTGTTTCACTTTCTTTTTTCCTAATTGAATACATATCTTTTAAAAGAGTCAGGGCAAAACTATTAATAAACTTCCATCAGATTTTTTCTGTGTAAGTAAACTTCATCTTTTTTACTTACTTCAGTGTTTATTAAAGGTTTATTAAAACCAAAACTTTGTTTTTCATTGTGAATTCAAAGTTCTTTTTCAAACTTTACATAAAAGGATTTTGAATTCATTTACAAGAGGAGTCAGCAACATAGGTAAAGAATAACCTGCATTATCCTAACTATAAGTCAGTGATGTGAGCATTTACTTAATTCTATTTATGACTCTATTGTAATAACCCCGATTATGCTTAGAGAATGCGAGCGCATATAAGGAAAAGAATTTGTCCATCTAGACTATTGCCCACGTCCAATTAGGGAAAGATCTTCAAATGCTCTATCACATGAACTCATTTGTTCCCAAATGCTTCCAAAAGTTTAGAGGACAGGATAGATAATAATGTCCTCATTTACAAATAATGAGGCTAGAAATTTACGAATGATTTGATTTTGATGGGTGACAGACGACTGCACTACTTAAATAGTATCCCTAATCTCTCTGTTCTAAACTCTCTCAGAAATGATGAAAGAGCAATAAAATTAAATAAAAATGAGCAAATCAATCAATTGGTACTTTCTAAGTACATATTATTTGCTATTTTTTTCTTATAGATGATAATTGTAGAAGAAAGAGACTTTGTGTTGTGTTTGTATCAAAATCTATTGAAGGTGTATATTACTACTAGCAGAATTGCACAGACACTAAACCAAAGATTCAGGTGCTTTCTGGAGGGAAAAGGAAAAGAGGAAGAGAACGCACACAGTGTATAGAGTAGTAAGTTAGTGATTGCAATATCTGAATTTCCTTTACAGAGTGTAAAATAATTATCATACCATCCATGAGTTTGTTTACAGATAATGTAAACAAATTTACTTTTTTATGCCAAGCATATCCTATAGCCTAAGGTTTAAAATCAATTTCCTATCATAACATATTTTTAAAAAAATAGTGGTCATTTTGAGCTTCATGGTTAAAGGCTATTTACTGAGAGATTAAAGAAAACAAAACAAGACATTTAAATAGTTGAATACCTCTGAATCCTTTTGGCTTTTTGATAACTATGAAAAAGAACGCAATTATGATAACAACAATGGAGAACGTACAGTTTTCACATGAAATGTCTAGTCTGTCCAGCCTACTTAGCCTCCTTTTTCACTGTTATTCTGATCTCCACTGTCTATACAGTCATTACTTTCTTCTCCAAACCTTTCTGGGAATTGTGATAACAAGCACAGCGCTTTGAATTCTGAAAACCTTATGTCAACAACATTTTATTCTCTCCTGGGTTTTTATCAAATACTTTATTTGATAGTTGTTTTATTTATTTTATTTTTTTCCCAGGGACAAAAGTTGAGTTAATCATTTTCAGTTTAAGGCACTCCATCATTTGTGCATGCAAGGCTTCCTTGCTGGCTTACATCAACTGTCCTATTGCGCCCCACCTCAATTCTCTGTTTTCTTCTCTTTACAAGAATCCACGTAAAGTAGTTGATATATATGTTGGATTTGTTTGAATCTTGTATATATCTGCCTTCGTGTATATTTGCAATGATAAATAGTATTGCATTATCATTTGTCTTTTTTATTCCGTATTTTACCAGCCTTATTGAAATATAATTTACATATCATAAAATTCAACTATTCTCCTTATGCAATTCAATGAATTTTAGGATATTTATAAAGTTGTTCAACCTTCACCATAATTTAATTTTAGAACATTTTAGTCGACCCTAAAAGAAATTGTGTGCTCATTTATGGTCATCCCCCATTTCTAGCCCCAGCCCTAGGCAACCACACAATGTAATTTCTGTTTCTATATATGTTCATCTTGCGGCATTTTACATAAATAAATCCTGTAGTAGGATTTTAAGGGACAATTTTGCTACACATAATGCTTGCATTTACAACATTTATCAGTTCTCTCACGGATGACACCTAGGTTACCTCTAATCCAGTGCCTTGCTACCAAAACAGGGCTGCATAAACTTTCTTCAAAGGCCTTAGCTTAAATATTTCTGAGGAACACACAGGTTTCTTGGTCATGGGATGTACAAATACGTAATTTAACTAAATATCACCAAATTTTCTACAAAAAGATTACACCAATATGCATGTCTACCAACAGTTATGAGGCTAACTGTTTTTAAACATCACTGAAGTTTGGTAGCATTGGATTTTAAAAAATTTTTGGTGATTTGATCAGTATAATGTTATTATTGTTTTGATTTTGAGTGATTTAATTATTAGAGAACTGAGGATCCCTTTGTACACTTATTAGCCATTCAAGTTTCTTCTGCAGTGGATTTCCTATTTACATTCATCTTCCATTTTGCTATTGTTTTTTCTATTTCTAGATATTATTGCATTTCCGTTATTTTGCAAGAGTACCTTGTATATTTCAGTACTCACTCATTTTGCGTCACATAGCTTCTCCCAATTTATCACTATTAATTTTGTCTATCACAACTTTGATTGAATAAAAATCAATTGGGATTCATGTCGTTCTATACCTCTTTTAAAAAAATTGTACAAACACGGCTGGGGAACAGTTAACAAAGGTACCTCTTTCACACAATTAGAGAAATACTTGAACCTCAAATAGTCAGCAGATGATTCTCTCAAGCAGAGAATTGTACAGAACAGATCACTGTGTTCCAGAACTAAGAAAATATGTAGACTCAGTAAGAAAACTGAGTCTATCACAATAATAAAAAAGTGAACGGTGCATATTTAGAGGCAAATGTGTAATTTGACTTAATTTGACATATCAATTTGGAATACTTTTGAAAATGGAAATAATAGCATTTCACAGTGTCGATGTTTCATTTGTATTTTAGTTACTAGAAAGTTTCTACAAATAATGTAATTATTTTATATATTTCATTAGTTTGTAGAAGAGTTTTTGAGAAGCAAGGTTATTCCAGGACAAAAGTTCAGCTGGAAGCTTCAGGCAAAAAAAGCCCAAACATCATTGAATTTAGAGTCAATTTATATTGAGGAAAAATAGTTTATATTTTACTTAGCAGGAAGCTGCTCATTCCATCCCATTAAAAGTTATTTATTGTATTTGCCTCCCAATAAAGCAACTATTTCAGATGTTCTAGCCAGTCAATCAGAAAGTACTTATTGAGTATTCATTGAATACATTGATGGTAATTTCAGGATAAAGAGATGTTTAAAAAACTTCAGCATTACAATTAAAATTCATGAACCTTCACAGACTGGCAGTTCCTGAAATAACTTGGTGTTGAAACCTGTCCAGAGAGAGATCAACTTCTTATAACCAAATGAAATTATGGAATTATTCATTTTAATCATTTGTGCCACATTCAATTTTGCTCCCTTAGTATTATCCTGATTTGAAATTGTACTAGGTGATTTCATTCTTATAATTGAATTAAATGGGCCACATGATAGTTTACATTTGAAGAACGCTATTAATTACAGCTACTATATTAATGTACCCAAAAGCTTAGCTATATGTTTAATATATAGCTCACATTGCTTATTTTTTCAAATTAAATGGGGTGTTTTCTTAATAGTTGTGTTGTGGAGACTAAAAAAATGTATTGTTACAAATATCACCTCTTTACTTTGGTACTATTGTCTTGCTTATCAGTCAATTATCACTAACGAATTAGGGATCTGAAGAGATAAATATCAAAATCTGGCTAGTGAAATGAATCCAATACAAACTCACTAAGATATTTCAGCACATTTTTCTGGAGAATATTAAAAGTGATTTCTATTGAAAGAAAGAATTTATATAAAATAAAAGAATAAATGCTAAATTCATTATAACTTTGACTTGTTTTAAAATGTCCTGCCATTGATGAATGTATATCACATCAGCTATTATTCAGATTCTTTGCTTCAAGAAAAATATAATGGACCTAGCAAATGCCCAAATGTGAATATATAAAATCATGAAAGAAATGGAAAACTTACCATATCAAGAACATCTTAAAACAGGGACGGGAAGATAAGGTTCGACTTCTAGGTTGATCCTCAAAAAAAATGAACTAGTATTTATTGATCCTCAAGCATAATATACACATGACCAGCGCCTAGATCCAGGTATTCTGTATAGATTATCCTACTATTTTCCCCAAATTAAAATATACATATGATCACATTTTATATGTGGAAGAATAAACTGAGGCCCAAAGAGAACTTTTTACTAAAATGAAGCTATGTATCTAGTAACTGGACAAGATCTGTGTGTTCCTAGCACTCCACATTTTCCTCTGCACTCCTCTGCCACATAAAAGGATGAATGGTGAGATCTGGGAAGTGTGAGAGAAATCACTACAGAACTAACAAAAACTATGAATTAATTTTTGAGTGACCACAGTTTTAATAGTTGTAGCAAAAGTAGTAAATATTATAATAGTAATAGTAGCATTGTTCATAGTCATAATAGTGAAGGTGATATTCGGTGGTGGTGGTAGTAAGAATAATCATAATAGTTAAGCAGTACTAATTGTATCAACATATATTCAAATTAAAATACAATTTTA
Organism: Equus quagga; assembly: GCF_021613505.1. Lineage (NCBI taxonomy): Eukaryota > Metazoa > Chordata > Mammalia > Perissodactyla > Equidae > Equus > Equus quagga. Next base: position 33,334,771 of record NC_060285.1, read on the forward strand.
GTTCAGTGGTAAGTTTAATTCAAATGGGGAATATTTTGGCCAGTTTTAATGGAGTTTTGTAAATTTCAAATGACCATTATATCCAGATATTAATATAAGTTTTAACATTCAAGAATGAATGTATTGTTATAAACTCAATATCTATTTCACAGAACAAATAATTAAGAACATTACTTATGCTAGAGTCTAAATTAATATGATAGTCTTATACTCATATTTTTATATATGCATTTCTCATATATAAAGGAGAAGGCAATCCTGGAGAATTTCTTTATCCAGACACCATATTTTCTTAAGCCATTTGAGTTGAATGAGGAATGCATTGCCTTGTATTTCCATTTTTATAAATCAGAGATACTATTTTTATTTGATAGAGTCACCCTAAGAAATGCAGAGTTCCAAAACAAATCTTTGGATGTAAAATATTGTTTTGTCCTTGTAAAATTTCATTGTAAGCCATTTTATTTTATTTGCCCTGGAAATTATCATTCTGACATATCTTGTACTTCATATTCAATATGGATTTCTGTAAGATTTTTTTGCTTTATTTTTGTTATAACAATCTCTAATATTTATTCACCAGAACTAACATTGTTAAGGAAATTAATTTTATTGAAGACTAATTTTAAGAGTTTGACATTTTTGATGAAATGTCAAACTACTTACAAGCTCAGAACTTACAAGCTCAGAAATCAGCTATCCCCTGAGCTGTAGAAGTAAAATTCAATGATCTCTGCTTTGGGGGGACCATAATTTTGTCATTGGAGGAAAGTGGTTAAGTTACTAAGTAACTTTAAGTTAAATACAGCATGCATCACTGATTTTCATAAGCTCTCAGATTAATGTCCCCTTTCTTGTAAAACAGTACTCTAATTCAGGAGTGCCCAAACCTATTTCAACACAGTGCACGTGCTTTCAGTTCTACTGGTGGACTCCAACCTGCTTAAATGGGTCAGCACGTTCTATTCACTCTGATACAAGGATTTGCTCAGAAACCCTCTCATGACCCAATGCACGCAGATGAAGCAATATTTGTAGGAAACTTCCGTAATCTACCTGGAGAATTTTCTCTTTCTAGATGGCATGAAATGTAGTTGTGAGGTCTGAAATTGCTGCAGCCGTTTAACTGGAATTGTGGATGTCATTGGTGACTTTGACAAGCAGTTTAAGTAGAGTTGTGGTGACAAAATCTTGATCCGCAGAAAAGAGGAAGAAAGAAAATAGAGTGATTTCCAACTGCCTTCCTCAAATATCTAATGTATATTTCAATTAATTCTTTTGAATTTTGCTAGTTTTACATATCATGTAAAAATAGCGAGTTATGCCTTCTCTTATTTATGTTTCTTGATCCATATTGCATTGCTTATAACTTCCAGACAAATGTTAAATTCACTGTTAAATGGGACATCTTTAGTCAGTTTCTGAAATTATAGTGGATGCTTCTTCTGTTTCAGTATTCCTATTATATTAGTTTTTATTTTAAGATTTTTGTTCTCTACCATTTTAAGGAAGAATTTTGATATCCTAGCTTATGGAGTCTTTACTGGTAATATTAATTTGAAGTTTATCTGTCTTTCCAGCTCTCAAAATTGTGATAGGGTTTTTATCCTTTTATCTATAGATTTTTTGTTGTGATAAATTATGGTAATAGATTTCCTAATATTAAGCTATCTTTTTACTTATTCATTTACTCAAGTGAACAGAGTAAAGCCCTTGGCCTCATGGAGCTTACACTGTAATGGTGAAGAGGACATATAATTAAGTAATAAATATATCAAGTGCTGATAATTGCTATAGCGAAAAACAAGGCATAATAAGAGGAATATAAAGAAAATAGCAACTATTTTATGCAGGGTGACTAGAGAGCTGAATGAAGAGGAGTAAGAAATGTGAATATATGGTGCAAGAACATTCAAGGCAGAAAGAGAAGCAAGTTCAAATGTCCTAAAGAAATAGCATGGTTGGCTTACTAGTGAACAGCAATGAGAGCCACCTTAGCCTACTGAGCAGGGGAGATAGTCAGGAGAAGTCTGAAAGATGGAGTGGAGGAGTGTCAGGTCACACAGATTCTTGCGGGCCATTGGAGGATTTTCACTTTTAGTCTAGATGAGGTCAAGAACCACTGAACTGATGAGTGACAATCTAGCCTATGTTTAGAAGACTATTCTGACTACTGTACATGCTCTAAGAGGCACAGAATGAAGCATGAAGGCTTTAGTTAATAAAAAATAATGAGATATTGGAGTATCTTGGAACAGGTGAGATTTGGGAGTATCTTGGAACAGAGTGGTGACTAAGGAGTTGTGAGAAATGGTCAGAATTCAGATGCATTTTGCAAGTAGACCAGACATTACCTTTTGATAGGTGTGAGATGTGAGAGAACTGGAGGAGTCAAGGATGACACCATCATTTTTGCTTGAGCAATTGATGGAATGGATATTAACCTACAAAGAAGGGGAAAACTTGAAGAAGGAGCAAATATTGGGAGAAAAATAAGAGTTTAGTTATAGACATTATTGGTTTAAGATACCTCTTAGAAATCAAAGAGGAGTTGTCAATTAAACATTTATATATACGATACAAAAATACCCCTGGAATAAACTCCACTTGCTCATTGCATATAATTCTTTTATTTTGTGCCTTATTTAATCTAGTGGTATTTAATTTAAATTTCAAATTCCATATTCTTAAATATAGGTATTATTTTATCTGCGTTCTATCAGTCCATATATTATTTTGTTTCTTTTTCCCTAGTTCATTATTTAGGGTATACCAAGGACCTTTAACAAATATAAATCCAA